>NC_135498.1:203246337-203608837 GCF_052857255.1 Amblyomma americanum
AAAGACACACAGACCAGTAAACCCGTTTAGGGCCTTTGTTTCTGAGCAAGAATCCTGGCAGTAGTTACAGCGTCACCTTCTAACGATTGGCGATCCTTCTGTCGTTGATGGTTCAGAGGAAACCATTGCGTTTTTTAAGCACGAACCATCATGATGACCTTAAAGGATTCTCTATCGACATCAGATATTTGTAATATTCTTTGCTACGCCTGAATTTAATGACTTGTATTCAGGAAGCTATCAACAAACATGGCGTTGGTAGCTTCTAAAAACAAATTAGGCTGTCTACAAGTGATATTAAGTGTATTCTGGACTTTCATTTGAAATCCTCTTCTGTGACATGGAACAGACACGCCTACATATAGAAGAATGGTGCATGCATAGGCTCCTGTGCAGCTCCTGTCCTTAACGAATTGTTTCTCGCCCACTATTCATTTATTCCTTTATTTCTTTTTCTCACTATACAATCAAAAAGGAGCCAAGGGAAAAGCCGTTAAAAACACGGCTTGAGGTGTCTTTGACCCCCTTAGCAGGCACTGACAGCAGCGAAAAACACGAAAAAAACGCAATACAACGTAAAAAGACGCTACTAGCTTCGTAATGTGTGAAACAAAATATGCAGTAGAAACGCAAAGGTACTAGAAGATACAGACAAACGACTTAGAATACATTACATCACACAGTGTAAAACTAGCGCATAATACACAGTACATGAAATTAGTCGACTCAGCTGTTAAACATGGCACTGAAATCTGAAATCTTTAGTTTATCAATTTCTATACCCAGATTTACATACCTATTTAACAAGCCTGGTAACATATCGAGAAGCATTTGTCGACCATAATTAGTGCGGCAGGTTGAAATTTTCGCACAGTGTTGACCTGATGGTCCAGACTGAATCAGCTGAACATATCCTGGCAATGTCGGTAAGCGTATTGTTTCCCCGCTTCTTAGTAATATAGTATTCCCGTGACAATTTATACTTTCATAGATCAATAACCCTGAGTACACTAAACTGTTTAAGAAGCTGTGAGGTAGACTATGAATATGCTTCGTTAGCGATAATTCGTATAACTTTTTGTGTTATTAGTAGCTCTTTTAGATTACCTTGTGTGGTTGTGCCCCACACTAGAAATAAATAAATTAGATAGGATGTGAGCAGTGATCTCTATGTGATTAACTTTGCTCTTTCAGGTAAAAAATAGTGTTTTCGATTTAACATTCCTATCACGCTGCTCAGTTTGTTCAGTACAAAAATTCCACGATCATCCCTTGCAAATTATTCTAAAAATGCAGACCAAGAACATTAACGCACTGCATAATTTCAATCTTAGATCTAAATATGATATCGTCAATTTCGGCAGCCTGCTTACCTTTATGTTGGAAAATTATTGCTTTTATTTTCACATTATTTACTTTGGAGTCGTTATTTGCCGTTCACAAATTAATGCTCTTAAGATATCGTTCGCTTTTAAAGTAGCATTATTGACAGTAGGAGACGTTGTTAATAGACTGCTATCGTCCGCATACAGAATAAATTTAGCTTCTGTCGAAATATTAACTAAATCATTTCTATATAGCATGAAGAGCAACGGGCCTAAATACTACCTTGTGGGACACCGGATATTATTCGTTTTTCTTTGATACCAAGGTATTAGCGAAGACAAACTGATACCTGATGAAAGATTGTTTCACAAATAAATCAGCGGTAATTGCGTTATCAACATCTTTCTATTTGTAGACGACTATCGCGTGCTTTTAAAATGCAGCGACGAATAATTCAAAATTGTAGCTCCCGAAATACTGTCCATGTTTGACCGTTATTTGTACCCTCTCGTATTAACATCTGAATTCCAGGGAGATAATAACATGCGCTTCCTTGAATTCCGGCCTCATTTTCCGTCTGCGCATGCCTGCTGGACCTATGAAGCAAGAGGTAAAAAAACCTCTCCTTTCATATGCCCGCTCGCAGTTAGTAAAACAAGGCATTATCAGCCTATGCTTTCGTAATGCGCGTCAAAAAACTTGTGAACATCGGATCACTACAGTTTTCACAAGCAGGTAGGGCGGCTTCTTGCGGCGGGATACGCTTTACATTTCCTTGTATCAGTGGCCGGCAGCATAAATAATACGCGTCCACCTGCTCCTAATGAGAGCAACCGCAAAATAGCTGTCGGTTTTGCCCTATCTGCACAACGTCAGCCACTGTTTGAAGTTTGCAAACGCGCAGGCATTGACAATCTTGTAACAAAAGAACTGCAGCGCAAACAAGATGAACACAAGAAAGGGGAACACAGTACCAGCGCCCAACTTAATCTAAAAGAATGCGCTTACAGTGTTTTTTACTGCAAAAACGCATTAACCGTCAGTGCTTTTTAGATCTGTGGTTAGCGAGACTTACTCTTGGCAGCTTAATCTAAGCAGATACCTGCAAAAGTACCTCAATCATCTTCCTGTATTTGATCCTTTTCATACTAAGAGTTCAAAAGATGTTATTAGTTTTCTAGAAGGAAATGCTTCCATCGGTTATGTGTTTTCTGTCGATGTAGAAGATTTATTTTATTCAGAGCCCCACAGTGAGTTGTTTGCAGCTGTAATATTTACTATAGAAGAGAGCGGTGCTGTTCAATTTCAGAAATACTCAGGGGTTTCAATAGATAATTTTATGAGGATACTTGAATTTTACCTCAGTGTGACGTTTGTCTCTTAGGGCAAAAAATTTAATCGCCAAAGACAAGGTATCTGCATTGGATCCGAGTAGCGCCTGTACTTACATTTTTCGAACATCTATTGACCGCGCCCTTGAACTAAATTTAACGGGGAAGGGGGTTCTGAAAGTTTTTAGGTATGTTAACGATTTCCTGGTAGTTTAAAAAAACAAAACAGAATGAGTTGCCGTACACAGATGCTGTCAGCACTGTGTTAAAAACCTTTAAAGAAAAGGGAGGGGGACTGAGGTTCACGCATGAACTGCCTGTGCGGGGTTCTTTGCAGTTTTTAGGCATAAACATCACTGTGGGTGAATGTCATGCATGTTGGCAATATGCACCGCGAGAACAGAAGGAGCTACTGCCGTATGCTTCGGCTCAGTCGAAAACTGTGAAACGTGGCATTGCCAAACTTTGCCTTGAATCGGCTCTCATGAAATCGTGCTGTCATTCTATGCAAGGCAGTTATGACAAGCAGGCTACGTGCCGAACTTGTGAACGTAAAGCAAGCTACGTGCCGAACTTGTGAACGTAAAGCAAGCTACGTGCCGAACTTGTGAACGTAAAGGACCCCCTGCCACGCGCCAAATTTCCTGGTGTGGTTTACAATGTTCCCTGCAATGACTGCACATCCGTCTATATCGGCGAAACCGGGAACTTCCAGCGACGAATGAAAGACCATCAAGGCGATGTAAGGAACCATCACGCATCAAAGAACGCTATCTCCGAGCACGTGCAGACCACTGGCCACGAGATAGCCTGGGACGAGGCGGAGATTGTAGCCACAGAAAGAAATAATTTGAATAGACTGCATCTAGAATCATTAGTCATCCAGACGACGAAAGATGCTTTGAACAGGAATCAAGGCTCCCTTCATCATATCTACGCAAAAAGATTAGGAACAATCCTGAAGACTATATAATCCCGCCTTCTTCTTTGACAGTCTTATTGTGAACAAGGGTCCCGTACGGGACCCGAAACGTCATTTTCCTTTGTTTTTGACTTGGTCAGTGACCCAAACTTCACCCTGTTATTATGCCCAAGGCCTGATAATAAGGCTGGCAGTACCTGTAAAATAAATAAATAAGATGTAGTTATCGGCTGCGAGTCGGGGTGAGATGAATCTATATGCAGTGCTAAAGTGTTTCCTTCTTAATATGTATCTTACCGAAAAGACAGAAACACATGCGGCGGATGCGTGTTCCTTGTCGTAAGGCAAAAATATAGCAAGCTTTCCTGTAGCTATCGGCGTTATCAGATGTGAATCCGTATAGTGCGAACTGGTACCTGATCGGTGCATTGTATCCTCCGTCTAACGATGATTTCCATTCTCTTAACGCTCTCTCGAGTGTTCTGCTGAAAGTTTCGATTGATTGTTTTCTGAGTGGAGGAGAATTTAACATGCAAGGTGTTGAGCGGCATAATAAACAGCCTGTGCTCTCCTCCCACTCGTGCTTGCCTAACGCCTTTAGCGAACTTGTCTCGACTCATGGCATTTTTCAATTTGTGGCAACACCCACCAGTTGACAGAGTGGGGCAAGCCCGACTCTTGATCTTTGGTTCGTAAACACCCCTTCGTTGCTTCAGACTCTCTCAGTTGTGCCTGGAATAAGCGATCATGACGCTGTATAATAGCTCACATTGCCAGTCCAAAACCCTTTATCCCTGCGCCGCGAGCTCGCTAAGTCTACAACTTCGAGAGAGGAGACTATGATTGTATTATGCATGTCATAAAATGTCAACTTGGCAGCTTTGCTCAAAACAGCGCTACCCGAAGTGTTGACAGACTGTGGTCTGACTTCAAACACAGACATATGCACTGAGCTGGTACTCATATGCCATACCAAAAGCTTTCGGTAAAACGCAGAAGGGCTAAGCCATAGTTCTCGAAAGAAATAAAGATACTTTTAAGAAAAGAAATCATACGTTTGGAAGCCAAAGAGACCAGATTAACTCGACTGCTTTTTGATACTTGTGCAGGTGAGTGCGGAAATAAAATCTAAAAGCATATATAAAAAAAGTTCTTTGATTCATTTGGGTCAATAATCGCAAGTAACCGAGAAAATTATGCAGTTTAGATCAGACCAACATTAAAGATGAGGTCAGAATCTCTCGGATAACATATGGAGCCAGCATTTGTTATCAGTGATGCAGATAAGGCAGCCTATAATCAATATTTCGTCTTTGATTTTTTTCGGACTGGGCGCCAAGGCTTGCTCCAGGTATCGTCGCTGCAATAACAGTTTATGTCTGACTTTACAATAAACAGTTCTGGAATTTTTAATCTTCTTCGGAGGATATAACAAAATTCTGCTCCTGGCCCTGACGGAATAACGAACTTTGTTCTTAAATATTGTGCAGACGTCGTATCTAATTATTTGTTCCTACTGTTCACAAATCCTCTGGCCACTTCTGAACTGCCACAAGAATGGAAAACAGGTAATCTAGCTCCAGTTGAAAAGAAATAATTAAGGGCCAACGTCTCAAATTACAGGCCAGTTCCTTTAAGTAGCGTTCCTTGTAAGACACTTGAACATGTGATTTACGCAAACATTTGTTCCCATCTTGATAATAATTTCTTTGTCGATTATCAGCATGGGTTTAGTTCTGGGAGATCTTGGGTTACAAAGCTTATTGAATATTCAGAAGACATATTTAGCTCAGTCGACAATGCTTTTTAAACTGACTGCATTCTTCTTGATTTTCAAAAGGCATTCTGGAAAGTTTGTCACGCCCTTCTCTTTCCTAAACTATCCGCTTTCGGTTTACGTCGTGTGAGGTGGGGATTATTCGGAGAAGCTTCTTAACGGGAGCAGGCCAACAGCAGTCCTGGGCTAGCTAATCCAGCCAAGAGCTTTCACCAGGCGATGGCCGTGCGGCTTGCGCGTATGCCCGTCGTCTCCCTTACAATGGCCCCCGAAAGAAGAGGAGCCATCCTGGAGACTCAAGGGGCGGACAAGACAGCGCCGTCGTAGTAAGTCTTGAGGCGCTAGATATGGACAGTCTCACGGCCGCGGCGTCAGAGACCGGGGAAAACGTGAGGGGCTCAACAATATGGTTGACTGGAGATGTTTCCTTAAAGATGCGATAGGGCGCTTCATATTTAGCCAGCCGTTTCCGGGAGAGGCCCGGAGTACTGGGAGGTATCCCCAGCCAGACAAGAAAGCCGGGCGACAAATGCTAAGAAGGTGTATCTTTATTGTGGCGGTTTTTTTGAAGGGACTGGGCAGCTGCCGTGAGCGATCGGGCGATCTGGCGGCAATCTTCGGCGTGCCTGGTGGCTTCGGAAACGGTGGTGCACTCAGATGTTTCAGGGTTGTAGGGGAGAACAATATCATAGGGAACGGAGGAATGTCGGCCTTAAAGAAGGAACAGAGGAGAAAATCTTGTTGTAGACCACGTAGCAGCATTGCACGTTCGAGTTCGCGTGGTTCGACACGATGTACATAGTCAGCGTGTCCCCCAGAGTGCGGTTAAAGCGTTCATTGATGTCTTTGGTCTGACGGTGGTAAGCGGTGCAAGTCCGATCGATGACGTTGCACTCACGGAGCAGAGCTTTGATGATAGATAGGGAGACACGGCCTCTGTCGCTGAGGGGTTCACGAGGGGCGCCTGGTCGAAGGATGACCCGACGCAGAAGAAAGGATGCCACATCTTCTGCCGTTGCAGCAGAGTGCGCGGTGGTTTCAACATGCCTCGTGAAGTGATCGACGGCAACAATGATCCATCGTTTGCCAGAAGCAGTATACGGGAGTGGCCCCTATAAATCAATGCAAATGCGGTCGAAAGGGCGAGGTGGACAAGATATCGACTGCAACTCGCCAGCAGTATGGTTAGTGGTTGTATTGCGGCGTTGGCAGTCGGGGCACGAGCGGACGTATTTCAAAACGAAATTGTACATGCCACGCCAGTAGTAGCAGAGGCGGAGGCGAGTGTAGGTCTAGAAAAGTCTCCCGTAACAACATTGTAAGTCAGCGTTAACATTTGAGCAGGTATAGGACCGGAGGCGGCGAGGAATAACGAGGAGTCATTTTCGTCCATCAGAATGATAATTACGGCGATAAAGCAGGTTATCTCTGATTTCAAATTGTAAAGCTTGACGGCGCAGCGCGTGGGGTGGTTTAACCGCCAATGGGTGGGAGAGAAAGTTGAGAAGAGCACGAATACTGGGATCCTTGCGGTGCTCAGAAGGCAGGTCACTGATGGTAAAAGACGGCGCATGGGGCTTCGATTTCGCAGAGGCTGGCAAGTTCGGCGGGGAGCGAGACCAGGCGTCGGCGTCCTGAAGTTTGCGGCCCGACCGGTGGACGACTCGGACGTTATATTCTTGAAGACGCAGCGCCCATCGTGCCAGGCGGCCGGAAGAACCTTTCAAAGAAGAAAGCCAACAAAGGGCGTGATGATACGTAACGACGTCGAAAGGACGGCCGTACACATAAGGGCGAAACTTGCCTAAGGCGCACACAGTGCCGAAGCACTCTTTTTCAGTCACAGAGCAGTGAAACTCAGCCTTGGTAAGTGTGCGACTGGCAGAAGCAACGACATATTCGTCGAATTGAAATTTGCGCTGGGCGAGCACTGCACCGAGACCAATACCAGTGGCATCTGTGCGTACTTCAGTCAGGGCAGCCGGGTCGAAATGGCGCAAGACGGGTAGTGCCATGAGGAGACGACGAAGGTGTGTCGGCGTCGTCGCATGCGGATGACCAAGCCGAAAAATCGACGTTGGTGCCGAGCAGCTGAGTCAAAGGGGCAGCAATTGAGGCAAAGTTTGGAATGAAACGCTTAAAATAAGTGCAGAGGCCTAAGAAGCTGCGAAGTTCCTTAATGGTGGAAGGTTTAGAAACTCGGTCACGGCACGAGTTTCGCGGGGTCAGAGCGCACACAGTCTTTCGACACAACGTTACCTAAAATTGTTAGTTCATGGGCAGCAAAGATGCATTTTTTAGAGTTCAGCTGCAGGCCTGCGTTTGTGAAGCATGTCAAGACGCGCTTCAGGCGACATAGACGCTTTTGAAAGTCGGGCGAAAAGATAACTATATCGTCCAGGTAGCACAGGTACCTCTTCCACTTGAGGCCACTCAAAACAGTATCCATCCTTCGCTAGAAAGTAGCAGTAGCGTTACAAAGGCCGAAAGGAAAGACAGTAAACTCGTAGAGGCGGTGAGGGGTCACAAACGCAGTTTTGGCACAATCTGCAGATGCCATTGGGACTTGCCAA
Source organism: Amblyomma americanum (assembly GCF_052857255.1). NCBI lineage: Eukaryota > Metazoa > Arthropoda > Arachnida > Ixodida > Ixodidae > Amblyomma > Amblyomma americanum. The sequence goes on from NC_135498.1 coordinate 203,254,267, forward strand.
TAAACAGAGCGCAAATCAAGGGAAGAAAAGAGCCACATGCCTTGTAGACAGTCCAGAGCGTCATCAATACGGGGCAGAGGGTAGACGTCTTTGCGTGTGATCTTATTAATGGGGAGTAATCAACGCAAGATCGAACGCAGCCATCCTTATTCTTGACGAGGACAACCAGGGAGGCTCAGGGGCTGGTGGAAGGCTGAAAAACGCCATTCTGAACCATGGTGTCTACCTGTTCATCAATAACTCACAGTGTAGTGGCGGAAACACAATATGGACGCTGTCGCAGAGGGGCATGGGCGCCGGTGTCAGTGCGGTGCTCGACAGTCTACGTGCGGCTCAAAACGCGTTGGTGGCAATCGAAGGAGGAGCGAAACTCCCCAAGAAGCGCAAGAAGCTGGATTCGCTGAGTTGAAGAAAGAGTGGCATCAATAGAGCGAAGGAATAGGTAGGTAGAGGGCGTCCATGGAGACCGGCGGTGATTTTGGGGCAGCGTCGCGGTGTTTGAAAACAGAATCAAAGAGTTGCACGGTTCCGGCGCATTCCCCGCGGCTCAACGCGAAGGGACTTGAAAACGGGTTGAAGTCCCACAGTGCGGTGAGGTCGGCGAATGAAGTGATCAGAGCATAATGCAGCGGCAGGCAATGGCGACGCAGAAAATAGGAGGCGGCGTGAAGTTTACACTGGCAACACGAACGCACTCACAGGAGAGAGGCACAATCACGGAAGAGCACGCAGGAATATCGGTACTGTCGGCGAGAAAAGCTTTGGCAGAAACAGGGGCATCACAAATTTCAGTCTCTGGAAGAGGATTCGGCGACGTAGAGAGCGCTACTTGAGCCCGAGCACAGTCGACGACCGCATCGTGGGGCGATAGGAAGTCCCGGTCCAAGATGATCGAATGCGAACATGACGGCAGAACGACGAACTCGACCAGATATAAAATGTCTTCTATGACTACGCGAGCAGTACACGCTGCTAACGGCTTGATGAGGTGCGCACTTGCAGTTCGTGACGACAGGCCAGAAAGGGGCTTCTTCACTTTCCTCAAAGAGCGGCAAAGCGCTGCATCCATGACTGAAACATCGGCACCGGTATCGACAAGCGCCATCATAGATACGCCCTCTACAAAAACTTCAATAAAATCCATGTAACTTAGCATTTCGCGACGCAACATTGTTATGCCATTTATGGATCGGTGTTGCTTTTACCAAACACTATGCTTTCCGGATGGGGATGGCTGAAAGCCCTGCCTGTGAAAGCTGTGCTTCTGAGGAGACCATCGCTCATCTTCTCTGTGAGTTCCCTGCATTTTCGAGTGCAGGACATACACTGTGTTGTGCCCTGGACCGCCTCGATCCTCGCCCATTAACAGAGCAAAAGATCGTCTGTCCGTGGTCGCAGCAGTCAACTGCCCTCAAGGCATACAAGGCACTCTTTGCCTACTTGAGAACGACTGGATTGAGTGACAAATTGTGACAGCGTTGTGCGTGTGTGTGTGTTAAGCTTTTTCCCCTTCTCTCTTCCTCCTTTTAGTCCGTAATCCCTCTTCCCCAATGCAGTGTAGCCAACCGGAAACCCTTTCTGGTTAACATCCCTGCCTTTCTCTCCATCCATCCATCCATCCATCCATCCATCCATCCATCCATCCATCCATCCATCCATCCATCCATCCATCCATCCATCCACCCGTCCGTCCGTCCGTCCGTCCGTCCTTCCGTCCATCCGTCCATCCGTCCGTCCGTCCGTCCGTCCGTCCGTCCGTCCGTCCGTCCGTCCATCCATCCATCCATCCATCCATCCATCCATCCATCCATCCATCCATCCATCCATCCATCCATCCATCCATCCGTCCATCCATCCATCCATCCGTCCATCCATCCGTCCATCCATCCGTCCATCCATCCATCCATTCATCTAGCGGCAGACAAACGGGGCCTTAAAAAATCCAACGACTGCTCAGCTCTCGCCTCAGGAACTGCGGCACCTAGATTTCCTCTTGGGTGGTCGAGGGACGCCTTCGCATCGGAGAGATGGAGCGCCGACGTGGGGAAGGCGAACGGCGTCCAGAGAAGGCGGTGCGCTCAGGAGACAGAGAACGGCTTAGGGGTGGCTCAGCAGGAGGCGAGTACTGACGGTGGGACGAGAAACCTGAAACTTCACTAAGTGGTGGTGAGACGTTCATGCGTCGACGCAAAAACTGCGCCACATGACCTGGCAAGCCGCAGAAGTAGTAGATCGGTCGGTTGTCAGGCGTGCGCCTGGAGTTTCCCAGTTGAGCAGGCAGTCGAATATTATCAGACGTGCCCCAGAAGTTTTGCAGATGAGCAGGCGGTGGAATCAAAGCAGCGGGTTCAGCAATGGGACCAGGAGGCGGAGCATAAGAAAATAGGCTAGGTCGCGCAACAACGTCCGCATATGTCAACGGGGAAGCGAGAGGTGTGGGCTGAGGGGCTTGCAGGAGAGCGTCAGCGACCTGTTCTTGAATGATGTGCTGCAGATGCGGAGTTATGTGTGGTGATGGCTCTTGACGGCACGAAATAAAGAAGGCTGCGAGCAACTTCTTCGCGGATGAAGCTCTTGATGTGCTGCGGGAGCGATGACTGGACTCTTGCGTCGTTCAGGGCAGCAAGCGAGTCGGTGTTCTTTGCGTGTCGCGTGTCAGAGCCCTCTGCTGGCGTAGTTCGTCGAAGGTCTGTCATAGGGTGACGACTTCCGCGGCGGTGCGCAGGTCTCGAGCCAACAACATCTGAAAGGCATCGTCATCAATGCCCTTGAGAATATGACTGATCTTGTCGGCTTCGGATATCTGTGCGTTAGCCCTCTTGCACAGGTCGACGACATCCCCATGTAACTCGTGAAGTTCTTTCCGACCTGCTGCGAACGCGCACGCAAGCGGTGTTTGGCACGGAATTTCCTGACAGCTGAACGGTCGAATACCCCTGAAAAGTTTGCTTTGAAAACGGACCGTGATGTAATATCCGCCCGTCACATAGAAAATCACATTTTTCAGTTCGGTTTCCGCGTCCAACTTGTTGTATGCGCTCATCCGCTCAAACGGTGTGAACCAATCCTCAACATCATGGTCGTCCGTGCCGCTGAAGATAGCGGGGTGTAGAGAACCAGCACAGACGACGGCGGTCGGGCTGACTTGTGCTACTTGATGGTTGCCATCCGAAGGCATCGTGGTAGGAGGTAGCGTTTGACTGCGGAGTTCCAGGGCGAGAGGATATTACCCCGCCACCTGCACCAAATTTAAGTTGGAGTTTATTCGGAGAAACTTCTTAACTGAAACAGGCAGCACAGCAGTCCGAGGTCAGCTAGACCAGCCAGGATCGTGCACCAGGCGATGGCCATGCGGCTCGCGCGTATGCCCTTCATCTTCCTTACACTCGAAATATTCTTTTCTGGCTGCAAAATTATATAACTGACCGTTCGCAGAAGGTAGTCAAAAATGGAGTTGAATATGCTGCCGATCATGTGTCATCCGGAGTACACCAAGGCTCCGTTTCATTTTAGGATCTCTTCGTTTTTAACAACTTATTTTAATCGTATTGGTTCCGACGTAACATAAAAGCTTAGACTGTACGCTGATGACTCGTTTTTATACAGAAAAATTAAAAATGATTCAAACCGGTTAGTTTTACAGTCAGATCTGTAAGTATATCGCGTTGGTGTCAAAACTGGCTTATGTCTCTAAACGTGTCGAAGTGGTGCTATAGATGATTCACCATAAAGCGCAACCCCGTGCAATCAAATTAAAACATTAATGGTCAGCCTCTCTCCAAAGCGAACGAAGCTATATACCTAGGTGTAAAACAAGCCAGTAAACTTAAATCCCAGCCTAGCTGGATCCACCATAGAAACGGTGTCCGTCGTGAAGGCTCGGTGTTCTTTTCCAAGAAAACATGTGGAACGCGTTCAGATGACGTGCTTCATGTTATCTCATAGAGTTGGGATGTTATCGCGCCTGCGATTCCTTTTACCCCAAAACATAAAGTTAATGCTTTATCATAGCCTCTTTTTTTCTAAGCTAAGATATTATAAAGTAGTTTGGGGTGCGACTACTGCTATACATCTTGATAAAATACACAAATAACAAAAGAAATCAGTGCGCATCATTTCAAATGAGGTTCACGACGCACACATCAAGCACATTTTTGAAAAACTGAACCTCATCCCATTACCAAATCTCTAAAATACAGTGCTTGCTTCATGCTACCAGATTTCGATGAATAATAACGACCCTTATCTCAGAGTACTTGCAGCTATAAAATTACGGCACAATGTCTATAACACAAGAAACATCGAACAACGGCGATTACCATACACACGAACAAATTGAGGTCACTAGATGCTACGGTACATGGTAACGAGTGTAATAACTTTCTGAACATTTCGCTCATTTCTGAAAATCTACTCTCAACTTTTTATCACCCCCCCCCCCTGTGACTCTATTTTACATGTATATTATTGCTTTTTTTCAAGATTATAATCTTGTGAAATTCTATTGTACCAGCCTTACCTTATAGCAAGCTTTATTACTCATTTTTGGCCTTATTTCACTTTCATTGTAATCCTTGCCTTAATGGTGATGTACTTGCACTTAGTTTTCACTTTGCTGCCATGTGCTCTTTTTGCTTATTTTGTGTAACTTGCATGCATTTTTATCATATCAACTTCTGCGTCACTTTACCAACTGCAAACGGGGCGCACGCCTTTGTCAAGCCTTTTTAGGCTCTTTGCTTGCTGCTCCTCAACATCACATGTGTCCAGTGGACGCTGATGCTGGAATAAATTTGACTTTGACTGTGACTTTTTCTACAGATTTATCGTGGAATCGTCATGTTCAATGTATAAACCAGAAGTCAGACCCCTTCTTAGCTTTATCAAAAAAAAATATTAAAGAAGGCCCGCAGAACGTTAAGGAAATGCTTTTTATAACCAATGTCCAGCCTTTACTTGAATATGCCTGCACAGTTCGGTCCCCTCCACATACATTATTAGTTTACAAGCTATTCAGGATCGCGCCGCTCGCTTTGTAACTAATTTGACCAATTTCCGAGCAGCATCTCTGATATTAAACGCCGAATTAAGTGACTAGACCATTCCTTGCGGCGTGAACGATTTCGCCTTGCAGTTTTGCGGGACGTACTGTATAATGAAAGACAATTACCTGGAGGTAGATATTTACACGCACCGAGTTATGAGTCTGGGCGACGCGATCACAACCTAAAGATTAAAGTAATCTTCTCCTGCACGTCTGTATAAAAGAATTCGTTTTTTAGTGCACTATTATTCAGTGGAATCGGCTGCGTCCTTATATCATTGAAACTGCTGAAGATCGTGCAAGGTATTCCGATGCACTTTACAATTATATGTGCGTTTGCCTTTCTTTTTCTCGTTGTGCCGATTGATAGATTGTTTGTGTTTTTGTTATAGATATATCACTTTTTTTACAACTTTGGTGGAATGAAGTGTATGTCTATTTCACCAAAGGCCTTATTGTAATGCCTTATTGTATTTCAATGCAGGACAATATCTTTGATGACTGTTTTATTCACTTTACAACTTTGATACTGTCATTGCGTCTTTTTTTTTTACTTTGTATTTCCTACTGTAATGCCCAACAGGGCGATATGTATCTACTAGAATAAATTTTAAAAAAACATGACAACAATGTTGGTTACCCTGCCATCTCCGGGAATCTGGCTAAAAACTAAAAAAATGTGAAAGTGAAACTCCCACTCCAATATTTTATGAATGTGTGATTATCGGTAAAGGACGCGACTGATATTCTAGAGAGATAATTCAAGCCATCAAAAACCGTCATGCCGAAGGCCACTGTGTTAGTACTGCGTCTATCTGTCTTTCTGAGCAAAAATTGAAATTCCTGAGCATAGCTGGACTTGCGTTGCGACCGCTCACTTGGCTCGAACGTTTCACTGTTCCTATCATTGTATTTTATAGTTTAACTCCTAGTTTTTTGGGCTTTTGGCCTACTGTTTATTATCACGCTAGTTTTAAAGTTTTTTGCTTGAAGGCCGTGTACACCTATGAGCTTTGAGTTTTTTATAGATTTTGGCCTCTTTTGGGCACCTGCATCTTCACCTTCCATTAGTGTTTATCTGTAATTCGCGAGACGGCCCTCTATACCCCTTCCCCCTTTATTGCCTTTCACTCCCACATCTTTCAAAAATGCATGTTTTAGTCCGAGACGTGACTATTCTGTGCATTGCGGTGACCTAGCAACCCTGCTATCGACGCACGGCCGTTTTTTTCCTTCGCTGTATATATTCTGCATTTCGAGACAAATATACAGCTGATAGCGCCCGTGTTTGTCTTTCAACGTTTTGTTCCTTGTGTCTCGCCCCCTTGCGCTGTTTCATCACCATGCTAAGATGAGCCAGCACATCAGACAAACACGGCAATCATTAACGGGAGTGCTCCAGTTCAGCGTCGCTGCTTGCTTGCTTGTTAGCGGCATTAGTTGTAGTATTGGTAGGTTGGGTTCAGCGTCCTTACTGGCGCGGTGGTCATTTGTTACCAATTGCGTTATGATGCCCGTCTATGCAGCTTTTTCGCTCACAGTTACCTTGCCGGGAATAAAACAAGGACGTCTATTATTAAAACCAGCTGAGATGTACCATTGAGTGTTAAAGAAAAAAATGAAATCATTTTATTTACTTCAGAACGTATACGAACAAAAGCAACTGATAAAAGCATTTGATCCGTAGCAAATAGCTAGTTGGGGCCCATGCATTGAGTGCACAAAATATCGTACCCAGAGGCCAGTAAGAAACAAGTGTAAATGAGGACTCTTTTACATGCATAAAAGATAGGCTGCACAAAATTAGCAATCAAATAGAATAAGACTTCACCAGAAAATATCATGCCAAGAGTAATAGGAGAAAGTACATCACTTTAATATGCACGAAAAAATAGCACTGTTTTTAACAGAGCACTACATGCCGGCAAGACATTGAAAGTTATTTTTTTTCCATGTCCCCTACTGAGGGAGAAAAAATGGGCCTCCTTTTTGCCGGTCTTGGGGGAGTGTGCCAAATTTCTCTCCTAGTATTTGCTTACAATCGGCTGTTGTGTAAGTTGTGAATGGCAGGAATGTTTAACTTAAAGTTATCTTAGAAGCCATTGCAGTATATATCCCCTTTTAATTGCCTCTTCGGCGATATAAAGGAAGAAAACAAGGTAGGCGACATGCTGAAGTGACTTTCAGAAGATCACTTAAATTTGTTTAGCTGGCAGCATTGCGCTAGCTTGCACACTGTCAATATTCAATGCCTTTGCTTTTAACAAGTGAAAAGCCGCCGCAATGCATAGAAATCTTCCAAACACGAAAGCTACGCGTGAGGAACAGCGAATACCATCCTGGGTGCTCCCCGATCCAACTGCCATCTTAGTGGTAGTGAGAAGGATTTGTAGCCATTAAAAGTCGACCCTTGCGTCTGCGACTCCAATTTATTAATTTTTAATCTCTCATCTTCTCTAGAATATAGCCCAATTGGAGCGTTCGTTAAGAATTGTCTTCGTTCATTGCAAGGAAATAAATAATTAAATCATTAGTTTAATGATTTTTTCAGACATTGTTATTTTTGGTAATCAGCAGGGAATTTTTCTGAAAGTTTCACGCCAACGTGGCCGTACGACTACATTTTCGAAATCATTTTTCCTCCGAACAGCAGGCGACTGGAACAACCTTCCCCATGAAATTGCAGCCATCACCTGTCCATCAACCTTCGTAGAAAAAATTTCATCCACCTGTCATCTTGAAGAATGTTTGCTTCCTCATGTTAACCCCACCACTTATGTAAAACCACATAGAGGGGGTCTTTAAGGAAATAAAAATGAAATGAAATGAAATGAATTTTTTTCATATAGAAGAAGCCGCCGCGATGACCCAGTGGTCATGGCACTCGGCTGCTGTCCCAAAAGACGCGGGCTCGATCCCCGCCGTGGTGGTCGAATTTCGTTGGAGGCGAAATTCTAGAGGCCTGTGTACACTGCGATGTCAGTGCACGTTAAAGAACCCCAGGTGGGCGAATTTTCCGGAACCCTTCACTACGGCGTCCCTCATAGCCTGAGTCGTTTTGGGACGTTGAACCCCATATAAAAAATATCGGAGAAGAGTCTGTATAGCGAAGAATCTATGAACAAGAATTTTTTCAGACGTTTTCATAACATACCAAAAACGAAAAAAGCAACTCTAAGAGTGATCGCGCAATTCAAGGGCGTACCTTGCCACAATAACTAAGCACTTCGATGCCCTGTTGGGTATGGGGTTAAAGATGTTGAAAATTCGTGGATGAAAATTTACGTTGTGATTAGGTTTTGTGTGCAGAAATATGTGCCCTCTAAGCATGTTTCTAACGTATGCTTAAAACTCTGCATTATTTTAAACGCAATGCATAACGAAGACAAAATTGAGGGTATTAGATTGCTGCACAAGACTATAAAGCCGCGCGGTAACAAACTCAGGAAACCATCATGACTACGCCTGTCTGCGTCCACTGCAGAAAAAGAGGCCTCTCCCATTCGTTTACAATCAACCGTTTCCTGTGCCAGCTGTGAACACCTTATCCACGCAAACTTCTTAATCTCATCCGCCCACCTAACATTCTGCAGCTCCCTACTAGGCTTGCCCTTTTTTGGAATCCAGTCTGTTACCCTTATCGACTATCGGCTGCCTTGCCTTCACATTACGTGCCCTGCCGAAGGCCTTTTCTTCTTCTTGCTTTCGACTAGAATGTCACTTGGTGTTAGGTTGGGTTGGGTCTATTGATCCTTAGGCAGTTAAGACCATCATACGCCAAGCTCAAGTTGTAATAGATATTTTCTGCCTAACTTTATAAGGATGTTGAAAGTTCTCGGTGGTGTAGAGGGCTATAATTGTTACTTAAACTGCCTAGTTGTGATGTAGGAAAGACATTTTTAAAAATGGCAACTAGTAAAAGCTTTGAAGAGGGTCAGGTAACCTGAGTGACTATCTTTGACTGGGCAAGGATCACGAGGTTCCGAACTAATCAAAATAAAGACCTTTGGCTTCTTGACAGTAGTGATAAAATGGCTGAGGTGTATTGTAAAATCAGAGAAGCCCTGGGCAAAAACTCAACTTCTGCAGAAAACCTGCTTGTTTTAGCTAAAAACACAGGAGATGTCAATAATTGCGCTGTCACATAAGAGCAGCGCTGAGTGAGACGGAATGCACTCATTATAAAATTGGCTAAAGTATTTATTTCTTAATTTTTCACTTCGTTGAGCATGCCATTAAAGTATGGTTTATTGTGAGCTCATATCCACATTTTTCACAAGCAGGTTTGTCTTGTTTCGTCACTAAGTAGTTATGTGTCAGGTGGATGTGTCCTATGCGAAGGCGATATAACAAAACTTCAATGAAACGTTCCTTGTGTCTGTGTGACTTTCAGTCCCCCAAGGTGGGCATTATGAAGTGTATTTGTTGTTAAATTCATTATTCCACTCCTTCAGCCATTTAATTGTTTAATTGCTTAAGCATCAACTTCATGCAGTCTTTATAAGGTATGTTAACATTCTTTATTCCACTACTCCGAGCTCGTACAGCTGCTGAGCCGGCTCTCTCGCTACCCTCCATGCCGACGTGGCTTGGGAGCGGGCAGAGCCTTACCATATGTCCTTGTGCTGTGAGGTTTTCTATGTTGTGTTTGACGCTGCCTACTAAGGGTTCAACTGCATTTCTTCACTGCAGCTTTATGAGTAGCCTCAAGGAATCGATGTAGGTTATACTGTTTACAGTGTTCTCATGTACTATTTTGTCCAGAGCCTTACACATCGCATAAAAATTGGCAGTAAAGATTGATCCATAACTTGGCAATCTTACTATTTTTTCCCATTTCCCCTCTACTACTGCGCTTTCAACGTACGTTGTTGTTTTCGAGCCATCCGAGTAAAACTCTACGTAGCTTGGATATTTCTCTTTCAAAGCTAAGTATTCTAGTAGTAAATAATTATGTGACGTTTGTTTTTTACGAAACTAAGTTAGCGTGAAACAACACGCAGCGGGAAGGCAGTACCATGGCGCAATGGATTGTGTCTGGGGGCAATTTCAGGCAGGGCATCTGGTCTTCCTTGTTCATGACGTGCATCTTCAAAGCGTAATAACGAAGGTATAAATGATCGCGGTTTTTTACTGAACAGTCTTCCGGATGTGTACTTGGTAACTATGGGGTAACAAATGTGTTTTGATAAGGATTTTATTTTAAGTACTTATGCACTGAGAACCATTCCTCTTCTGTTTGCAAGGGATGGTTCATTTGTGTCTTCATATAGACTGTTTATAGTGGATGTTCTGTATGCACCAGTTGATAGACGCAGACTAGATTTTATACAGGACCCAGTTTTTTTTACGCATGATGGTCTTACAGACCCATACACAATACATCCATAGTCCAATGTTGATCGTATGACGGACCGGTAGATCTGTAATAGGCATAATCTATCCAGTGTTTCTCTGAAAGGACTTTCAGTATATTTTGGGGTAGGGAAGTTTTCTTTTTGAGGTTGCAGATGTGAGGTAAGAATGTGAGCTTTCTTTGAAAGTTATGCCCTATATTTACGCACTTGTTTTACTGGGAGTACAATTTCATTTAAGTGCACGGTGTGGTCAATCTGCAAGCTTCTTTTGAGTGGGAAATTGCAACAACTATCCCATGTGGAGAGTCCTTAAATGCATTTTGGTCTGCCCAAGTCGCCATTATGTTCATTGTATGCTGTGCCTGTCTTTGGCATGTTGATAAGGTGGGAGAGGTGCATGCAATTTGAAGGTGGTCAACATATACAGAATACATGATGGTTTTCGGAATCATTTTCTATATGGAATTCTTACAATAAACAGCGTGGCACTGAGGAAGCACCCCTGCGCAACCTCATTTTTAATGAAATTTTTTGAAAGTGTGCACCCTATAGGCGTACATAGAATGAACGTTCAGAAAGAAAGTCTTTGAAACAGTTCTGCATCCTGCTGTATCCTGCATTGGATACCTAGATCCGCTAAGGCAAGAAGAATCCAGAACCTCCTGATGGTACATAAGCCTTTTCCAATTCAGAAAATACTTCCAGACAGTGCTGTTTGTGTTTGAACGCTTCGAGAATTGTATTTTTTGAAAATGGACAAGGTGGTTATTTTTACAACATGCTTTTTTGAATCCACATTGGAGGATATCAACCCCCTTCCGCAGCCAAGCGGACGCCCAAGCCCCTAGACCACGACTGGATATATTAATAATAATAATAATAATATAAAAACTCGTTAATATCCTTCGCTGATGGCGAAGACAGCAGGAGAATGCGCAATTTTATATATATATATATATATATATATATATATATATATATATATATATATATATATATATATATATATATATATATATATATATATATATATATATAATGGTAATATAAGAATAAAAATAGTAATATAATAGGATAAATTCAATATAAGAAAGGTTACGCAGGGACACGAAAGAAAGATATGAAATGATAAGAAGAAATACTGGCATATAATAATAAATAAGAAAGATAAGGTAAAAAGACAAAGAAAGGAAGCAGGCTTAATATAGAAAGGTATTAAAGCGACAGGTGTCGAGGGTAGCATTAAGCGCCAAATCCGCGGTCGGCTGCGTGTCGAGAAAATCAGGTGTCCCAAATGCCACATAGGCCACGCCATCTTGTAACGTGATCGCAACATGTCCACCGTGGGAGGTGGCGGTTAGTTTAATGATTGGTCGCGAGAGTTTGCTCGGGAACCTAGGTCCCACAAGCCCCGCCGTTGCATATATGCTTCCCCTGTCGGGGAAGTGGCGTATCGTTTATCCGCTGCACCACTGTGCCAGGAGAGGTATGAGAATCACCAGGGATCTATGAACGTAAAGTAGAGAATTACGACTTTCGCATATATGGGATTTTAAGTGGAACATATGAGACTGCGAAGGAGTACCTGCGCTAGAGGGGTCTCTATTGCTATCGCACTGTACTCTTACGGTAGGTTCAGCATTACGCGACTGTGAAATTAAAAGCATCGTCCGTGCATGCGAAATGATACGCAAAGAGGACCCCAGTCGACAGAAGGAACCATTAACGTTATCACGTCATTCCGTTAAGGCAGAGCTTACGAGCCTAGTCAAGTTTATTTACTTGGTTCAATGTGCTAATACTCTAGAAAAGATAGAACGGTATAGTATTATAGTTACACCGGTAGCCATTCTGAACAGCAGTCTTGCAGTAAAATTTCCAGATACACAAACCAACTTTGAAAAATATATATGGACAAGATTAGAGCTAATGTACCAAAGGTGCGTATAGTTTAGCAAGGGACTACGCAACACAGTTGTGGACGTGAGGAACACAGACAGGCACAAAGTCTGGATTGATTTGATTGAAACGAAAATACTAATTATAATTTCATGTCTGCAAATGTCATACACTAAGCTCACGCTAAAAACCTGCTTTCTTTCTGATACAATTCGACTAAGGCATCACTTGCACAGTCATCTCTTTTGCTCCTTATGAAAAAAAAAAAAGGATCAGCAAGCTAACCTGCCAGATGGTCGTGACACCACCCAAAAAAAGTTTTCTCTTGCCAGTGAAAGCCGGGCCGGATTTTCACGCGTAGCCACATGCCTTGCGCAGCAGTCCAAGCCTAAATTAGAGGCTTTTCTGTTCCCTACAGAAAGCTGGTGCTCCGCCCGATGTAAATTTTCTCCCAGGTAACAGGAATGTCTCACACAACCGACTGAGGCGTCATGCAGTCTCGCACGCTCCTTCCTCAGGAGACGATTCGAGTTTACAATCGAACCCACTTGCGTGTGGCAGAAATCGTCAGGGGCACATTGTTGCGAATGGCTACATTCTTCCCAGTGTGGGTCATCTTATGGATATAGTGGCATCCGGAAGTCTGACTTTTTTTTTTCGCGTAGAACTTTCTGGGGCGATGTAACAGCCTTAAATCTCTGCAGGAGCTTCTCCGCCATATCGACGTCGACTAAAACGGGGAAACCAGCTTTCAGTAACCTGCCGAACTAAGTGTTCAGGCTGTAGTACACCAGGTGAACACGCGATTTTTCCAACACTCCCCTCAAATACAATACGGCAATGGCCCCTTTTACGGCCTTGGAATCAGAGGGTTCATGTGGAAACGGGCTTTTTCGGACTGGTGGCGAGTACCTGCAACACGTGTGATCTGGTGTTAAAGGTCAAGTAAACAACTAAAAACTGCAGTCTATTTTAGAAGTACTTCTTTCTAAGCGAGTTCAATCATTGTAGTCTATTGACAACAAATGGCGCCAACTCACAAAACAGACGCAGGAAACGAGGTTTACGGGACTGTCTCAAGCTTGAAACAGATTTTAATGCGTTTAAAATAAAAATTACACACTTTTCGTAAGTTTTCACTTTCAAGCAAATAAAATCAGTTACAAGTATGCGCCAGTCCCGTCAACCTCGTCTCCTATGTCTGTCTTGTGTGTTATCGCAATTGGTTGTGAATTTAGTATTATAATTTTTGATGGTGACGTAACTCGTTGCGAGGGTAAGACACATCCCATGTCGCTTAAACACCACTAAAGTCTCCCGCACGAAGTCCGCGTGTCTCAAACCTAGTAGCTGTTTGAAAAAAAAAAAGCCTTCTGTGTATCGGAAAACCTAAAGAACTATCCGTCGTCCAAATAGTACGTCAGATAACAATAAATGCTGTCCAACGAAATATCAGCCAGCGTAGGAGCCACGCAAGGACCAATGCAAACACCATCACCTTGAACGAGGACCAAGATGCCGCGGTGGCTCAGTGGTTACGGTGCTCGGAGGCTGATCCGGAAGACGCGCGTTCGTACCCGGCCGCGGCAGTAGAATTTTGATGGAGGTGAAATTCTAGAGGTCCGTGTGCAGTGTGATGTCGGTGCACGTTGAAGAACCCCAAGTGGTCGAAATTTTCGGAGACCTTTACTACGGCGTCCATGAAACCCTCAGTCGCTTTGGGGCGTTAAATACCGATAAACCATATATAATAAAAGAGAACAAGAACCTCGGTGTCAAGTTTTGCAAAAACTGCCTCCAAATAAAATTCAAGTAGCTTCATTATATTCTGCACTGCCAAACCGCTGGTGTTAAGAAAATCAACGGTTTTCGATACAAGCCATAACCACAACAAAAGAAGGAAGCATGTGGCATTGAAAAGAATAAGTTTTCTTTGTCAATCCAGGCGGCGCGACCAGAAGATGAGGAACCCTGTAGGAAAGAAACCATATTACCCCAGTATTTTATCGCAAATAGGTATTTTATCACCAACGTTTTAAACAGCTCAGGGAAAGGCCTGTTCATCGCCCGTTGCCAGGTGCCCGTTTAACTCACTATACACCACAGTAAAAAAGCTCTAAAAAGAATATATTGCAGTTTTTAGGTATTAGCTTGACTATAACATCAGATCACGCGTGCTGGATGTACTGCCACGAGCCCCAAAAGACCTATTGCCACATGTCGACTGAATCCCGCATGAAGGCGGCAAAATATGAAATTGGCGCATTCTCTGTGAGAGAAGTATGAAAGAAATAACGTGTTCACCTGGTGCATCACAGCCTCAACAATCAGACATGTAGGTTTCTGAAATCTGGCTTCCCTGTTTCATTTGTGGCCGCTACTTGACGCTAGAACACCCCAGGAAGTTGCCAGCCGAGAATGTAGCCAGTCGATACAATGTGCTAGTGATATTTTCTGCCTCACGCAAGTTGACCTTTCTGAGCCCTCGAATTACCTGCGGAGGAAGGAGCGTACGAGACTGCATGAAGAGTCACGCCAATCAGATTGTCAAGTGTTGGGTAGGGGTTGTGTGCGAAACTCTCCAGGGCAGTGGAAAAGTTTGCACCAGTTAGACGGGCGGATGTATAAATGAGCGACTAAGGGAGCACCAACTTTCGACAAAACACGGAAAAGAGACTAATTTACCCTTGAACTGAAGCTAACGCCTTTCGGCTACGCGTGATAACCTGTGCCGGCCTTTGCTGGCAATCACAGAAATTTTGAGGTGAAGTTGCGACCACATGGCATGTGAGTTTGCTGAGGATTTTTTTATATGGAACAGAAGAGATGGTTGTTTCAGTGATGCCTTCATCAAAATCTATGAGAAGGAGAGCAAAATAGTTTTGTCGTGCATTTAGTTAATGATTAGGCAGACTTGAGGATTGGAGTGTGCTTTCTTCTGAATAAAATCAATTGCGAGTCTACCCCTTCACAACGTAGTACAGACTTGCCCAGCTACGTGCACTCTTGAAAAGAGTGTGTTAGGTTCTGCATAGTTTTTATTTCATATAATTGATGATATTAATCTGCGCGTCACTAATTATATTATCTGCACCGATAACACCCGTGCGTTTTTGATAGATAATAACCATGACAAAATGCAGCACAAAACAGATGACAAGCAGCGGTGATAGTGTCGCTAAACGTTAGTAGCCTTGAAGATAATGAACTAAAAAATACCATTTTGAGAGCCAAAAACAAACTTTTGATTCAGAACTTCACACCCCGTTTTGAAAGGGACCAGCTGTTTTATATTTTGAAATCGGGCGGCAATTATGACCTTTAAGCGCTTACGTTAATAGAAACAATCATTTTGAACTGCCACTCCATCACAAAAACAATAAAGGTGTGCCCAGAATGATTCTTTTGTAACAGATGTAGCACGTACTAGTCCACATAGTCCTTTATGTGCATTAATCATGTGCTAGTCCTAAAACGTTTTTGCAGCCTAAAAACTAGTTTTTGCAATGTTGTGCAGTATCACAGGCGTCCTGGATCGCTTTTTGATTCTTCTCCTCGCTTATTATGTTATTCCGAATCACAAGTTCTAATTATATATTCTGGACTTTGGACGTATTGCCACCACATGAAATTATTTTATCTGTGGCAGAAACAAGCGGAGAGAATGTAGTTGGCACAGGTGGAATATCCACTATTGGTCCATAAGGGTCATCACTAGCTGGAGGCTACCAACGATGGCTCGCGCAGTACTCTCCAGTCAACCCGAAGAGGCTGTTGAAGCGCGCTTTCATAGAGAGGTTTCCTAAACAAATGCCTCCAGGTAATTAGCGACATTAGCGAGACCTATTTTCCTTGCTTTGAAATCTTGTTATCGCACCTACCGGATATCCATTCTTTTTGTACCGCAACAGCTATAGAAATAGGGCGACGCCACTTAAACCCTGGGCACTTGAAACGCAAAGAAGACGAAGGAGAAAGAATGGCGCACGGCACCTGTGGGTGAATAGAAACAAACTAAAGTAATGACGTGCAAGTTGCTTCCCGAAATGTTCAGGTATTCTAATTAAATCCCTGTCAGTTGCGTTCAGTTCTTGAAGTCCCATTGTCATAGCGTGTCATGACAGGCTCGTCTTTAATAATGCCACAGTAGCATTATTCATGGCCGCCGCCGGAAGCGAGAATGCCTCGCTTTCATGCAGCCATCACCATCGCTTCGGCGCATTCGGTGGCTGCGGCGCATGTATCTTCTTTTTGCCTTTTACTGCATTGACAACAAAATCCTCTTTCGGTGGAAAAATACATGCGTTGCGTGCGAAATCAAGTTTTATATGACTTCCTTTTTATTTACTACATCTTCTCTTCCTTCTTTGACACACCTACTCATTAGCACGGAGTCGTACGGGAACGCATATACAAGGTTACCCTTTGTCCCCCAAGAAGCAGCACGGTTTTGTCGCCTATGGGCTGTGTGCTCGCCTCGCAGTCTGAAGGTCCTGTGTACCAATTCCACGTGCCTTCGGTGGGATTTTTTTTTTGCTAGCACAGCGACGTCATCTGGGATATTTGGGACCACTGCTGCTGGTCAACGCCGACGCCGGGCTTCGTTGGTGACGAGCCGTACAATGCTTTCCGCATTCAAAAGCGAGTGTCAAACCCGTGTGCGTGTTTGAAGCGCCTAACCAGCGCACCTGGGGATTCGGAGCGGATCTCGGTACTTTCCGGGCACAATTCTGGCCAGGAAATTGCCTCCTGCAGAGCACAGTTCGGTTGGCGCAACTCTCGGAATGCAACTCCCTCATACGGGTCTCCGCCCACCCACCTTCCTGCACCCTCCAGAGGACTCCTCGCACTCCACCACGATAATGCCTCCACCTCAAAAACCAGCGCAGCAGCGGTACAAACAATAGCCGGCGGAATCAAATTAAAAGACGCAATTAGATGCCGATCAATGTAAAAGAGAACTGTACTACCCACTAAACCCATTCCACGCCAAGTAATACATTATTTTTCTTTTGACATCATGAATTTCGCTCACAAAAACATCAAAGGTTCCCAGCACCCAGAATTAGGCCTTCTTAATTAAGAAAAATACTCTTTTGAGGTTCTCATCGCCCTTTTATTTTTCGACATAACCGACAGAAGAAGCAGTCTGCAACATTTTTTGTATAAGTTTTTTAAACTGCTCAACAGTTTTAACGGTGATTATGGAACACGAGATAGATTCCAGAGAATTTTAAAAATATTGTACCTTGAATTCAGGCATAACACGGCTCAGTGAAAAAAACGCAAAAATCAAGAATTTGGACGATTCTGAATGAAAAGGCTACAAAGCAGAGATGTATATTTTTTACACAATATTATAGCCCATACAGTTCAGACAAAGAAAACGGCAAAAATATCCAAGAACGGCACAGATAAAAGCACCAAACAGCGTAACTTTAGAAAAAAAAACGTCATTTTTGAGCAACATGAACTCCGGTTGGTGGCCGCAACACAAAAGCACAAAACCCTTGGCCAACCTTGGGTCCTGTTCAACAAATAAGAAAAGTTACGAAAAGGTATTGATTCTAGAACGGTAGCAGTAACTTCATGAAATTTTGCCTTGCTGTCGAATGTAAGCACGCCGCATGCAGACGACGCTGTGGAAACTGCAGATGAAAATCAATGGATTAATATAGCCACATATGAGCTATTTTTCAATCGCAGACGATCAGCAAGAAACGGTTTTTATAACCAATAAACACGTTTGCAAACCATTAGAGCACTGCCCAAAGGTATAAGCGCGTACATTTCTGGGCCAGAAATCATTATTTTGAAAATTTTCCACAACCACCATTCCACGCATAACCCGCCGCAAACACAAGGCATTTTGCTGATTGCAGAAGACAGCCTACGGAGGTGTTTAGTGTCTGGGTCACATTGGAAGCTTGCGATCCGAAGGGACAAGCGCTAAGGGGCCCTTCACACGCCTGTAATTGATGAGCCGCATGCTGTGGAGCGTAAGGTTGCTTCTAAAAAATAGCGGGTCAACTCATCGCTGCTAATAGACTGCCACGGCGGAAATACGTTTTCAGTGATCGGTAGTCCTCGCAAACCTCAAGGTACTTACGAGCTTTGAGGTATACCAAGAATGGACAAAAAGTAACACTGAATTACCGTGCGACTCTTCAAATTTTACCACTTTGCCACCAGAAACGAAATCAGGGCGTGTTTGTATTTGCCACCAAACTTAAGTTTATTTTGCATGCTTTGAGCTTTGAAAAAATCGTTGACCCTCTTGTCGGAATGACTGTATGCGGTGTTTCAAGCAAAGCGTGCATGCGAAGTAGATGCAGGAATGTGCAAATGCTTCAGACCGCCACTTGCACGCAGCCAGTGTCTCGTGCCAAGTTGGTCGTCGTCGGACAGTCGTGGGGAGAGCAGTGCTGTGGAGGAGGCACAACAGCATCGTGGCGGAACCCGTGCTCTTGCAGCGGAGCGTAAGCACATATCTCGAGTGCGGAAACGCCTTGCAGCCCATCTGGACGGGGAATCGCCTGGAACCATTGCTGAGATCTGAAGAGAGGAAGGCGACGCTGAATGGCGGTCTTGAGATGGAGCGCTATAATACCAGTCACGTCAGGACGGTGAAGAACACACTCAGGACGAGGCGAAAAAACGCGCGTAGCGCCAGATTCCCAGAGATGTTTTTAATCTGCTCGGTAACGCAATACGCCGCAGGAAACTCCGGTGCGGCCCAGGGAAACCGACGCCGCGAGGATTTGACGACTACAGGACCACGAATTTGCAACATAGGGGTTCGACCGAGGCTTCGGTCAAAATTTATGCAAGTTTGCATGTTCGTTAAGCGGCATGCTTATCTGAGCGCGATTTAGCCTATAGCGCTAGAGAATTTCCAAGTCCTAACAATTGCCTTTATTGCGGCACAGCTCCCGGCCAACCTGGGGTATCCTGGGGTCGGAAATTTCCGGTGCGGTGTTTTGGGAATTCGTCAACTTGTCTATGTGTTCTGTGAGCAGCGTGATCATGGAAGTGCTCTCAAAAGCTTTGCGCATGTCAGCCGTTAGCAGTGCGTCGACGTTTGGCCGAGGGCTGGCGGAGGTACGTACGGGAAAAGGCCCTACGGCGTGAAAATAAAAGAAATGGTTCTGGGGTAATGCCTGAGGCAGATAATACAGCGGCCTTCTGTGAAATTTTCCCGTGTGCAACGAAGTGTGTAGTCTGCCATATTTACGTGCATTTTCGGACGCCTGAAACTTGAATTCGCTCCATATTATTTTTAGTGAATGCAGGATAGCATGTACAGTCTTTGTCAAAAGATTAAAGTTCTGGGGCATTTCCATCTGAGGTTCAGAGTGAGGCTCTTGGGATTACCAAATGGCAGCCGGGATTACAGAGCTCGTCTTGTGTTCAATTGAGTGGAACGCTTGGGATGCATAACAAGACACACGACGTGGCCCAGAAGAAACCCTCCGAGGCTATAAACTTCTGAGGAAGTGTGTGCATACAATGACTGCATTCATTTCTTTATTTCAAGGTGCGCACCACCTGGGCAAGTATAGGGGGTGGCCACATCCCCTCCTCCCCTTTGCATTCTGAATTGTGGTGGAGTTCGGGCGTGCAGTACTTGGCAGAATAGTCGGGCGCGCTCTAATTAGCATGTTCCAGCAGGCCTAGCCAGCATTGAGAGCCCTCATGTACTTTAGATAGAGTAGCGCCCCAGGCTATTTACGGTCGGCCAATTTACGGCCCATTTTACGCCACCGTTTTGATAGATTTGGGAAGTATGCTGGTGCCAGAGTTAATATCGGTACTCTGATGGAAATTTCTTTTCGTAATTTTATTTCTGGAGTAAACATACACATGTCTTTTTGGGCTCCTTGTATTTCAGGTTTACTTGAATTTAGAGAGGCTCCTTCCGAGATCAAACGTAGGAGCACAGTCGTCAACAAGTGGACATGTGACCGAGGTGAGGATGGCTCCGAATGACACTAAATCAACACTGTGCTATTAACTTGTAATTGCAGAATTTTTTAGCAGGAAGACGGGACTGTAGCCAACGTCTACAGTAACTCTATCAAGAGTGTGGACACAGCTCACATTGTTTCATTACAGGCCTTTCGGCTCGCGCAGTCTATCACGTCGTAGCTCAGACACTCTTCTCTGTCTAGTGAGAAATAAATGAAAATATCTATAACTAAGCATTCCCTTTGAATAGGCAGAACGAATTCATATTTCGTAAATTCCTTTTACGGTGATGGTGTCGATAAGCCACTATCAGCCCCAAGAAGACAACTGAACGCCAGGCGTCCGGCTCTCGTGGAAGAATGTCTATCTACAGCGGCTCTGCATCGCTATTACTGCATTACCGCCGAGAAAACCACAACAAACATAAAAATTGCGTGCAACGTTAGCCGTGCCTATGAAGAAAAAAAATTGTGAAGAGATGACCGAAGGGATTCGATAAAGCAGACAGGAGAGCGAAAGACTGCAAAGGCGTATGAAAGGAATGTTTCATGTTAGCCACCTTGTCTCCCGAGGTTGTACTGACGAATATGCGCCAATTGATCACGCTAGTATTTAAAGTCAACCCAGTCCTGATTACACTCGGAATGTAAAAAAGAAACATTATTCTTTGCAGTGCAGAGGTGTCTGGTGCAGGCAGTATCGAGTAGGCTTCCGCTGAATGGCTTTCTTCTGCCAGTAACAGTTGATGAGAGCACCGGCAACTTAACAGAACGCTTTTCACTTTGTTGAGTTCTTCTGGAAAGTTGCGCCATGAGACGAGAAATGAAAAGCCCCTTTGGCCAATGCAGCAGACATTAGAAGCTCTTGGGATGCTAGAAAAAAAAATCGTTTGCCTTTGCTTGCGGCTGGCTCCAGTGTTATTTCGCGCGCATTCAATGACCACGAATTGAAATACAACTCATCCATCGGCATCACCTTAAGCTCGTAGCCATTAACAATGGCTCCAGATGATGCAAGAGCACTAGTCAGCATACAGGAAGAAAAGCTGCGGGAGTTCTGAAATTTCTTGTAGATGCTTAATTAGTGCACAAAGCAAATGTTTGTACTGCAGCACCCTAGGAAACGTAAGCCGCCTTTGAGTTCAAATGATGCTCTAGTGGCCAAAGCGGAATCTCTATCACGAGCTCTGCAGCACCTGGGACAGCATGTACACGTGGCAGTATAAACCTATGTCAACACTGAAGTCAGGTCTGATAAGACAATCATGCGTGCATCACCGAGAACAGCCCTGTTCTATACTTCTCTGCAACGTTTTTGGTCTCGAAAGCGTCTTTCTGACCAGAGACGCATGTTGCCAGTTAGAACAATTAGCTCGGTAATAGATACGCCACCGCCAACGGCAACAGCACCGCAATGGCAGCACTAAGCAGCATAGACATTTCAATGCCAGGAAAGCCGGTCAGGAAAGAGTCCGGTTAGCATTATGGTTTAGGAATGATGCTATAGTCTGGAATTCAGTTGGAAATGTTCTACATGGTCCTCACAGAATGACCTGTACATTGGTGACAAATGTCACACATTTACCGCCGTGTCTATTCCTCGCTTCCACTGTGAGCAAGAGAAGCATTCTTTAAACCTGGCAGTGAAACTGTATTTGTCAGACAGGACTGTATGCAGGAGCGAGGAAGGAGCGCCAGTGTCCCGTGGCATAGGTCTCACTCACCGCCTCCGTTGCGGTAGCATATGTAAGGGAAGCGCCACACGTTGCCCAGGTCGACGGCGAACCCGATGACGGCGAGCAGGAACTCGATCTTCTTGTCCCACTTCTCTCGGCCATCGTCCGTGAGGACGACCACAGGCACCATGGGCGCCACCGAGGCGACGGGCGCCCCGCTAGGAGAGCGCGCCGCCGCTCGGGGGGCGCGCGAGGCGGGGGCCGCCTGCGGCTCCGTTTCGTGCTCCTGCTCACGCGGCTCCATGCGCCCGACTCACGGGCCGACTTCGGACATCGCAGGTCGGTGGCCACGGGGCGGGGCATGGTCACGTGGCCGGGCCGGCCCCCGGGGGCGGAGCCACCGCAGCCCCGGCTGGAATGCCGAGGGGGGACCGGGGACTGGCAGCCAAACCAAAAACTAAGGGGCCGCTGACGCGGCGCTGATAGTGAAACAGAGAAAAGGGCTCCAAGCGTCTGCACCAAAGGAAGGGTTCGATAGATGTTGGCAACGATTATCTCCGCTGCTAGAAAAATTTGAAACTGGGCTGTCCACAAGCTACGTAACAAACCCCGTTACGTAAGTAAATATGCAAATCAAATCTTCTAAACAAAACGCTACAGCGCGACACGAGACAGGAACGAATGATGCGAGATAATGCACAGCGCTCAGTTACAATTAAATGTACTGCACTGACAATTATTGCTTAGCCACCACTGAGCATCTTCACGTGTCCTTCGCTGTGTGTCTTGCTTAGTGCTGTAAGCTACATAATTCCGAACAAACCAGCCCGTTAAAACGTCTTATCTTGATGATATTCTGCCGTAATTGTTAATTTTTTTCTAACATTATTAAGACGAAGACCCGTGCATACAGCCTGATTAGAAAAACCAGAAATAAGTTCAGCCCCGAACTAACAACCACCTGCATATATGAATTCGGCAGCAAGCAATGAGAACGAAAATTTTGTCTGTCAAAACCAAGATATCAAGAGCAATGAAGTAATCAGTGATGACACTGCATGCTGTGGAGTTTGCTGCATGAGAATCTTAATTCTCCTCTTCTTGCACGTGTTGGTATGAATGCTGCCATGTATGGTGCTCTGCCGACCGATGTTAAAGGCACAATATTTTCACTCATTTTTCCCCAACAACTCTGAAAGATATTGCGATAATGTCTGCGGTGACATTTGCATCCAAGCGATAAAAGCAAGATCTTGTATTTTAGGCGCACCTTCCTGCCAATTTTTCACAAGTATTTCTTATACTCGTGGTATATTTTATGGTATATAACTGTGGTATATTACTTGTGGTAGATTTTTCTGGGCATTAGCAGAAAAATTCCAATTTTACGTTTGTATGCTGTACAAAAAGAAGCGAACAGGTCTGAACTGACCAACCATATTCCGTACTTTCCTAATGTTCCAAGATTACGGAACAGGTTGTAAGCAACAGACTAAATAAGATTTACTGCCTCAGTGGTACCAGGGGCACATCCCGAAAATTATGGCGCCCTCTATGTGAAGCATTTGTAAATGAAGCTTTCACCCAACAGAAGCAACACCCGCCAATAGCCTCCCAATCACACCAGACACGCTACGGAACTGCCCACTCGCCCACCCACCATCTCCTAGCCATCAATAGGAATAAAGTCTTAGAGCCAAATGAAGAAGAGAAGGAACAATGCCTTTAGGAAGAAGTGGACTGTTTTGAAGGCGACGAAGGTATCTTGTGTTACGTTAGATGGGTTGACTTTATTTAAAGTCTGTTATGAATAGTTTTAGGATGGTATTTACAAATAAAAAGCTCTTCAAGCCGTTCACAAAATTTTGCAGCAATAAGAAGATCCCAGATGAGGGTTCCCCGGAAAAGCCACCATGCGTGACCTTTTGCCGTCATGACAACCTTGCCACCGCGGCAGGTGCCAACTAGCATACCAAAATGTAAGCTAACTGACTGTCGTGACAGCTGGCAGTTAAATCACTTACTGGTCGCGGTAGGTTGCTCCGAAAGGGCACCTGTGTATCACAAGGTCCACCGGCTCCAGCACCCGCCTTCGAAAGACAGGGATGCATCGCTTAACAACGGCACCATTGCACCAGGAGTCTTATGAGGGCTCCAAACGATCTTCGAAAGGGAAGTAGAGAATGACCAGTTGCTCATACAGCCCATTAACGCTATATCGCGTCATATCCTAAAGTGAAGCTTAAGTGTACCCTCCAGTTTTTTTTTTCTGAGAGAATTTGTATTGGATGTTGTGTATCCCCATATTATGTATCATTTTTTATTTAATTGACCGCATTTTGGCACGGAGTTTCTAAAGAAGTCAGATTCGATTTTAAATTTGTTGGCGGCTTTTTTTCTTTTGAAGGGCATGGAGCTTTACATCTTGAGGTCAATCTCTTCGTACTTATAATTGACTCGTACGAAGTTGTCATTCTACACATTAACTTCCTAACTATCAAGAGTTACACCTCTCAGACCTCAATCTGATGTGCAGGGGACTTTTCGCTGGATGTAAGTGCCTACGCCATAAAAAAAGGTAAGCTGCGGCTCAGCACACTCAAAGGTATTGAAAATGTCTTTTGTTAATCTTTGCTTTCAAACTGCGCTGCGAAAATCATACGCTCATAAAATAAATGACCCGCCGCGGTGGCTCAGTGGCTATGGTGTTCAGCTGGAGACCCGAAAGACGCGGGTTGGATCCGAGCCGCCGCCGTCGAATTTCGATGGAGGCGAAATTCTAGAGGTCTGTGTACTGTGTGATGTCAGCGAACGTAAAAGACCCCCAGGTGTTACAAATTATCCGGAGCCTCTCACTACGGAGCTCTCATAACCTGAGTCGCTTTGGGACGTTAAACTCCCATAATTTATAACCCCTGATAAATAATAGTTAGTTTGAAGAATGAGGTTTTGTTCTCTTGGTAGCAGGCTTCCATGGACTGGTGGTAGCAGCAGTCGCTGTAACTCTTCAGCAAAAACAAAAAAGCACCCAAAAAAAGTGAGCTGCCCTTTCCTATTCAAACCCAATGGTGTTTCTTTAAGGGCACCGACTATCGTACAAATAGAACCTGAAAATATGGTCGCCAGGCTCCTAGAGCCCTTGGGGACTTCCAATCCCCAATAAGCTCTCACAGCTTAGTCCTCGCATTTATTGTGCTTGCGAAGGGGCCGCAAAACACAAATGGAAAGGCCTGCGTCAAATGCGCCGCAACAATGGTACACACTCCCGCCTTTCCAGTGGGACTTGACATGTAGGAAAAACTGGACGATGCATTAATGAATGTCTACAGGAGTCTGCTAAAATTGGAGAAAACAGCGACAAAAAACTAATTTTCGGCCGTATTCTCTTCGTATCTCAGCATGCGTAGGGCAACACTTGAGAGCACCAAGATTCTGGGCAGCAGTGTGAGTGAAAAGGGTAGGCTTCTGTTCTAGTCTCGTCACATAAAAATGTTCTCTGACCATTACATCTATATGTTACTGAATGTACATAATTGAAATCTTTTTGCTGAAAACCGCGGTACCTGCTATGCGTGCCATAACTGCCCTTCTTCACGCATGCTCGCCTTTCCAATTATATACGCTCTCTATGACAATCTGAATAAACAGTTGGAGCACTAGTAAGCATCTTCTATGTCTCTTCTTTCTTACGACCATAATATAGTATTCGCGCAAGTTCTTCAGGACATACAGTCACCCTCGACTCACCTTTCCACCCTACTTGCACCCTCCGCATTGCCACCCACCGTGTACCCACTTCCGCCCTCCAAAAGAATTATCTCGTGCACGTTAAGCCTCGGTTTTGAACAAAACCAGTCAGTACAGTTAAAGCGACAAATTAATCAGGGAGAGTATTTATCTCTTCATTTATTTACCCTCAGGGAGGAAGCATTACAGAGGAAAGCGAGTGAAAATAACAAAGTGGAACATCAGCGGAATATAGCAACGCTACAATGTAAAATGAGTAGTAGTACTTTTAAACACGTCGGCATCTGCAATGGAAGCGGTAGAGGTGGATCCATTCTTGGCAGATCGTAGGCATGAATGAACCGAAATATAAGTTTGTGTGACTACTGGTCACATCGACCTAGAACTGGTGGTAAGTGTGAGTCAAATGTATGAAGGCGGCAAAACTAGCGAATCTCTATGGTATGAGTAAGAATGGTATACTTGGCCGAAAGGACATCCACGGGAAATTCCTCAATGAACTGAAAGATCAGACAAGTTTATATTTTTCATGATTTGAGTTACGCCTGCAGTTCGATAATAGTTTATGAGAATTATTGTTTTATGATTTACAGTGGTTTTAACGTCCCAAAGTGACTCAGGCTATGATAGACGCCATAGTGCAGGGCTCCAGAAATTTCGACCGCCTGGAGTTCTTTAACGTGCACTGACATCGCACAGCACACAGCGAACGGACGGCACGACATTGGATTGATTCGATCTTTACAATAAATAAGTTAAGGGGGGAGGGGTCCTACATTAACGATGCATGTTCGGGTTTTTGCCTGACTAGTGTTTTATAAAGTAGAAGTTACAAGTTAGTGGGCGCCATGGAGAAGTTTCGTTGTGAGTAATCAAGTATTCGGTTGGCCTTACCTTGCGGAATACCTTAACAATCATTTTGTGAGTATTGCAAATCCTTGTGACTATCCTCCAGATACAACTGGAATCTCCACTAGTACAATGAAAACAATATACCTTCAGCCTACTGATGAGCAGGAGATTTATAACACTTTCATGTTGCTCCGAAACAGTAAGGCGCTTGATATTGAAAACATTCAAATCATGCCGATAAAGTATGTATTGACCTTACTTACATCCGTACTTGCTTACATATTTAATTTAATACTGGATTCGGGCGTCTTTCCTGAAAAAATGAAATGTGCCAGGGTTTCTGTAATCTTCAAGGGCGGCTACCCAAACTTGGCAACAAACTATCGCCCAATTTCAGTCCTCCCTGTATTTTCTAAGGCACTAGAAAAAATCATTTTTGCTCGTATAACTAACTTTTTTAACAAAGAAAACATAATAACAAATGCACAGTTCGGTTTTAGGAAGGACAGATCGACGGAAACTGCTTTACTAACATTAAAAGAAAATATTTTACGAAACATAGAAAGTAATTTGTTCTCGTTGGCTGTTTTTATAGATTTCAGCAAGGCTTTTGATTGTCTGGACCATAACATTCTTCTATCCAAAATACAAGCTTACGGGATCCGCGGCACGTGTCTAGCTTTGCTGAAATGCTACCTCAGCAACAGGTTTCAGAGAGTGTTTGTCAAAAACTGCAGCTCATCCCTTTTTCCGATAAAGAGTGGCGTACCCCAGGGAAGTGTGTTAGGTCCGCTGTTGTTCAATACATACGTTAATGACTTGGTGAATATTGATAATACAGTAAAACTAGTGATATATGCTGATGATAGTACTATTCTTATTTCTGGCCCAAATGCTGGTGGTTTAATCATGCAATGTAATGAATTTTTAGCCAAGCTATCCACATGGTCCAAGTTAAACAGACTTAAAATCAATTGCACTAAAACTAAAGCTATTATATTCCGCGCTAAAAACAAATTAGTTGAAATAAATCACACTATAACCTATGAGCACCAAGAAATTGAAATCGTTGACAACCATAAAATATTAGGTGTACATTTTTCCTCACATCTAACCTGGGATGCTCACATTGATGACCTTCGTAAAAAACTTTCCTCGATTACAGGAGTTATATCGCGCTGTCGTACTGTACTTCCACCCAAGATAAAACTTCAAATATATCATGCTTTGTTTAACTCTCATTTAAGATACTGCAGTCTAGTTTTGGTGCACAACCACAAAAACCAATTTAAATAAACTCCTGGTTTTACAGAAAAAAATCATCCGTTACATAGCAAATATTGAGCCCATGGAAACTACAAAGGGTGCATTTGAATCATTCAATATCATAAGTGTAGACAAGTTGTATGAATTTCGCCTATTACAGTCAATCTACTTTTCCTCCCCTGAAGTTACTAACCTTCTAAAGTCCTTGGCGTCCTTAGAGCGACGAAATATTAGCGTGCAAACAAGAAATGTTGATGCGTGGGCAGTTCCTCATTTTCGTACATTTTATAAATATCAGTCACTTACCCATAACCTCCCTACAATACTAAACAAATATAGACACACAGTG
Organism: Amblyomma americanum; assembly: GCF_052857255.1. NCBI lineage: Eukaryota > Metazoa > Arthropoda > Arachnida > Ixodida > Ixodidae > Amblyomma > Amblyomma americanum. Next base: position 203,282,424 of record NC_135498.1, read on the forward strand.
GGCTTGAACAAAAAACAATTACATTCCTGTTTTGTGCAGTTGTGATCCATTAATTTTTGTGTGTTGTTTCCGCGTATGTGCTTTTCAGTTGTTTTATTTTGGTTTCAGTTCATTACTGAAAGCTTTATGTGATTGACATTATTATTACCTGTCACAGTAACTGTTTTATTATTTCCCTATTACTGTCTACCTATGTACTATTCATCTATTATGTTTCTATTCTTTACGCTGCTGCCTTGTAATGGTCTCTTGGGCCTCGTCAAGCTTTTGTGTAGCTTTTAGCCCAAGAGATCATCCAGTTGTCTTCTGGAAATAAAGATGTACTTCATACTTCATACTTTATATAGTCCAAGTGAGATTGTCAGCAAAGACTGCTGCAGATATGCACACCAATATATTTATAAGACGAAACTTGGGTTAGTGGAGAATTACTAAGGGAATAAAGGGAATGTACTTTATTACATGCCTGGTGGGAAATTGTCGCGGACTTGCATTTAATAACGTTAAGCTTCATTAGCCTGGTATTACAGCATAAAGAATTCTTATTAAGGTTAGACTGAACAGTAAGGCGGTATGCAAGGCTTGCTATTTGACGATAAATAAAGCAATTTTCAGGAAAATGTTTTATTGGAGGTGTAGCGGCACTATCACCATCAGCAGCGCTGCGCCGCCTCGGCTCGTGTCATGCGCTCGCGCTGGCTACTTGGGGCCACGTGCGGAGTAGAATAAAACAGTTGATACCTGGTTCCCGGCCTTTTCGCTTCGTCCGCGTCGCGCTCCGATAATTTGTAGGGAACTAAGTCACTGTCCTTTTACAAGAAATGATACGTCATTAGGTAAATCGTTAATATTATAGCGATGAAGAATATTTTTAGAGGTACTTACAGGGAGACGTATGCCAGCAGCCGGGATAGCTACGAGCAGCGCCGAGCGGACCGAGCGAGAGATCTTCGTTTTCTTCGTCCGTCGTCGATTCGTCGCATAGTGCATCTCTTCATTGTCGTCGTCAGCCCGATGCACGACCCCGGGTGGCAGAAGTGCCGTCCCGGTGTTACGGTGCCGAAGTGTGAGCGGCGTGGTAGGGCTGAAGGCGGCGGACGTGGACGATGTCTGTGACGAGGGGAGCGGACTTTGGTGAGGACAAATGGGCTGCGATTCCATAGTTGACATCAGTCATTCTGCACACCACACCGTAAAGGCCACTTTAGCGGTAACGAAATTTCTTGAAGAAACGGACGTGACGCGATGGCGACCATAAAAGGACGAGCGATCCAAGGTCGTAGGTGGCTTCACGGTGTCTGCGGGTCGTAGGCGAACTTCTGGGACGCTTGAGGGGCTTGGAGCCAACAACGAGCTATTTGGTGCGCCTGGGTGTCTTGAGCGATGGTACCACGGGCGTGACGAGAAAATGACATGAGAGCGTCCAAGGGCAAGGTGGTGTGTCTACCAAACAAAAAGTAAAAAGGGGAATAGCCTGTGCTGTCATGCCGTGAAGAATTGTATGCGAAAGTCACATAAGGCAAGGCGCTGTCCCAGTCTCGGTTGTCTGGGGAGGCATAGATACTGGGCGTTTACATAAGACCGACAAAAGTCGGGTCGAGTAGGCTGTGGGGCTGATGTATATGCTAAGGGGTGGAGGTAAGTGACCGTCGAGAAGAATCGGGCTGGGCCAGCGCGGCAGCAGTGGCGGGTTGACTCGCAGCGCCCTCAGCAAAATACACTTCATTCTCTTTCACGCTCAGGGAAAGCATTTTCTGTAAGAGAGAAAAGAGGCGGGCGCCGGTTTACTGCTCGTGCGGTCGCGCCTTTGCAGGGCACGCCACGAGAGTTGACTCGCTAGTATCAAGTTCATGTAAACAGACAGTGATCGAGCTGGGTTGACCCTGCTCAACTCAACGCGCAACGTCCGGCTCATGTATACGATGCTGTAATACCATGTCGGTCAAAGTTCGTTTGAGCCGCTCGGTAAGCCCAGTGGTTTGTGGGTGATACACTGTGGCGAGCCTCTGCTGCGTGGAACATGAACGAAAGATGTCGTCAACGGCTGTAGATAGAAATGTACGCTCGCGGTCGATAAGTAGCTGGCGAGGAGCGTTATTCTGCAAAATGACTTTTTGCGAGAAAAAATGCGCGAAATCTGTAGCGCAGCTCGTTGGCAAGGCAAGTGTGATGGCGTACCGAGTCGCAAAGCCCATTGCGACAGTCCAGTTGGCGCCTCAACGAAAGGCTTCGTGAACACAACATGAAGCCGTTAACGGGCAGCAATCTGACCGAGCATTGCAAGGAGTGCGGGTGCGTGCCATTTCTCGATAAATGCTCGGTCGTTTTCAGAAGCAGAGATAAACTGACAAGAGAAATCATTGAAGCAACACAGATAGCTATTTTGCGTGATCTATGTGTCAGCGAGCCTTCTAGATTCTTATCGAAACGAGAATTGAGATTACTAGCTTTGCCATAGCCTTTATCATCTTATGCTTATTTTTTTCCTTTCATTTCTTCGGCTTCTCAGCTTTGGCGAATGCGCGCAATCGTTAGGCTCAGGTCCCAGTCGACATGTTCTTGTGTTTCTCCTTTAGTCGGAAGTTAGCGCTTGGGCTGTGCGTTCTGTCTTCGTCCGTCGTTTTGTTTTTCTTTACTAATGAACAAAGGTCGTTTAGCAAAATGCAGCAACCTGCCCTGGATACGACAGTTTTTTGAGAAGCAACGAATACGATCTTCTTTTGTTGTAACCGTGAAAAATATTCCAATATGTTCGGGAGATTGAAGCAAGCATCGACGGCAACGTTTCTTCGAAAAATGTCTGCGTGGCGATTGAAAGTGCGTTCGTGTACGTCACTGTCGCACACTGATAAGCCTCCCACATTTCTTCGCGCAAATGTAACTTGGCTATGAAGAAAATATGTTAAGGCGTAAGCTCTATCCTCGTTTGAGCGAAAGCCCGTCCGTGTTTGAGTGAGTTAGAACTCGAAAGTAACCATAAAAGGCGTCCTCATGCAATTTGGCAGGTAGAAGTTAAATTATTGAGTGATAGCCCGAGGCTTCGCGGGACAACCTGGATCGCACAAGTCCCACCGGTGGCAGCACTTGCCATCCCAGGGCAAATGTGCACCGTTTTAACCGCTGCACAACTGCGCCAGGAATGTTATGGGAACTGCCAGAGACCTATGCATGCTCAGTAAAGAAAGGTCAATTCTGTTCATATGGGCAGTCACCCATTAGCTATTGCGTCATAATCTTAAGGCGGAGCGTGCACGCCACGCCACGGTACGGCGGCGACTGCCTTCGCGAAGTTAGCGCGCTGATGAGAACGGGTGCGGCGGCGTTGCGGTGGCGGCTACGTAGAGCCGCGCGGGGGTAAAATCGCGAGCTGCGTGGCACCGGGTCACATAACGCCGCAGCGCGCGGCGATTGCGTTCACAAAGTTACCGGCCGGGCTTGCGCCTTATCACTCGTAAGCAATATTAAATGACTATGCCGACTTTTTCGTTCAGCAATCGCTTCAGTGATGTCGTAAACCAAGGTGTTAGAGCTGGTTTTTATTCTGGGCAGGGAAATAAGTTGGTTAGTAAGCTCAGTTGTTTTAGATTTAAGCGCGTACCAAGTTTTCTTCACTAATCGTTCAGAGAACTTCAAAAGAAAAAATAGTTTGAAGAGTGTGCTATACGTTATCAGAAAAATAATCGGCTTTCCATATCCTCTAATATTTTCTGTAGTTGCTTCCTTGTGAGGCGAGACGTTACACGTACTGAAATGAATGGCGGAATTACCACTGAAGCCAGGGCGAAGTGTATTTGAGTGAAAAGGGTTGGTACATGTGGTAAGTGCTGGGACAAGAACACTGGCGCTAGTTTGAGTGTTCTACTTTTAACTAATTGGCACTGATTAAATATAGGTCATGTGCCTGGAAAGAAGATGCATTCAGATCCGTTATTGCTTGCAAGCGGAAGATGCATATGCAAGTAATGTTGGGAATGTTAAATTCACGAAGGATGAATGGTGATGTTGGGAGACCTAGCGAACTTAGCACATCGCCCAGATCTGGCGAATAACCATTGCATGAGTTGGGATTACGATAGCATGCAACATATAAAATATCTTTCTATTTGAAATGAATGTTCACATAATATTGTTCAAGCTGGTAAACAACAGAAACGTTGAATAAAACCAAACCGCTAATGAATACTATCAAAACACCACCCCGATTTCGTCTTTCTTGATCACACCTGTACAATTTCAATTTTTTTATGCAATTCAGGATGTCTTGATTTTCGCATGCAGCCACGTTTCCGTAAGGAGCACCACATTAGCTATGTATGTGTAAATAAGTGTGGACAGAGTGCCACGTTTAATTACTAAAGCTCCATATGTTACAAATCAGAAAAAAAAAGTTGTGCTCTGCAGATCGACATCCACTAGTGTCTGGTTACAACGGCGGAGCAGCGCATGCGCCAGAAGAAACTGTACTTTGCTTATCTAAGGACAGCGCGCCATCACCATCGACTTTGCACAAGCTGTTTGTGAAGAGATAGTATAAATTTTCTTGTTAGCGGCTACTTTGTCATATTCAGTTAAGGTTGCCCGGTAGCTTTTGGAAAATCCAGTAGCTTTTTACTACGTCCGTGCGTGGCTTTGTAAAAGTCTTCGCTTATGTAAGTACGGGTGGTTTTCAGCTTAGGCTGTTAAGGCCAACATTATGGCCCATTGGAATAAAACCCGGCGTTGTTGTCACCGTCCTGGAAAAGTGGTCCACGAAACCACAAATCACATCATCAAGAAGGAAAAATATTCCTTCCGAAGGTGCGAGAATGAAACCAGGGACCTTCAGATTGCGAAGAGAACAGGCAACCCACAGGCCAGGAAACCACGTTAATTCTTGGCGCATAAAGGTGAACATAGGGAATGCTTTGTCTTACTACTGTATGCTATGAATAGGTGAAGGAAAAATTATAAACTTAAAATTTAATGCTTTTGCTTTCAAAGCACATAAGTAGTTTCAGAAGCACCCCATAATTTTATAGAGAATGGTTATCTTTCGTTTTTAATAAAAATAATGCTTTAATACGTCGATGTTTTTTCAAGACAAATAATCCAAGCGGATGCTCATGAGAAAATTACCGCAACTCTCTTGCGGTAATTTGAGATCAAGATTTTTGAACTCTTTTTCGACTTTAGCTTATGTACCGCCAGCAGAATCAGCGACGCCGTAAAAAACCACGTTACCTCTGCGTGCCGAAATTCGTAGTCATATAGCCGTGCTTTTAGGCGGACAGTCTCGTTGGCAACCACTGTAGACACAAATTCTCGCATTTGAGATACGTCTTCCAGATTTTCAAGGCTGTCAACATTTCTTCAAACGCTTTTAACGTTGACGTCAAATCAGACAGCTTACAGGTGAGCAGCTTCAGGTTTTCTTTAACCTCATCCATGTATTTCAAAAGTTTATCATGCCAGTCGTCCAGACACAAAGTTCGACTTTTGACAGCAGATAAAAGATCAGTGTGTAGCGAATGGCTGTCTACCTTAGTACGGTCAAGGTCTAGTTCGACATCTTTAATGAGAAAAAGCATTTTTGCGAGTTGAACACGATCAACTACAGTAAGAAACAAGATGTGTGGGCACGGGAATAGCAGCAGGCAAGCGCTGTTTCATCGTTTTGCTAAAACAGATTAAACTGCACCAACCTGTATGAACAATCAGAAGTGGTTTTGGTCTACGAACATTGCTGCTGCGATCCCATTCCCACTCAGATCCAGCTGCATCTGCAGGTTTTTCGAGTAAAGCTTCATCATCGTCCTGCAAATTTTGTTTTATGAAACAAGGTATAGGAAAGAAACAATATAGAACCAAAAAGGACAAGGCGCCACAATGTCCCTAAATAACATTGAAGAAAAAATAATTGCAAAAACTGAAAAACAGCGCGTCCGAATTAGGACATTTTTGGCGAAAAAATGCTGTTCATTCGACAAACACATATTCTGAACGAGCTCAGTCACTAGGGTATGCGAATGCTTGCATTAAAATTACAAAAGAGTTATTTATATCATTGCCACGGTTCATAGGAAAGCTCCAATCTGACACTGTTGCTGTACGTCGTTCCGCAAGGAACAATATTAGGTAAAAAAATAATCTTCCTAAATGCATTTGTTCCCGCACGCCTGATATGATAGTGCTTGCATAGGACATAAGTGTTTTCTTCTATGGCAGCGACATTTGCAGGACTTGACAAACAACAAACGCATAGTTTTACAAGGAGTTACCTTTGTTGCTCTGCAAATGAATCAAACCTTAGTGCAAGAAAAACTAATGATATTGTAAATGCTGCCAAAAACAAAGTAAAAAGCTCTAACGACAGGTTTGTACTTACAGCTTAAAGAGAACAATGGACAGAATTCTTAAACGTTCTTTCTCCAATATCTATACAGGCCCATTCACCCTACAGCTCTGCAAGCGAAGTAACAAACGTGACTAGCATAAAAAGAAATATAAGGCATATCATACCAACGTGTTTTACACACCAGCTATACTGTTCTTTGGAATTTTTATGCGCGTGTTATTGATTTTCAAACTGACGTCCTACAACCAGAGAAAAGTTAAAACAGCGCTGGATCACCGTTGCACGTGCCGTATCTCCTCGACTATCGCAAATTTCGCCGCTCATCTATAAACTGCCGTGGCCTCCAGTGTGACGTCAGCGAGCCGGCGACCAGGATTGGCTGCTTGAAAGAGGCGCCGACTACAAAAGGAACTGTGCCTCACCGCTGATCCTCACTTGGCAGCAGCGGCTGTGGCGACCGGTTCACTAAATCTGCGCATTTTATACACAGGTTTGTGCAATCATTTCTAGCCAATTTTTATTTTTTTATTTCTTCCCCTGACCGCTGCTGCCAAGCTCTCGTACAAGTGTTTGCTGAACTGCTAATTTGAAATGCCTTCTGAAGTTACAAAACTGTTGAAAGATTTTAAACAAGAAATGCGAGATATGCGCAGTGCACTGGAGAAAGAACTTCGAAAAGAATATAAAGACCTGAAAAAATCTGTAGATTTCTTTAGTGAACAGTTTGATGCTATGGCTGAGCGCAGTGAAAAAATAGAAAAGGAAAATTCAGCGCTAAAGAAAGAAAATGCCGCACTATCACAGGAATGCAAAGGACTGAAGCAACAACTATCTGACCTTGAAGACCGGGTGACAAACCAAGAACAGTACTCAAGGAACGGGAACATTGAGATTAAAGGTGTTACGGTAAGCGACGACGAAAACCTGCCTTCAATCTTGAGCAAACTAGGCGACGTCATAAGTGAGCCCATTTCTGATTCTGATGTAGACATATGCCATCGTGGGCCAAGGAAAGACAAAGGATGTCCTAACATTGTCGTGCAGTTCCGCTCTCGTGCGAAATGGGAAGCGGTGATTGAAAAGGCCAGGGCCAGGAAGAATCGAATTTTAACCTCTGATTTTGGTTACCAGAGTGCTGATGGTTCCCATTCTCCCCCGGTATTTATTAATGAACACCTTTGCCCCGCTTTGAAGAAACTTCTTGGACAAGTGTTGAGCGAAAGAAGGAAAAAGAATGGAAGTATGCGTGGACAAAGGGCGGCAAAATTTTCGCGCGCAAGACAGACACTTCGAATGTACTGCGCATATCTTGCGTTGCAGACATCGATAAGATGAAATGAGGATCTAGGAATCCGAGCATTGTTTCCAACCGCCACTCCCATCGGTGGCTAGTAAATCGCTGAACTCTGCGGATGTGACTAAAATTTATCGTAAGAAGCCATGCACATCTTTCTTCTTGTTAAACACTCAGTCAGCGCGCAATAAGTCTGATGAGCTGTGTGCCTTGCTTTCATGTTTTGGCTTTCCATTTGATGTTATTATGCTTTGTGAAACATGGTACCGACACAAACACGAAGTAATACAGATCCCGGGTTACACAAGACACTACTTAAATCGCTCAGGCAAGAACGGTGGAGGAGTACTTTTCATGGCCAGAGAAAGTTTTCAGTGTGGAAAAATCGACGAGTTTACGGCGGTCACACCGGACTTCGAAATTTTGACTGTCATTCATAAAAAAAGCATATTTTCTGTTTTATATCGCCCTCCGGGCGGGAACGTGGCAAAGTTTTTTACATATATGGAAAACTTCTTATCCTGGATAAATGAAAACAGTTATGAACTCGTCCTGGGCGGCGACATAAATATTATCATGTTGAACGAAACACAGCTAAGTACTGATTTCACTCGAATATTAGAAGCTAATGCATGTTTTAACACAATTACTGCTCCAACTCGCATTAGCAACGACTGTGAAAGTTTGATTGATGTTTTTATTACAAACATTGAATCTCGAACTATTAACTCCGGAGTAATAAGCGCTCATATTAGTGATAATTTGCCAGAATTTCTTCTTTTGGAATCGTATGTCTCGGCTAAAGAACCGAAGCAGTGTCCCCCAGTGACTATTCAAGATATTAATCCGGCTACACTTGAGGAGTTCCGCACAAAAATATCAGAAATAAATTGGCTTGAGGTGTACAATCAGTCTGACATAGATGCCGCGTACGAGTCATTTCTGCGTCTTTTCAAAAAGGCTTACTCGGAATCTTTTCATCCTAAAACACTGAAGCCTAGAAAAGCTAGAAAACCTTGGATAACCAATGCACTTCTGAAACTAATCAAACAAAAAGATGCTCTATTCAAACGTTTTTTAGACACAAGAGACACGTGCCATCTATGCGAATTTAAGAAATTTCGAAATAAGTTAACTGCTGCTCTCAGACAAGCCAAAAAAGATTACCTTCATAGGTTGTTTAATCCTGAAGCTATAAAGCGAACGGATATCACGTGGAGAAACCTTAGCACAGTGCTTAACATTGGACGTCAGCATGCAGAGGGCGTACGAGAATTGATAATTAACAGGGAACGTTCATCACGCGCGCATTTAGCAAACGCTTTTAATAATTATCTTGTGTCCCTTGTAAATAGCTTTCACGATCCACGCTCCGCAGAGTACCTCAATTCCAGAAATTGTGATAGTGCTTTTTTACTTCCAACCAGCGCCAAAGAAATTTATCTCACGTTCTCCGCTCTGCGAAATAGTAAAAGCTGCGATATTGATGACCTGCAAATACGCCCCGTAAAACACGTTTTAGATCTGATATGCCCAGTTCTTGAGCATGTGTATAATTTGTGCTTTTAAATGGTATATTTCCCAAGCGCATGCAGCTCGCAAAGGTTACAGTGCTCTTCAAAGCCGGTGATAAAAACAACCTGTCTAACTACAGACCAATATCCATTTTGCCTGTATTTTCAAAATGCCTAGAAAAAATCATAACACTGAGAATGACCGCTTTCTGCGAGAAACACAGTATTATTAGTGACTGCCAGCTCGGTTTCCGAAAGAGTCGCTCGACAGAGTTAGCTCTACTAACACAAAAGGAACTAATACTACAAGCATTTGAGCAAACTTTAGTGACACTAGGCGTTTTCATCGATTTTTCAAAGGCCTTTGACACAATTAACCACACCGCTCTGCTAACAAAACTTGAAATTTACGGTTTCAGGGGCCCATTCCTTTGCTTAATCAAAAGCTATCTGCAGTTCAGGAGAGGATTTCAATAAATATCTGTATTTCCGATAACTTACCCATTCATTCTGGTGTACCTCAAGGAAGCATTCTTGGACCTATGTTATTTAACATTTACGTTAACGACATAATGAATATTGACACCACTGCCCGATTCATCGTATACGCTGATGACACTAGTCTGTTCTTTACATCTGGTTGTGCAAGGGACCTGTTGGCTCTTGCGAACGCTGCGTTAAGTGAACTTAATCGATTGAGGTCATTGAATTCACTGTCTATAAATAAAAACAAGACAAAGGCTGTACTTTTTCAACCTAAAACCAAAAATGTCCACATTGACGGCCATTTGCAAACGGGTTCCTCGATTATCAACTTTTTGCCATCCATTAAATGCCTCGGGGTCGTATTTCAAGAAAACTTACTTTGGAATTTTTATACAGACTCAGTTGCTAACAAAATTGCTCGTGTTGTGGAAATACTAACGAAACTTCGATTTTTTTCTTCTCTTGAGCGTCAAAAAACTGCTTTATAACTCTCTCTTCCTGTCCCATCTGAATTACTGTCATTTAGTCTGGGGAAACACCCCGATGTCTAACATCACAAAACTTCTTCTAATGCAGAAGAAAGCAGTGCGCGCTATCGCCAATTCTTCATATGACGCTCATATCTTCATATGACGCTCATATGACGTTCATATGACGCCCTTTTCAGCGCCCTTAATTTACTACCGGTCACCTCCATATATCGTAGTATTTTACTCAAGCGTTTCACTATTGCGAAAAAACAACGCGAAATTTTTCGAGCATTTATCTCTACTGACAATGAATTCTAACATTTACAACACACGTCACAGAGAAAAAAGGTACGTTCCTAAAGCGCGCACTAACTACGGTCAACAAATGTTACGCCACGCACTGCCATCTTTGTTAAACTCATTAGAAACTCAATAGACACCTATCTCTCCTTTTAATGGTCTCATTGTGGTTCCCTTTTTTTCCTTGGTATACACTGACGCCATGAATGCTTGACCAATTTTCTCTGCTTGTAACTTATTATTTATAGATGCGAATTTCAAGACTATTATTTGCATCATTTTATACTATTCACTTTCTGTAATATCATTCCTTGCAGCATTCTATCGTTGATTTGTTTACCCGTATGTATTTCTGTTATAAAATGTTCACTGCTTTTCTTTCTCGTTTATCCAGTATTTTATGTTTGTGTTCTCTTTATTGTGCACAGTGCCATTTCTGTAGGGGGTACAGACCCCGTCAAGCCGAATTCATTTGGCTTTTTGTCTGTACTCCCGTCATCTGTACATGTATAGATGCAAATAAAACTTGAATTGACAAAAACTGAATTGTACCTTGCTGAAGAAGTGTATCAGACTTATCGAAAACGTCGAAACAGTTTACGATAGGTTGATTCGTTTCCAGCTGGACAGGATTCTATGAATACAGAATATTTGCGGCTTGCACTAAAACAACCAAAATATATGTCCATATAAAAACTGTGGGCGATGTCCTTAGAAGACTGCAGACGTCTGGTACGTCACTGTTACCTGAGGTGGCAGCCACTTATTAAGAAAACTACGCTTAGCATGTAGACAACAAGAAATCGAAAAAATTAACCTGAATATTTCAGTGCTTGTACTGAAATAGCCACTTTTGTCTTAGAATCGCATGCACATTAAAGTTCTAAAACTGAAACAAAAGAAGACCCCCCCCCCCCCCCCCCGAGATCCACCTGTAAATGACTTACAATCGCCAGAACGAGTAATAACTACTGCACTAATTTCTTTCCAATGCTACTATAAGTTGCCGACACATCGTTATCTTTTATATAATGCAGCAACTATGTTATAATAATAAAACTCTTCAATGTAGAGACTTGGTTGTAACAAATTTTGTTTAGGAAAGGGTGCCTAGACAATAGACTCCAGGCCGAATTTGGCCTCAAGTGCATACATATACCAGTACAAGGCCCTGTGTTGATTGTAAAAAAATTATTCTCCGCTTGAATCTGTTTTTGTATCTTTTGGCTGACTTGAAATAAACAAAATTAAAATATAAAAAGGAACACACATCTTACATCGCGAAGCAAAGATCATACGACGAGCTGGATTCTGTGCGAACCACTCATGATCCAAACGACGCAACATTCTCTCGGCAGGACTGCAAAAAGCGTGTAATTTGCTCATTCACTAACTTCCCGTCATCTCGTGCCCGAATGGTGAGCAGTGGAGCATCACCGCGCTCCGTTTGGCGCTTGCTAGTGTGTGGACTGTGTTTCGTGTGCAATAAATGTTTCCAAGTCCAGCATTCCTGCTGTGCACTAACTCTCCGACCCCGTATATCAAAGTGGTTATATTTATTGCGATGCTAAAAGCCACCATACAAGCCTCTCTGCCCTTGAAGGTAAAAATAGCAGCATTACCACCTCGTGTAAAAAATTAACAACGGGTGCTCTGAAGCGCTGGTTATTTCTTATCATTCTCAAGGATACTGACACAGTCCCAATCAATCTAGTGGCACCATACCGCGGCCAAACTGTTTTAGATGGGACTTGCCATGCCTTGCGCACTCGCGGGGCTAGAGGTTTTTCGTCTTCATCCTCGCACGAGCTCCCTGCTGTCTTGCACGCCTAGCACGTCTTATTAAACCTGGCTTTGAGTGCTTGGACCGTTTATCGGTGACATTTGGTGGAGCCGCTGGGTAACGGTCCATCTACGCTGACCTCGAGGACACTCTTCACGTCAGTTGTCAACGCGTGGCTACAACACCAGTCCACAAGGCGAGCCACCGCCTGCGAGGCCTACACCCAGAGTTCGGCCAACAAGCAAGACCAGCAAGGACCATGACGTCCGCTAAGGCTAGCCAGACAATCAGCATTCCGGGAATGCCCCTCCGTTCGTCCTTCACACGCCTCGGTCGCCCCCATCATTTCAAGGTGAGAGGTTTGAAGACGTCGAAGACTGGTTGGCCAGCTTTGACCGTGTGGCGGGCATCAACGAGTGGGACGGCGAGCGCAAATTGCGGAACGTGTACTTCGCACTACAGGACTCGGCCAAGACGTGGTATGAGAACCACGAAGCTTCCTTCACTAACTGGGAGATCTTTCGCCGAGAGCTCTTAGCCATGTTCAACACCAGCGAACGAAAGGAGAAGACTGAAATCGCCTTGCAATCGAGGTCGCAGCAGCCGAACGAGAGCGTCGCCATGTTCATCGAGGACATGACGCGACTTTTCAATCGCGCCGACCCAGCTATGCCCGAGGACAAGAAGGTATGCCACCTAATGCGCGGCGTCAAAGACCACTTGTTTGCCGGACTGGTACGTGACCCGCCAAGAACGGTGGCCGACTTTGCCAAGGAGTCAACAAGCATGGAGCGTTCTCTGCAAAAACGGGGCGCGCACTACGGCTGTCAGGCTAGTGCAGCATCCGCTCACCACTGCTCGCCCACGTCGTTACTCAATGAGGAGCTTCGAGAGCTTGTGAGGAGCCTGGTGCGCGAAGAACTCGAGAAACTTCGCTTCGAAGCTCCACAGGCAAGCGTCGCTGCCATAGCGGACGTGGTCCGAGATGAAGTCCGGCGAGCTGTTCAGTCGGCACCAGCTCCGCAGCCAGCGCCCTATGTGATGACATACAGTCAAGCACTACAAAGTCGTCGTGGGCCAGTGAGTCAAGCCTTTTCTCCCGTTACTCCTGTGCCATCACTGCCGTACCAAACTGCAGCTGTACCCGTCGTACCGCAGGAGCCCCTGTCCACCATGAGCAAAGCGCGAGTTTGGCGTACGCCAAACAATAGGCCGCTCTGCTACCACTGTGGGGAGCGCGGCCACATCCTCCGCCACTGCCCCTACCGCAGAATGGGCTTAAGGGCGTTTCCACCTGACGCACCTCGACGACGCTACGGAGAACGGCCGCGGGACATCGAGCAGTATCTGTCCGATAACATGCAGCCAACGACTCCGCGGCGACGCCAGTCCCGGTCGCCATCCCCAAAGCGGTCTTCTTCGCCAAGCCGCCCGTCTTTTCCTAGCCAGTTCAGAGGCGCGTCCCCACATCGTGAAAACTGCAGACGGCGTCCCCCGGGGGTAGGGCCGCCGCTATTGAATCAAGTCAAGAGCCTCCACCCGACGATTCGCGGTTACGATCCTACCGACGATGACCTCACCTGACGACCTCAACGACAACGACGGGCTGGGACCGACTGGTGTCTGCCGAAATCCCAGTAATCGCTGATAATCGCGATGTGACCACACTTGTGGATACCGGCGCTGACTTTTCTGTAATGAGCAGTCGGCTAGCTACGGCCCTCAGTAAGGTTCTGATCCCTTGGTCTGAACCCCAGATCCGCACCGCCGGCGGCCATGTGGTTACGCGAATTGGGGTCTGCACGTCACGAATGCAGATCCGCGGTGCTACTTTCCCTGGTTGCTTTGCTGTGCTACCCGAGTGCTCCAAAAACCTGATACTTGGTTTGGATTTCTTTCAGGAGTACGGTGCTGTCATCAACTTTCAGGAGCTGGTCGTGTCATTTTCCACTCAATCCTCTGTTGACGGCGATCCCGAGCCACGCGGGACAAAGTTACGCGTCTATGACGACCACGTATTAATCCCGTCAAGATCTAGCATGTTTGTTACCGTAGATTGCGACAACATCACTGGTACTCGTGGCATCGCTGAAACCAACATGTCGCTGCTCTTTGGTCGGCAAGTCTGTGTTGCTCGCGGAATTGTCGAGCTGAACAAGGGCCGAACCGAGCTCTTGGTAACCAATTTTGCTGTGAACCTCAGTGTTTGCCTGGCAGAACAGTTATTGCGTATTTCGAAGAACTCGGCGAATTCGTGGGACAGCACGCTTTGTCCGAAGCCTCGGCATCAATGGAGGCACCGACCACTTCCTTAAAGGTTACGTGAACCCGAACCTCCCCTCTAATCATAAACGCTGCCTCGAAAGCGTTATCCAGTTTTTCTGTTACTGCTTCGCCTCGACCTCTAAGGTTAGGCAGACGCCGCTCACAAAGCACCAAATTATAGTCGACGCCAACCAGCGGCCGTTATGTCAGCCGCCTTACCGGGTCTCTTCAAAGGAGCGTGATGCCATTCGCCGCCAAGTTCAAGAAATGCTCCAGGACGACGTGATACAACCGTCGACGAGCCCGTGGGCGTCGCCTGTTCTAGTAGCAAAGAAAGATGGAACACTACGGTTCTGCGTTGATTACCGACGTTTAAACAAAGTCACAAAAAATATGTTTATCCTCTGCCGCGCACTGATGACTCACTGGATCGGCTGCGCCACGCCAAGTATTTCTCAACGCTAGATTTATGCAGCGGCTATTGGCAAATCGAGGTGGACGAACGCGACCGGGAAAAGACCGCCTTTATTTTACGGATGGTCTGTACGAATTCCGGGTGCTCCCTTTCGGCCTGTGCTCGGCTCTAGCAACCTTCCAGCGGATGATGGATACCGTTCTTGCCGTTCTGAGATCGCAGTCCTGTCACGTGTACTTGGATGACGTTGTATCTTCTCTGATACGTTTGAAGAGCACCTGAGACGCCTGCGCGCTGTGTTCGAAGCAATTCGGTCGGCGGTCTTTCCCTGAAGCCCTAAAAGTGTCAGTTCGCTTTCGAAGAGTTGAAGATTTTGGGCCACATCGTGAGTGCCAAAGGGGTTAGCCCCGACCCCGATAAGACGTCTGCCGTGGCTGCTTTTCCTGTGCCCACCGATAAGCGAAGCGTGCGCCGCTTTCTGGGTCTCTGCGCCTATTATCGGCGTTTTGTGCAGAACTTCTCCCAGATCGCTGAGCCCCTCACCCGCCTCAGGAAACATTCCGAACCGTTCTCCTGGGGCCTCGAACAACAGAAGGTCTTTGAAGACCTCCGAACTCGTCTCCAAAGTACACCCATCCTTTGACAATTGGACGAGTCAGCCGCCACTGAACTGCACACAGACGCCAGTAACATCGGCCTCGATGCGGTCCTTGTGCAGTGGCAGGAGGGTCTCGAACGCGTAATCGCATACGCGAGGCGCACCTTGCCACGATCTGAGGCAAACTATTCCACCACCGAAAAAGAATGCCTGGCCATTCTGTGAGCAGTGACCAAATTTCGTCCATACTTATATGGCCGCCCTTTCAAGGTCGTCAGTGACCACCAGTCGCTGTGTCGGCTGGCGAACCTCAAATATCCCTCGGGACGGCTTGCACGCTGGAGTCTTCGCCTTCAAGAGTTCGATGTCACCATCGTTTATAAGTCCGGTAGAAAGCACAGTGATGCCGACTGTCTGTCTCGTGCTCCTATCGAGGACAACCGAGCTGATCCCGACGATAATTCTATTTTTCTCGGCGCCATCTCCACGTCCGTCCTCACTCAACACCAAAGGGACGACAGTGAACTACGGCCTCTCATTGAGTATCTTGAAGGAAGCGCTGCGTCGCCTTCGCGAATCTTCTCACGTGGACTGTCGTCATTCTGTTTGCGCGATGGCGTTCTGTATAAGACAAACTACAACGCGATGGAAGCTGCTTATCTGCTCGTCGTACCTGGGGCCTTGCGCGACGAAGTTTTGCAAGCGTGCCATGATGACCCATCTTCTGGTCACGTGGGTTTTTCCCGCACTTTGGCGCGGATACGCCAAAAGTACTACTGGCCCAGGGTTGCTTCAATTGTCCAGCGGTACGTCAGAACTTGCCGCGAGTGCCAACTTCGCAAGACGCCGCCGACTAAGCCAGCCGGACTAATGCAGCCTATTGATCCGCCACAAGTCCCCTTCCACCAAGTCAGCGTGGACTTACTCGGCCCATTTCCGGAGTCCTCGCTGGGTAACCGCTACATTGTGGTCACAACCGTCTACCTGAGCCGGTACTGTGAAACTAAAGCTCTCCCTCGTGGTAGCGCTGACGAAATTGCAACTGTTTCGTTCAAAATATTGTGCTTCGTCACGGTGCACCCACCATCGTTTTAACTGACAGGGGAACGGCTTTCACCTCGGCCCTTACGCAGGAGGTTATGCGCCTGAGCGGCACCACTCACCGCAAGACAACCGCTTACTACGCTCAAACGAACGGCCTCACCGAAGGGCTCAACAAGACGATAGCCGACATGATTTCCATGTACGTTGACGCAGACCACCGCAACTGGGACTCCATACTCCCTTACGTCACATTCGCCTATAACACTGCTCTACAAGAAACGACACGTTTCACTCCATTTCGTTTAGTGCATGGTCGCGACGCCACAACCATGCTGGACGCCATGTTGCTCCCGACTAGTAGTACCTCATCTGTTATGGGTGCTGCCCAATTCGTTCGTCACGCCGAGGCCGCCCGCCAACTCGCCCGACAGCGCATCCGGCACCAGCAAGGCCTCGATGCTCGCCGCTATAACCTCCGCCACCGAGCTGTTAGTTACCAGCCCGGCGAACAAGTCTGGGTTTGGAGCTCAATACGCATGCGTGGGCGCTCCGAATAGCTTCTGCGCCGATATTTTGGCCCCTACGAGGTACTCCGCCAAGTCAGTGAGGTAAACTATGAAGTTCTTACCCAGGATACAGTTCGCTCCTCTAGACGGCCGACCCCCGAAGTCGTCCATGTCGCACGGATGAAGCCGTACCACGCCCGCTAGCGCTTCAGGCGTGTCCACACCAGCCGCCGGACACATGCGCCGTCTCTTGTCTTCGTGCTTCTCATTGTTGCGGCACCGAGTCGTTGCCCTTCAGAGAGGGGGAGTAATGCCACAGTACCAATCAATTCCGGGGGGGCTTACCGCGGCCAAACTATTTTAGATTGGACTTGCCATGCCTTGCGCACTCGCGGGGCTAGAGGTTTTTTGTCTTCATCCTCGTACAAGCTCCCTGCTGTCTTGCACGCCTAGCACGTCTTATTAAACCTGGTTTTGAGTGCTTCGACCGTTTATCGGTGACAATACGTTTAATCCGGGTTTTGAGAGAGACTCTCCCTCCGGGACTGATGCTGCAGCGTGGGGTTAGGCGTAGCGAGCATCAAGAGAGGAGAACGTGCAGAAGAGATGCATCAAGATTTATCGAAAACGAGATCCAGTAGCTTAATCGCAAGATTTATTGTCCCCCTCACAAAAAGCGCGCTGAAGACGCCGCAGCACTTAGACTTATTAAAAAAAATGGCTGTGATTTATCTCTGGTTAAACTGGAGTGACACGATAGCTACATCTGGCCGAGTGGAACTCGTTCAGTCGAACTGCAAAGTCAGTCTTGCGCTGCTCCATTTCGCTGGGCGTTCCTTCGTTGTACTTGACACGGCTCATGCACACAGCTGTTGCACGCCCCGCCGCCGGCAGCAGCAGCTGCTCCGCACCACTTGACCAACCCACGTGACCAACGGCCGCACCACGTGATAAACCTACGTGACCAAGCCAGTGACCAAAGGCGCCGCCATGTTCTTCAAGTGGTGCCACGCTGAAGGGTCGAAGAGGTAGTGTAGTCTATAGCCATCGCTACAAAACGTTCCAAAACGTACACAGATACAGCATAATGTACCCAGTAACATATCGTGGCGTCTGTCCCTGCTGCGCCGACACACTTCCCGCACTCTTCCACGTCCCGTGGGGTGCGGGTGCAGACCGTAACACTGAAACACATCTAGGAGTTCATTTGAGAGGTGGGAGGTACAACTGTCCGGCGATACCCTGGCGGGACAAGAAGCGCTCGTCCAGCAAGTTCATCAAGCACCATGACCAGTGGAGTGCCAGAATGAGAAAGGCAGCCATTCGAGCAATTGACCATTCGAACGAAGTCAATAATCTAGTTAGTTCCAGTCATCGTTGCACCTTCTCCTCCTCTTCGTCTTCGCGCGGTGCGTAGCCACGGCGCATGCCTGTAGCGAAAATGGTTTCATCTTAGCATACTAGTGTTTCTCGTCAAAAAAGGAGCCATAATGCCGACTGGAGAGGGCTATTGAACAGGGGGACCGTAGAGCGAGTTCGAACGGTTAACGTGAACGGTTTCGTCGTCATGGCGACGCAGGCCCGCAGAGGCGCAACGGGCTCACCCATTTAATTCACATTGTTTTTTGAAGGACCCAGTTGGGACCCTGATACTTAGCAAGGAAATTCCGTTAAAGGCCCAGAGTTGTGGGAAGCACCTAAAGCCGATGTGCAGAGGACCTTGTCGCAGACACTGGAGCGCTGCGGAGAAGCTCGCTACTTCCGAAACACGTACTAGCTGCGGCAAAACTTGATGACCTCACTGATGGCGGTACGATTTTGGCGAGGAGCACGTGAAATGCGTCGTCAGTAATATTTTTGAGGCTTTGATTGATTCTGTACGCTTCGATCATGGCCTGGATAACCCGTTTACACGAGGTAAACGAAGTCTTAGATGTAACTGGTCAAGATCTCTTCGGCATACTTAGTGCGATAACGTAAGCGCTGTTCTCCACGGAGCTCGCGCGCTAGGTGTCGGCGAACCACTTTCGGAAAACTCTTCTTAAATACAGACCAAATGAGAGGTTTACCCTCGACGTCGCTGCACTAGAAATTCTCCACGTCTGTGAGATAAACAATAATGTTACTCAATTTGAAATAGTAACCCACATTTTGTAGCTGCTCACCCGCTCCTACGACGAAAGACAGATGTCGACATCTTGGTCGGCAGTGCCACTGAAGAGCCAACGGTCGCGAAGCCGCAGGACGCCAGAACAAAAGGCCGTGGCTGTGATGAGCGCAGATGTCGAGGTATTTAAGTCTGGTATGGTGGACGTTGAGGGAAGCGTACGTCTGGGCAGATCCAGGGTTGTTGAGGACGCACCCGACACCTGCACCAGTTGTAAGAATATGCTTATTCACGGTGCTCAGAGAGACCGGGCAGCTGGGAGAGATCTTGCAGTGGGACGTCAAGTATAGTGACCGACAGGAGATAGGAGCACATACTGCTCTTCGAGTGAGAGTAGCACCGGCGCATGTCAGTAGCGGAAACGGCTGTAGCTTCGCACTCTCATCATCATCATTATTGGGCTGACTACGCCCACTGCACGGCAAAGGCCTCTCCCATGTCTCTCTAATTAACCCTGTCTTTTGCCAGTGGCGCCCATTGTGTGCCCGCAAACTAATCCATACGCCCACCTAACATTCTGCCGCCCCTGCTACGCTTGCCTTCCCTTGGAATCCACTCCGTTACCCTTACGGACCAGCTATTATCTTGCCTTCGCTGTACATGCCCTGCTCAAGCCCATTTCTTCCTCTTCATACCGAGTAGGATGTCATTAACACGTGTTTGTTCTCTCACCCACTCTTCCTTCTTCCAGTCTCATAACGTTACACCTATCATTTTTTTTCATGGCTTGCTGCATTGTCGTTAACTTAAGCTGAATCCTTTTCGTTAGGCTCCATGTTTCTTCCCCGCAGGTGAGTACCTGTAAGATACCGCCACTGCGCACTTTTCTCTTGAGGGATATTGGTAAACTGACACTGATGCTCTAAGAGAACCTGCCATATGCGCTCCGCGCCATTCTTATCTTTCCAGTTATTTCCCTCTCATGAACCGGAGCAGCGGTCACTACTTGCAAAAAGTAGACATATTCTTTTATCGTTTCTGGCACCTCGCAACCAGTTCTAAACAGCTGCTGCCTTGCGAGACTTTTGAACGTTAATTTGGTTTCCTGCATGTTAATTTCTAGACCCACTGTTCTGCTCTGCCTGTCTAACGCATTGATCATGTTTTGCAATTCATCTCCTGAGTGACTGAACAAGGCAATGCCATCAGCGAATCGCTTAATATTTACGTATTCTCTATTAACTCGTATCCCTCACTGCACCCAATTGAGGCCTCGGAATTCCTCCTTGTGAAGAGCTGGTAAATACCATTGGCGAGATAGTGTCTCCCTTCCTCACGGCCTTCCTTATTGGAATTTCACTGTAGAATTTATGAAGGAATATGGTGTTGTGCAGTTGTGCTATATACATTCAAGTATTTTGACACAAGGCTCTACATCATGATTCCGCAACGCATGTATGACCTCGGACGTTTCCACTGGGTTAAATTCTTTCTTGTAATCAATGAACGCTATATATAGAAGTTGGTTACATTCTGCGCTTTTCTCTATCACCTGATTGATAGTGTGAGTATGATCTATCGTGGAATATTCTTGAATAATGTCTGCCTGAGGATTTGGTTGATTAAAGTGTAAGGTTGCACTGAATCTATTTGCGATTACCTAAGTTATTACCTTGTAAACAACGGACAGTAAGCTGATTGGTCAGTAATTTTTCAAGTCCTTGGCATCTCCTTTCTTATGAATTAGGCAAATGTTTGCATTCTTTCAAGCTTCTGGTGCGGTCGGGGTCGTAAGGATTTACGTATACAGGGTGGCTAGTTTTGTTAGCACCATCTCCCCTCCGTCCTTCAACAGATCTTCTACCTGATCTTCACCAGTCTTTTTCTCCCTTTTCATTGCTCCTCAAGCTTTCCTTACATTCTCCGTGGTTAATGGCTGGATGTCCCAGTGATGCACGCTACTGCCTCTTTCATTAACATCCAG
The DNA here is from genome assembly GCF_052857255.1 of Amblyomma americanum. NCBI lineage: Eukaryota > Metazoa > Arthropoda > Arachnida > Ixodida > Ixodidae > Amblyomma > Amblyomma americanum. The sequence goes on from NC_135498.1 coordinate 203,303,524, forward strand.
ATTGCATTGTCTACTGTATATAGATTTGTGTAGAGCTCTTCGGATACTTTAACTTTCTTATCCATGTTCCTAATGGCATTCTCCTCTTCGTCTGTTAACGCATCCATCTTGTTTTCCATATGCCTAGTTACCTCTTCATCGCTTTTAGGCAGCCTCCGTTCTTTAGAGCATGCTCATTTCTCTCCATGTTAACCTTCCTTACATGAGCTATCTTGCGCTTATTTATTAACTTCGATAGTTCTGCTCGTGCTATGCACCGCAGCGGTGGCCAAGTGGTTGAGCATCCGCCTCGTATGCGGGAGGTGCGGGGTTCGATCCCCAGTGCCGCCGGGTACCCACCGGTGATACAATGGGTACAAGCTTTCCCCTGGTCTGGTGCTCGGCTTATTTAGGGTGAAATGCTTGGGAAATAGGTCTTTGACCCCACCTTGAGAAAAAAGAAAAATACCTTGTGACATGGCGCTCTTTGGCCATAGCTGCCCTTGCGCCATAAAAATACATAATCATCATCATAATCATCATCTGCTCGTGCTATTTTGTCTGTAGGGTTACTCGTCTTCAGGTTTCGGCGTTTCTTAATCAGATCTTTCGTCTCCTGAGATAGCTTGCCGGTATCCTGTCGAAACCTCCTGCCGCCTACTTCTACTGCGCATTCCGCAATGATAGAAATTGTGTTCCTGAGCTGAAGCCGAATATCTGTTCTGCAGCTAAAGCATGCATTCTTCTACATTCCCTCCGACCGCAAACGGGTTAATGAGCGTCCTCTTCACTAGTTTCCACCGTTCCCTCTTCAAATCTGTGCGAATTCGACGAATTATCATTCTGTGGTCGCTACACTGCGCCTTCTCGATGACTTCCACATCCTGTAGAACTGCAGGGTGATCGCATAGCATGAAGACTATTTCATTTTTGGTCTCGCCATTGGGGCTCTTCCAGGCCAACTTCCTGTTCTCTCGTTTGCGGAGGGAGGTAAACATGATCTGTAAATTGTTTCTGCCTTCGAGCTCTAAAAATAACTGTCGCCTGCTATTCCTAGATCATATTCCATAGTCGCCTACCTCCCGGTCGCATGCCTGCTTCTTTCTCACATTCGGAGTGAAGTCGCCCATCAGTACAGTGAACTGTGATTTTACTTTGTTCTTTGCCGATTCCACGTCCTTCATAGAAGCTTTCAACAATCGGGTCATCATGGCTACATGTAGGCGCGTAGGCCTGCACCACCTCCAGCTTGTACCTCCTATTGAGCTTAATTACGATAGCTGCCAACCTCTCGTTAAGGTTACAGAACTCCTTTATGTTGTCGGCTACATTCTGATTGATGACGAATCCCACACGTAGTTCTCGTCTATTAGCTAACCCGCGATAGCGCATATGTGCCCGCCATTTAATACTTTATACGCTTCGCCTGTCCTCGTAACTTCACTAAGCCCTATGGCATCCCATTAAATGCCCGTTAGTTCCTCGAGCAGAACTGCTAGGATAGCCTCACTGGATAAGGTTTTGGTGTTAAGCGTTGCGTGGTTCAGATTCCAATGAAGGCCTGTCCGGAGCCAGGAATCTTAGCACCTTCTGCTGCGTCACAGGCTTGATTGCCACCTTGGTCAATTGCTCCGCAGCCGCTGGGGACTGAGGGCCGACCGGTTAATTGGTCTGTTCAAAGAAGGTTGTGGCCAAGTACTACACTACACCAGTGTCGTCAAATCCTGTTCTGGTGAGAGAGTGCGTTGTCGGATCTGGTCGCCGATATGAGGCCGCACCTAAGGCCTGGATTCCATCTACATGCGAGGTTTTTTTTTTCAATCCCCGTGGACAATTCCGCTGCTCTGGGATTTGAACCCCGGTCCTCTTGCACTTGAGGCGGATGCTCTACCTCTACGCATCGATGCCTACGCATACATTATACCGAAACTCCAGGACAATACGCGAAGATGTGGTGTGTTAATGCAATGTGGTTCAGCAGGGAAACACATGAGTGAAACTATCAAGTAATTTCGATGCGGATCTTAGAATACGCTGTGTCAGTGATGGAGGATACGGAAGCAGGAAGAAGGTGCCATTGTGTGCTGGTTCATTTTAGGAACTGCGATAACAGAGGACAGAGCGAGTGCACAACAGAGGCGCTGACTAGCAACTGGCGTTTATTTCACAAATACAGATATATATACATACCGCCACCTCGCAATCAAGAAAAACAGACTCAAATTACTGCCCGAAAAGATGGCGAAGAAAAAAGGCACGTGCTAAGCTTATGAGAAAAGAAACTTAACAGGAGATGAACCAGCAAAAAGGTGAACGGGGGTAGCAACAGGGTGACATGGTGAAAACAAACAAGAAAAAACAATAACAAGGGTAAAAAAATTTTGACTTGTACAGGCGCGCGTCAAGGATGAAAAGAAAGTAAGTGGCGAGGTGAATGGCTCGTGCTCATTTCGAAAGGAAGAAAAGGGGCTGATAAAACGACCCCAAAAAGGAAATGATCTGGTGAAAACAAACAAGAACAACATCAGCGAGGGTAAAGGTACATCAGGGAGGCGCCTGGTGAGTATCAGGGCTGATGCCCAAGAAAAGTGATTTCTTTTGAAAGTAATGTGACAGAAGGCGCACTGACACAACTGTGATCTTTCTTGTTGATGATAAAAGCTTCCCAGATTTCTCGAGCATGCTGGCTGAAATATTTCTTGATGCGGGTTTTGTCAAGCAGGGGAGAGCATTTGTATTTCGTGCGATGAATGAATCGGTTAGACCCTGTAGTAGCATTTTGAGAATTAGCGTGCTCGCGCAACCTATCGTTAATACATCTTCCAGTTTGCCGCACATAGGACCTGCCACGGGAAAGCTGAATTTTGTACAAAACGTTTTTCATACACTGCACAAATAGAGCATAGCATTGGTTTTCGGAGTAAAAACCGAAGCAGCCTATCAGTCAGCAAAAAATTAATCAAAGCTCTTTCCATCACTCCATATATCTTGTGGACGCGTTCAGCACAGTGAGCGCAGCAAGTGCGGCGGATCCCACGGCATAACGGCTCAGGCTGTCTGCATGTAGCATTGCAGAATCTATTGCAGCGACCCGCGCGGCCGGCAGTGGCGAAATGGCGAAAATGACGAAGGGTCGCCAGCATGCTCTATATAGAACGCTCAAATCTCCAGGATTAAGCTTGTCGAGTACCCAAGCTTTACACTAACAGAGGCCTGCTCTCGTTTGCTCAAGTGGGTGAAACAGCAGGACACACAGCAATCTCATGACAACCAAAAAGAAAAAAGGAAAAGTTCCTGTTCTTTCCTACCTACATCGCATCACCTATAGGCTGAAAAATATGGCTAGTCGATATGGAGTAAATTTAGCTATATCAGCTTCCATCAAACTAAAGCAGTTATACCCGGCGATCCAAAGGGAGAGAGAATCGTCGGAAAAAAGAAGAAAAGGTTGTGGCACAGCGCGCGGAGACAAGTTCGTCGCTTGTCGCAAAGTGGTTGTGTACCCAACTCCACTCTCCTGCGGAGCCCGGTACATCGGGCAAACGGGATGTTGCTTAAATAAAAGGTTGCAGGAGCACAAAAATAATCTAGACGGTAACAAGGAACTTTCATACTTGGTAAGCCAGTGCAAAAAGTGTGAAGTAATGAAAAAGAAGAAGAAAAAATGCACAGCCATATGACGTAGCACGAAAGTGCTTTACACACACTGGGATCAGACCACGCGAGAAGTAATGGAAGCTTTCCATATCAGTCATGAGCCAAAGTGTGTTAGCATACCGTTAGTCACTCTCAATGACAAAGATATTGCTTTTCGGGGTGGTCTTTGAGCTCGCGTGCTTCTCTGCCTTATGTCTTCTGTGCTGTGGTCTCGCACAGAAGACGAAACTAGCAAACTGTTAGTTTGCATACGCCAAGACATTGCGCACGTCCGCCAAGTTCTACAGCCACACAACCCAAACCATTACATCTGTTTGACAGTCACGCTAAAAGGACGGGTCTTTTCGATAATCGGTGCCTACATTCCACCTAGAGATGCCATTGATACTTCGTACATATATTCAGCCATCCAGAGTTGTCCAGCTCCTCATATCATAGTGGGCGATTTTAATGCTCATCGCCCTCAGTGGGGCAGCACTGTTATGAATAACCGAGGCAGGAACCTGTTTGACTTTATGCACTCCCAGAACTTCATCAATATCAACGATGGTTCACCTACGTTTCTGCGTGGCACGTCGTACAGCAGCTGCTTGGATCTGGCGTTTGTTTCAGCAAGTCTCCAGTTTTACGTCAGCTGGTGCAGTGACGTGGAAACACATGGGAGTGACCACATTCCAACGTGTTTGCGTCAAGTGGTACGCACCTACTACTCCGTCTCGCGTGCGATATACAGACTGGCCTGCCTTTAGGTCGTCCGTGGAGATTTCCTGTGTGGACCTCTCAATACCATCTAAAATAGAAGGCCTGATTACGTCCTCTCTCAGTGAGACCACGCGGTATATATGTGCGCCTACGCCAGGGTCTACTATTGACGAGGAATTCGAAAGACTACGCGCAGTCCGTCGGCGCGCCGAAAGGAAATACAGAAGAACCAAATCCACGTATGATCTTGCCCTTTGTCGCCGAGCTCAACGACAAATAAAGCGCCACCTAGCGAGACTAGGGAGGCAGCGTTGGAGGCAGTTCTGTTCATCGCTGGACCCTCGCAAACCACTGTCGCGTATTTGGCATGTAGCAAGGCGCTTGCGTTCACCCCCGCAGGAACGCTATCCTTTTCATGCCCTGTCTATTTACCAACGGCGTAATGATGTAGAGGTAGCAGAAGAATTCTGCAAAAGGGTTGTGGGCACAACTATGGTACCATCAACCAGTTTGGAGGCTTTTGTACCACCTTCACCAGATGACCACTACGACATGCTATTCACGATGCCTGAACTAGAAGCTGCTCTTTCCTCGTGTAGGCGTCCATCTGCTTCTGGATCTGACAAGATTTCGTACGCGTCCCTCTCTCACCTTGGCATGGAAGGCCGAACTGTGCTGCTCAGTTACTACAATGATACATGGGCTTCCGGAATCGTTCCAGAACACTGGAAGATCAGCCGCCTCGTTGCACTTTTGAAGCCTGGCAAACCTCCTTATGAGCTTACCTCATACCGGCCAGTTGCACTAGCAAGCTGCGTCGGCAAAGTTATGGAGCGAATGGTGCTGGCGCGGCTCGAATGGTTTTTAGAGCAGAATGCTCTCTATCCGGATATGATCACCGGGTTCCGGAGGGGACGTTCTTCAATTGACAGCGTAATCGACCTCATATCGACAGTGGAACATGAAAAACGCAGTCGCCGACTCGTCGCTGCTGTCTTCTTGGACATCAAGGGGGCCTACGATAATGTACTTCATGACGCCATCCTTGATGCCCTTGACGACATTGGCGCTGGCAGCCGGATGTATTTGTGGATTGGGAGCTACCTCAACGGCCGGTCTGTTTACATTTCTACGCCTGATGGGGAGACTACCCGTCATCAGGTTTGTCGTGGAGTTCCTCAGGGAGTTCTTAGCCCAACCCCATTTAACGTGGCATTGATTGGACTGGTGAAAGAACTCCCTACTAACATTCACATCAGTGCCTATGCTGATGATATCTGCATCTGGGCGTCGGGTTCGACACGTCCGCAAAAGCGTGCGAGATTACAACGTGCCGTGTCATCTACTTCAAGGTACCTACGGCGTCAGGGTTTGCACTTGGCAGCTGAAAAATGTGCTGTGGTCGCATTCACGCGCAAGTCTGTCTGCCACTACCCGGTAACTCTTCAAGGGGTTGCAATACCATACGTCTCCCACCACAGATTTTTGGGCATTATCATTGACCGCGATCTGTCATGGTCGAGCCATATAAACATGCTAAAGAAAAGACTCACTCTTTTTTGCCATGTGCTTCGCTTTGTGGCAGGCATTAAATGGGGCCCAACGGAGCGCTCCTTGCTTCAACTTTACTATACCCTCTTTATTGGCTACATTCGTTACAGCCTTCCTGTACTCTCTAACATGAGTATTTCCTGCTTGCGGACATTAGAGAGTGTCCAAGCACAGGCGCTCAAGATGTGCCTCGGATTACCACGTTGTGCCTCGAACAAAGGCATGATTCAGGAATCTCGTGCGTGCCCAATATCGGTGTACCTGTCACACGAACCACTTCGTGTATATTTACGTGCGCTTACACGGCACCGCTGTCACCCGCTGACGAAGATTTTTGATGAGCGACCGGACAGCAGTTTTGCACGCGCACTGCGCTTCAATCGCTCCGAATTGCCATCTGACTATGCCCTGCCGCATCATTCCCTGCAGCCCCCAACGGTAATGGCTCAGCCTTCAGTCTGCCTGCATGTCCCTGGCATAATCAAGAAGTCTGCGATGCCGGTTAGCGGACTGAAGCAACTCGCACTTGCCTACATCTGGTCAGAATACCACAAATGTGTGCACGTCTACACGGATGGATCTGCGTATCCAAATGCATCAACAGCAGCGTTCGCAATCCCTGCACAACAGACGACCCGCAGATTCATCTTGGGACATAAGTCTACTTCAACCGCTGCAGAGCTTGTGGGCCTTCGGGAATCGATTCGCCACATCTGCGGAGAACCGCCTCAGGAGTGGTGCATTTTCACCGACTTTAAACCTGCGCTACACATTTTAGGATGCTTCCTACGCCACACAGACTACCAAGCTCTGGCTCTTGATATCATTAGTCTCGTATCATTTGCTCAGGGAAACGGCCACCGTATAGTGTTTCAGTGGATCCCCGGACACTGCGGACTCGATGGAAATGAGACCACCGACGCTGAAGCAAGGAGCGCCTTCAGCAGTGGCCTGCGTACAGCTGTACCGTTCTCTATAGTGGACACAACTTGTCCCCTTTCGGAATTGATGAGGAGGGCGACGGCTAGGTACTGGGTCCTGCCAGATACCCGCCACATCCGCCTTAAACGGCTAGATCCGACGATGACCTTTTCAGTTCCTCGCGGAATACCTCGCCCTATTGCATGCGTTATCCGTAGAATACGTTTAAATGTGGCATTCACGCGCAAATACTTGCACTTAATAGGACAAGCGGACTCCCCGGAATGTACCACATGTGGCGTGCTACAGGCTATAGAACATGTTTTATTGGCGTGTCCAGCGTATGCACGCGAAAGACTCATACTCGCATCTGCTCTGAAGCCTATGGACACATCGCTCCTCTCTGAGGATTTGATCCTCGGCGCTTGGCCAGATAGTTTTAGAACTGTGAAGGCAACGCGAGCGCTCACACGCTTTTTGAGCGACACGGACCTTGTCTCGCGTTTGTGATGTCAGAAAGTGTGCCTTGTTTTTTTTTAAGGTAGTTTTTCATCTGCCTCCTCTCATCATCATCGTCCCCTATCGTGACCTTCTTTTATCTCCTCTTCCCGTCCCCCACAGCAGAGTAGCAGGCCAGATATTTATTTTTCAGGCCCACCTCTCGGCCTTTCTTATCAATAAACCCTCTCTCTATCTCTTATCGATTTTACTGTAACATGTGATGTACTTTGCGTGGGTTATTTCTTTTATAAATACCAGGTGTTGCTAATAAAGCCTTAGTTGACAGTCAGCATTCGTCCCGTGTCCTTCTTGTTCTTGTCCGACGTTGTTCGCGCTGTTTTACAAAAGATGCAGCTGTACCAGCTTGCCCAACTGAACGTTCTACTTAGCCATATTCTTTTGCAATGGGCTCTGTTTTTTTCGTAACCTACCTTTCTACAACCCGGCAGAGGACGCGCCGCTCATCGCCGTTTGTGTCTGCCAAGCAAGGAAAGCAACTTGGAACGGGAAGCCCTTGCCGCCTGTTGGTTTTTGCAGCCGTCCGCAGGGCACAACAGAAGGTTGTGCCGTAGGCTAGCCTCTGAGTACCGGCGACAGGCTCGACATTCCAAGGATTGCTAGCTGGTAGCTTGCGGTCTTGCGGACTGACAAAGAGCCGGGAGATCGTTCCGTGGATGGTGCGCCACGTCGGACTAGCTCACCGAGTTCCTTTGGAACAGAGTGCGTACAGACTGCCGCCAAAGAAGAAAAGGAACTACCCCAAGAAGGCAAGGTTTTCGTCTTTTCCAATAAACAGCTCCCGCCGGACTTAAGTGACGTTCTCAAGCTCAGCCCCAAGCAAGCCTTCGAGCCTAGCCAAGGCAGGGCGGAAAAACTTTCAATGTCAAGATCAATTGCAAGAAAGGTGGAGGATAATGAAAGACACCGGTGTGTTACAGAGTGCGTGCAAGTGCTTGACAACACGAAGGAGGAAAATAAGAAGCCTAGCCCGGTACATGCCATTGCAAACTGGATGTGCTCGCATGACTTGAGGGTGATTCTATCGGACAAAAAAGGCGGCTTTGCTGTCTTTTCTGAACAGCAATTCCAAGAAAAAGCGTTAGCAGCGATTGTCAAGAACTTCGAGGTTTCACCCTTGAAGGAAGCTGAGACCAAAAATAAAGACAGGTTCCTACTCTCGAGCAGTGGGAGGCCGTGTTGGTTAGCTCAGACTTGGGAGTTAAAACCGGGGTCATTGAATGGGCTACCCAGGTCGCTGTCAGCCGTGGACTAATAGCCACCTAGCACGGATCGTCTGCATTCTGCCTTGTCTGACGAATTAAGTGTTTTCCAATCCAAAATGGCCTTGATCGGCTGTGCACACAGGCAGGCAAGTACAAGAAACTTCACCTGGAGATATTTTTCAGTGCGAAAACGCAGAAGGTCGACGTCCCGTTTCGGGCAATAGTCTCGGAGAAGAGCACGTGGCAACAGCATGTGTCACTCCTTCCGCAACAACTTTCATTACTGTGCTCAAATGACCGATTAAAAATTCCAAATTCCGCTGCGCTTGTTTCTTTCCTGAAGGATCGCTACCCAGGAAGCCGTGTCGCCGTCAGTATCGACTTCGAAGACATATATTACAACCTACCGCATGACAAACTGTTGAAGCGTGTAAAAATGTGTATTAGAGAAGATAATGATGAGCTAGCCTTCGTCACGAAGTGCGGTCTGACAGTTGAAAGTTTCATAGAGCTACTCTTGTTTTACCTGTGTTTGACAGTCGTAGGTTGGCAGGGCAAACTTTATTCACAGAAAGCAGGAGTTTGTATCCGGCCAAGCGTCGCTTCTGCCCTTCGAAATTTTTCTCATGTACGTGGATAGGAACCTCGAGAGGGAAATATCGGGACTGCACCTTAAGACCGTGAAGTATGTTGACGACTACCTGGTGTTCACAGACCCCGCTCGCTTAGCAGTGCGCATGGCTGACATTTTGAATGTATTCAGAAAATGTGGTGCAGGGCTGGAATTCTTCGAGGCACCAATGGACGATGAGTTGCAGTTCTTAGATTTGCGCTTGCGGTTCGGTTCCGGTCATGTGTGCTGGAAATACAACCCTATATCAACCAAACCGCTCCTTAGTTTCCACTCAAGTCATTCAAAATTTAATAAAAACGGCATTGTCAGTTCCTGCCTTCGGAATTCTATGACAAAACCCTGTCACCACGCTCTCGGCGACAGTTTCCAGTCTCAAATCGCAAGGATTAGGCTTGCCATGTACCCAAGCTTTACAGAAACAGAGGCCTGCTCTCGTTTGCTCAAGTGGGTGAAACAGCAGGGCACTAGCAAACTCGTGACAACCAAAAAGAAAAAAAGGGAAAGTTGCTGTTCTTCCCTAGCTACATCGCAACACCTATGGGATGAAAAATGTGGCTAGTCGATATGGAGTAAATGTAGCTATATCAGCTGCCATCAAACTAAATCAGTTATGTCCGGCGATCCAAAAGAAGAGGGAACCATCGGAAAAAAGAAAAGGTTGGGGCACAGCGCACAGAGACAAGATCGTCGCTTGTAGCAAAGGGGTTGTGTACCAGATTTCACTCTCCTGCGAAGTCCGATACATCGGTCAGACAGGACGTTGCTTACATAAAAGGTTGCAGGATCACAGAAATATTCTAGACAATAAAAAGGAACTTTCATACTTGGTAAGCCACTGCAAGAAGCATGAAGTAATGAAAAAGAAGAAGAGAAAATGCACAGCCATATGGCGTAGCACAAAAGTGCTTTACACGCCCTGTGATCGGACCACGCGAAAAGTGATGGAAGCTTTCCATATCAGTCATGAGCCAAAGTGTGTTAACAAACCGTCAGTCACTCTCAATGACATATAGATCGCTTTTCTTGGTGGCCTTTGAGCGTGGCGGGCTTCTCTGCTTCATGTTTTATCGATTTAGTGTAACACGTGAGGTACTCTGTGTGTTGTTTCCTTTATAAGCACCAGTTGTTGCTAATAAAACCTCAGTTGAGAGTCAGCACTCCTCCCGGGTCCTTCTTGTTGCTACGTTGTTTGCGCTGTTTTACAAAAGATGCATCTGTACCAACTAGCCCATCTGAACTTTCTACTTGGTGATACGTAACCTGCGAGCGAAGTCGCCCAATCATTGCGAGGTATCAACTTGCTCGCTCAGGGGCATTGTTCCTAATTTGTTTGCTCATATCGGGCATCGTGCGCTTTTCGGGGCATTGTTGGCTGGGCTGGGAACATCATGCTCAGAATCTTCTGTGTCTGCTTTCCGCTTAACTGGGCGTCGCGGAGACATAGGTTCTCGGCCTCTGAGATCTCTCCGAGTTTTCTTCGCGCACGGCGCCTTATAGGAGGTGTACCCCTCAAATACAGTAGGCACAGTTCCCGAAAGCAGTTTCCTATTGCGACAGCTAGAATCATAGTCACTCTAACGAAAGCGCTTGCAGCAAACTACAGTAGATGCAGATTTGTCATTGATCACCGGGTTTTTCCTCGAATGTTGTTCTGCGACTCAGCATACAGTTCACTGTCACTGGGAAACTGGTGAAAAGTAAGTCCAGGACTCATACCGGACTGAGGCTTACAAAAAGGAACAAAGCAGTACACCATGGCACGATGCAGTACAGTCCACGGTATGTGAAGCATATGACACGAACACGAATAGGCTCAATCACTTACTCGGTGCCGCAAGCTTCGGTCCTCCGCTGTACAACTCATTCGCTTCAGAAGCCGACGAATAGCCGCTGAAAGGAAATGAATGAATGTCACCAAGCCCGTAATGCAAAAACTGCCCAAGTTTGTTGTGCCGAAAAGCTCAAACTTTGCGACAAAGAAGCGCACGCTGAAGCCCCGCGTCCGGCTGTTGCTACGACTTACATTTGGAGAGACAACCGTTCATAACGGCGTTGTCTTTCTCCGTACCATCGAGGGAAGTAGGTGGATTTGTTTAAAAGAATGCCTCCTGTGTCATCTAGTGAACACAAAGTTTTAAAAAATGAAGAAAGAAAAATACAGAACTTTTTTAAAGTAAAGAAGGGATACAAAATAGGATAAATAACAGTGTCCGTGTCTTCCAAGTCATATGACCGCTGAAGGGGCTTAACAGTAGTGTCGCGTAATAACCTTAAGGCGGAGCTTAAGTGTCCTTGAACTTCTGGTTTCTTTTCCACTGAGATATGTATATTTTCTTTCATGGTCGCGGTTGCCCGCAATGAAAAAATTTTCAGTTTGAGGAAATCAGCGGTGCCGTAATGGTCTCACTGCTTGGCGGACACCACAACCGTATCGTCAGGCAAGGGATGAAGAAGGAAGGAAAGGAGATAGAAACAGCTGCCACTGTCGAGAGCTAAGGAATGATTTCGACCCCCGGATATCTTTCATATTGGGCTGACATCCCACAGCACACGGCCAGCTAAGCAACATTTGGACATTGCAAGGTCGTCATGCGTGCGAATATTTGTTATTCAAATGCCATCTTTTAGTTGTATGGTTCCTGTGAACGAACGCCAGCTTCGCGTCACGTGTACATGCGAGTGTTTTTCACTTGTTTTGAATTTCTTTCCTTTGGTTTGCTTGGGTGTAGTATCGCCTGTGACCCGTGCACCTCAATAACGAGCGTTTGGTTCCAAGAGCGGCACCCCGGCCTCATTTGGCGAACGAGCACGCGCGTGTGCGGCGCGTCGTTTTACATATACTTGCTCCGGTAGGCCTTGAGACGTCTCTTTTACATTCTGTCTCTAACGGAATACTGACAATACTTTCTAGAGAGAACGCTTCCACTGGAGTGAGTATGCCAATGCATTAAATTGCTCTGTATATTGCGCTGTACCAGTAAAAAATTCAGGAGCGCATTTTCTTGACCTAAAGTGCGGTGAGGCGAAAGCCTTTAACGGGGTGCAGCTGCTTCTGTCACTGATGTGCGGTTAAAACGTTAATTACGTACACAGTTGTTTGTGAATCTTAAATGCTGGAGACACTCGACTGCATATGGGAGGCATCAGCCTGATGCGACGCCTTTCTGCAAACACTCTCCAGCGTCCTAGACAAGAACTACATACGCGTTGGCAGGAAGTAACGTAGTCCTGAGCACGCTCGGCGGCGGAAGATTATTTTTCTTATCGAATTGAAGAGCGTAACGGACGGATGGACGGACGAACGCGAGTATCAGCCATTAAAGGCTTTCGCCTTGTTATCTTGGTGCACATGGGCGATGCCTATAAAGAGAGCGGCCGTCTGTAATCTTCGCTTGCCCGTCTTTATGCGTGCTTTGCGTCAAGCCGATAAAGTAGGTAAGCCGATTCTTTACGCTCTTTGATCTGCAGCACGCATTTCTGCACAAAGTGATCATTAGACGATCCAAATGCACAATTGTAAGCGCACATAGAGTATATTGTTCTGCTACGCAGGTTATTACACGGTGTTTGTACCAAAGCTGACCGTTAAAATCATGTACCCCCTTCTTCGGGCATAAGTTGTCGCTGGTCCAGAACTGTATTTCTTCCACCTTAACACAAGCTTGTTCAGGTTCATACATGAGAGCAGGATATTCGTCAAAACAAATTTATGTCGCGGTATGAGCAAAGAGTTGTGCCAAGCGCTCTCCTTTGCAACCAGGGGTACGCCTACCTGCCGTTCTTCAAGACACCACCCAGAGACCCTCGGAAAATTGCAAAGAAGAGGTAAACGTATCAGCCTGTAATAATGAGTGCACATCAACCCTCGTCGAATGCGCGCGAGGACAGTATATGTGGCGCGCATTCGAAACTGAATTAAGCAGCAGGGCGACTGCCAAAAAAAGTAAAACACTCGGTGCTTCGTATTTACTGACTTGAAATGTACGTACAATTGTAAAAGTGCATGATTGAAATTGCATTAGAATCAATCTGTTCTTCCTATTGAATTCTTTCCTGACATTCTCTGTCTTTTGCAGCTACAACAAGAGCCACATAAAAACAAGAAACACTATGGGACGAGCCTTCGGAGTATAGAAGGCACGCTTCGCGTGATTGAAAACAATACAGTGCTGACGGCCGGTGTCCTGCTATCATAACAGCTTTTCAAGCATGGTACAACATTACATGTACGCTGCAAGGCCTTGACGAGAAACCCCTCGACATTGGTGGCAGTTGAGCCGAAGAGGAACCTGTCACGGTTCTAGGCACACAAGCACGTACAATAAAGCTTGCTCTTTGGCCAGATGGTGCATCTTGTAAAAAGAGCAAGGGTTACTAGCGGATAATCTCTTTTCTTGACTTTGACTTTACCGGAAGCTTGCGGACTTTCGTCAAATTTGCCCAACCAAAAAAGTGCACTGAGCCCGCTAAAGAAGTGTAACAAGGATCGGGTGGCTAAGGCAGCGGAAATGTGCGGTAACAACCGGCTTCGAGTTTTCCTCAAGGCGAAGACCCGCATGGTGGCCTTCCCACTTAGGGCTATTGCGACGGAAGGTGCACCATGACAAAAAACAGCGTGCAGCTTTTTTCACGGTCATCTTTAAGAAATACTCTTCCCTAGTGAATGTCATAGAGCATGTTATCCTAAAAGGCTTAATATGTATTTTGACGCTGAGGAGTTCCTGTCACACATAATGATTGGTTTCAGGCCAAATCTGTAAACATAAGACATCATGTGGCAATACAACATGACATATGGCACGGCCACTCGCAATATTCTTGGACTGGACGTGAGCAAAGCTTTTGGCAATATGTCAAGTGCAGCCGTGCTCACCAATCCAGCTGAATTAAAGGTGGGAGCCCGTCGTTGTAATTACCCTGTTGATTTCCTTTGAAATAGAACGGCAGAGGTCCACCTCGGAGAGCTTAAGAGCGGACGTATCAATATTTGCCCGACAGGCATTCCGCAAAAGGCAGCTCTATACCGTTTTATATTTAATTTAACCATATCAAACTTACCGCCGCTGTTAGACAACATCCCGCATATCAAGCACTCTACCTATGCTGAGGATATTACGATCAGGACAAATAGCGGATCTGACGTGGAAATATGCGAAGCTCTGCGGAGTCTTGCAATGTCCAGTTTTTCATGCAGCAAAACGGTCGCACCTGCTCGCCTCAGTAATCTGACCTCTTAAAGATAAGTGGCAAAAGTGAGAAAAACGAGCAAGTGGAGAACAATGCGGAGTTCATAAGCATCACAACTGCGGAAATCCGGTACTGGTGGTCCTGGTTATCAGAATGCGGGGTATGCTGGTCCAGCGTAAAACGCACCACGGCGAAGTCATCAGTATAATATTACAAGCGTCTGCCCGACAAACTGATAGATTTCTTAATGTGGTGGCCACAAAGCGCCGGAAAATGAAGGATATATACTCACGTATGCAGATTGACTCATGCTTTCTTCATCAGTCGAATCACATTTTCTTTTCCGTACTACCACCTATTCACAAAGAAAACGGCGCTAAATACGGGAACAAAAGAGAAACAAACGCGACAGGACCAGCGCCAACTTACAACTGAATTTTATTTCGCGTAAAACCTGCCTTTTTGTAAGCCAACACGCCGTATCGACCGTGCAACCACGCATTTTCAAAGTCACGAAGCCAACACACGCCGTACAACAGATCACTGAAAGGTATCTAACACATGAAGCCCGATATATAACCACGTAACATATTTTATCATGGCCATCCGGAAGAAAAATCCAAACGACGGAAAGAAAATATAAAAACAGCTCTACAGAAGTATGAAAATCAAATGATTATGACCACGCAAACTCTTAACAACCAAAAACTATACAACCGCATGAGGAGTGATACCAGATGACCAACAAGAAACGTGGAAAAAAGTGCAGAATCAAGATTTAAGTCCAAAGGCGCGTCAAAGTTAGAAAGGCGAAAGGCGTGATGAGTGCAAAAACCCTTAACAACCAAAAACGGTTGACCAGAAACCATATGATTGATATCCGATGAACAACAAGAAACGTGGAAAGAAGTGAAAAAAAGTGAAAAACAGCCTCGAACCAATGTCTGCGTCAAAGACATGAAATGCGAACAGTGATCTGCGCAAACAGCAGAACATCGTCAGAAAGAACAGCACCCAATGCCGAAGGGGGTGCACGACAAAACGTTAAACTTAAAAAAATCCTTCTATCAAAGTGAACTCCTCGTCGCTTAGCGTAATGGATCACTTCCTGACGCATCTGCTCCCTTCTTTCCTGATATAATAGGCTTCCACCACCTCTCCCTCGAATCTGTCCTTTCCACACCTCAAGAAGATAGTTTTCAACAACTCAGGACGGCAATTCCTGTGAGGTGTTTCTAAGTTTAATGTTTTGTCGTGCACTCCCTTCGGCACTGGCTGCTATTCTTTCTGACGATATGCCGTTGTTTGCGCGGATTCCTGTTCCTATTTTATGCCTTTGACGCAGACTGTCGTCTGAGCCTGTTTTTCACTTTTTTTTCGTGTTTCTTGTTGATCATCGGATGTCATTCATGTGGTTGCTGGATGACCGGTTCTGGTTTGTTAAAGGTTTTTGCACTCCATCACGCCTTTCGCCTTTTCTACATTTGACGCGGTTTGGGTCCTAAATCTTCATTCCGCACTTTTTTTTCCGTGTTTCTTGTAACTCAACTGGTATCACTCCTCATGCGGTTGTAAAATTTTCGGTTGTTAAGGTCTTGCGTGGTCATGATCGTTTTATTTTCATACTTGTGTATAGTTGTTTGTTATATTTTTCTTCACATCGTTGGGGTTTATTTCCGGACGGCCATGGTAAAATATGTAACGTGTTTACTTATCGTTATCCCTTTCAGTGATCTGTTGTACGGCGTGTGTTGTCTTCGTGACTTTGCGAATGCGTGATTGCACGGTTGTTACGGCGTGTTGGCTTACAAAAAGGCGGGTTTTCCGGGAAATAAAAATCAGTTGTAAATTTGCGCTGGGCCTATCGTGCTTTTTCCTCTTTCTTCCATGTACTTTGCGCCGTTTTCTTGTGAATCATGGACAAACTAGCCCAAATTAGAGTACCACTTATGTCTTGCTTATGAGGAATCAGTGAATAGCGTCATACGCACAGCACACAAGGCTGCTCTCGGACTTCATAAATGCGCAAGCACTGATGTGACTCTTGGGCTAGGTGTGTATAACACGTCGCGGGAGAGATTAAGGCTTATAAGTGAGCGCTAATGGAATGGCTCTCGAGCACTACTAGTAAGGGGAAAATTATTTTTGAAAAACTCGGTATCAATCTCGTAATGGATCTGGGAGAACGAACGACGTTTCCAGATGGGATTCGGCACCGCTTTGTTGCAGAACTTAAAGCCACAAGCATGCTTCAGGGCAGGCATCATGTTAGATGCATAGAGAGACCTATCGCGCAGCGGACAAGTTTCACTGTAATCCACATGGCGTGTATAGTAGATGCAGGGAAGAATAATCAGCAGAGTTTCACGGTGTGCGCCGTGACTGGGGAATAATGTCTACGAATAACACATCCACTCTGAAAGAAGGAGAGCACTTGCTAGACTTAAATCCCTGCACTAAATATATTTCAGCCAATTTAATAACAATCGTCCACCCTATCTATATTCCCGATCCCCACGACAGACAGGCAATAGCCACGGCCATAACATTATCCTTTACTCATTTTTTCCGCGAACAATCACAGCATGGAATTCACTGCCAGAAAATGAATTTTCGGCTCCTGACGCCGCTGCTTTTGAAAAGATGGTTTTACCTTAGATGTCAAGTTAGTGGTATCAACACACCCTGTTTTTACCGCTGTTTGTTTTCTCGGATTGCTGTATTTGTGTTGTGTTTTATTGTATTTTGCCTATTGAATGTTGACCCACTGCTTGGTCTGTATGACTGCAGTATCTGCAACTAAATAAATAACATCATAAATGCGGCTGTAGTCAAAACGGCCTCAGCCGTAGAAGCTGAGGAGGTCGCAGCGGCGCTTGCCATCGCGGATCCATCAACGCACCCTGTCTTAAGTCACTCTAAACGTGCCGTCAAAAACTTCTCCAGAGGCATGGTGAGCAAAGCAGCTGTCCGCATCCCAGAACAATTAGTGAATATGGGACAGGTGCCCCCCCCCCCCCCCCATTTTGGGAACCCAGGTAATGAGGAGGCAAATCGCATAGCCCGAGGGCTGAACCTGGAGGGAGGCCCCTTTTGGCCGGTTTCACATACCACGGTACAAACAAATACTGTAAAAGCAGACGGCGGATATACCCGCCTCTGCTCGCAGACCTAACAAAAGACAAGCCACAATTTTGAGAAAAGTCTTGCCATCGTGTTGAAAAGTCCAAGCACGATCCATTCTAATTCTCCACAGATTAGCCTTAATCGCAAATGGGGAATATGAGTCCCCATGTATATATTGGTATTCACACGAATTGGCAAAACAAGATCATATTCTTTGGAACCAACTGAGGAAAGCTGGAATCAACTGTTAATGAAGCAGAAACAAACGCAGGAAGCTCTCGCAAGCATGGCTTTGTATGTCACCCTTGTATGAAGGTCCTACTGAGGCCGAGCCGCTTACGGTCAGCAACTTTTTGGCATTGAATGATGTTTCTCTTTCTCTCTCTCACGTCTTTTCAACTTGATGGATGAAACGGCCAGTTTCAGGTGCCCTTTTCGTGTTACGTCTAACATAACATGGCTTCGAAAAAAGATATTTTAACAGCGCTGTTCACTGTGTTGAGAAGGTAGATATGAGTGATTGTGGCGTAAGTCAAAAGAAATTACAGGTGGCAGGCATGACAGGCCTGCGTCTCGACTTAGCAATTAGCGAAAATAGATGCATACTGGGAAGGGCTGTTTCCTGAAATCTAATTGGCGGGTACAATGTGACGTGAAACTCGTGGTACCCAAATACTACGTAGTGATGTCAAGTATACGATTCATGAAGTACAGAATGTGCCGCCATTGATAAAAATGGCTGCGTTTTGCCACCATAGTTTCGTCCTTCCGCGATGTAGCACAATTATGCATATTGACACAGTGCATTCCGCATCTTCGCTTAGCGCGGACCTGAAGCATGGGCCGCCTAAAAAAGAGGAAGTGGAAGTGACAGTGATCTGGAGCTGTGGTCAAGACGTTCGTCGAAACCCGCCGCTGTCTCTTGTGATCAGTGATCTCCCGCATTCACGCGTGACATCTTGGTGGAGGTTTGCTGGGTAGCGCACCCCATGCCCAGGACCCCTCCAGGAAGCCGGGACTCCAGCCCGCCTGATTCCTTGAAAGTCGAAGTTACGCCCACCCACCAAGGTAGCCGGCGGCTGCAAGGACTGCAGCCAGAGTTCGGGCCTCTGCAGTCTCGGCCAACCGTGAGGTCACTGACCTCCTATTCAGCGCGACCATCAGTGTCCACACAACCCCCCCCCCCCCCCCGTTAGCATGCCGGATGCCATCCCTTCGCCGTCCGTCGTGCTGCAGCAGCCACGCGAGCCACCCACCATTCAAGGTTTTCCAGGCGAGGACCTGGAGGACTGGCTCCAGACGTTCGAGCGCGTAGCCCAATACAGCAGGTGGGCTGACGACTCGAAGCTGCAGCACGTGTTTTTTTCGCAAGAGGGCGCAGCTCGTACTTGGTTTGAAAACCGAGAGGCCACAATAACAACGTGGGGTTCTTTCAAGGCTCAGTTTTTGCAGGCTTTTGCCACCGTTCCGTCTCGTTTACGGCCGCGACGTGACCACGATGCTGGACGCCATGTTACCGCATGTGGACGACATCGACCCGAATGCGGATCTTCACACCTTCCTGCATCTCTCTGAAGAGGCTCGTCAGCTGGCCGGAGTGCGGATTCTCGACCGACAATGCCGAGATGCCGAACACTATAACATCAGACGCCGTGATGCTCGGTACACTTCAGGAGACCGTGTGTGGGTCTGTTTTCTCATTCGCTGACGCGGACTTAGCGAAAAGCTCGTCTGCCGGTATTTTGGACCCTACAAAGTGATCAAGCTAATTGGAGGCCTCAACTATGAGGTCGTTCCTGACGGCTTTCCGAAGTCTCGGCGATCCCTGCATCCTGAGGTGGTACACGTTGTCCGTCTCAAGCCTTTCTACGAGCGGTAGCGGTAGTGCTGGACTTTCGCGCGCACATCATGCTTCCCCTAGTGTACTTTTTTTAAACATACAGGCTACGCATCGGGACGATGCTCTTTCTTTCCGGGGGGGGGGGGGGGGGGAGGCAGTGACATGGTGCATTCCGAATGTTCGCTTAGCGCTGACCTGAAGCAGGCGCCGCCTCAAAAAGAGGAAGTGGAAGTGACAGGGATCTGGAGATGTGGTCAAGACGTTCGTCGAAGCCCGCCGCTGTCTCTTGAGATCAGTTTTCTGCCGCATTCACGCGTGACAATCAGTAAGTGGGACGGTGATTAACACGGCGTTAGGTCACCACAGTTTGATAAATATCATGTTCTGATTGCACAAGGCAGTGAACTGCCTCAAGCATACTGATAGTGAGGGTGTAATTGTGTGGCCACATGAGGACGCGAACTGCCGTGCTGTTGTGAACCCTTCGCTCACAGAGAGAAATCGTCGATCCGTGCTGTTAATATAACGTGAAAATGGCGGCGCCTACAGCAGGTTTTGCTACCCGTCACATATATCTTCGTTTGTTAGCTCGAACTGCGAGAAGTGAGCGATTTTCGAGAGCACCAGGAGGCTTTCGAATTGTCTCTGATTAGGCCGCTCGTTTGTGCAATAGCGTCACGATGCGCATGGTAGTAGGTGTGGTGGCTGCGCAAAGGTGCAGTTCGACGAGAGGCTGTGCAGAACTGTCGAGTTATTGGGTGCGATCGCCAGCAGTGAACATCGCTCAACTGAGCGCCTTTGCGTGGGCGATGAGTGGATCACACGACAGGGGTTCGCGCAGGCAAACTACAAGAATGTGTAGGGCCTTTTCAGTGGTGAATCCGTGTGCACTAGCCCGCTGTCGGACGAGAGCGGCGACAGTAATAACGCGTAAATGTCAACCGAGTAGGAAGTCATGGGCAAAATTTTGCGAGATGCCGGAGCGCCGCTGAAAAGCTGCCTGTGGGACACTAGGCGGCGCAGTGCGCGCGTCGAGGCCGCGCTGGATAATGACTAGGCGCATGCGCGCCTATAAGCGCCCACTTGCCTTCCAGATCGCTCGTTTTGCATGAAACGCTGTATAGTCTGTGCCTGTGCGCGGGTGGTCGCTTTGTACTGCTTGAACTGCACGAGCCATGCGCCCGTCATGCTCGGCGAGCAGCCAGTCGACAGAGATTACGGCGCGCGTTCACAGGGCCGGCACCCTTTATGTCGCGTCTTTTTGAAAAGAAGTGGAGCACGGTCTGTTTTTTTTTCTTTTGCTAATAATTTTTATCTTTTTGCTTGCGATAGAGGCCTCGTTTCTGCAAATTGCGATCAAGACTTCTTCTCGACGAGGAAACTCGGTCCGTATGCTTCAACTGCGAGAGTTAACGTGCATCTCCACCCATTCATTGCTATCGTATCGGATTAAAACGTAAACGAGAAATATATCCATAAGCTACATATTTATTGTCACGAAAAATAAAGCTGCAAAAGAGAAAAAAACGATTCAGGCATCACTGGGAAAGGGACAATTCGTAGTACTTAGTGCACTCGCCATCTTAAAGGAAAATACAGCGCGAACAAAGACGACGGACGAAGAAGAGGTGCACAACACAAGCGCTGTGTTGTGCACCTCGTAACCTAACGTAACCCAACTAGCCCAACTTTCCATCCTACTACAGAAGTCGCCATCAGCAATGATAACACTTGCCAAACGGCTTGGCATCGATTCGTGCAGGGAAAGGACCACATCTGTGTCGTCACGAAGCGTTTCCTGTTCTGCTTTGATTGCTTCACATAGCGTGTCTGCGCTGGCATTCCCAAAGTGGGGCCTAATTAGATTAACTTCCTGTATGCCCCAACCATTTTAAATGGGTTCATGTCGGCTCCGATTGGAGGACATGACACCTGCCGCACGCTACGAGCGTAGAGAACAGCGCTCGCGCCTCTGGTGAGAATCGACGGACCCTTCGTCTGGCAATTCACGCCGACATCACTGAGAATGTGTTCCGTCTATACGTCCTTGACTGACCATACCCGGACGTATTGTACTGGTTTCAACAAGACAGGAGTCCCATACACACATCTCGGAGAGCGAGCGCTGTTCTCGACGCTCATGCGGCCGTTGCCATGGTTTCCAAACTGGTCAGCATGTGCTTGGTGCTGTGGCAGGCATGAAGGGATAACGTGTTTACATGCAGTGAGAGTGGATATGGCTAGCGATGTCTGATTGCACTTATTTGTAGTATATTGAGCAAGGAATGACAGTGTAATAGATCTCCCGTTTGCACATCACAGCAGAGATAGTTGTAGATTTCACGCCGTGTTGTTCCGCGGCTATGGGTTTCTCTTACTGACCACAATGTGATTGGGCCTCATTTATTCGTTGCGAAATTCAAAAGCGTAAATGCACTAAAAACCCATTGGGAGAGACCGGGGTGGGGAGCGGCTCCGGAGTAGGAGTTGGCCGAGGGACAACAGAAGCAGATATGAGGGGGGTTTAGCGAGTGGTCGAGAGTTGAGTGGCGGCGCAGCGTCTGAGCCCGGAACAGGACCGCAGAGAGTCGGCGAGAGCTCCAAGCCAAAATACGCCGTTAGGCCCTTCTTGAAGTCGGCTTAACTGTCTGGGCCAGGAGGCGGCAACCGCAGCTTTGCCAAGAGACTTAGTTGGTGGGAGCTCGCGGCTGGCGTGCTGATAGCGCAGCAGCTGGCTGGGCACGTGGTTGACGTGAAAGTGGGAGTCCAGCAGCGCCAGCCACAAAATGGGGTCCCTGGCATAAAAAGCGGGCAGGCCAGGCAGCCGAGGAAGGAAGGAGCGCTGATGGCACTGAAGGAGCTCACCGGATGCAATGGTATTCGCGCACATGGCGGCGAGGCCATGTGGAGGGACAGGACGGGCAGGAAGGCCAAGCCGGTGGGAGCGGTGTTGCGTGCATCGAGTCACCAGATGTGCAAGGTGATTCACATTTATTGGAGGTCCCGGTAGCCCCGTCTGGTGAGCCGGCGGGGCGAGCTTTCGACGTTGCTGGCCAGGTCGGTTGGCGAATGTTGTTGTTGTTAGGCTATCAAAATATGGCTCATACCCGCACTGGCGTATCTGCCAAGAATCGGGTGTTCTGTTCTTTTCTGCGCGAGCGATCTCTCGCTTCGAGTTTCGTCTTAGTGATCAGCGCCGCTACAGACTCTTCAGCATGCTTGATTTTCGGAATTCCAGGGTTAGCCAAGGTAAGCCATGCCAATTTTTTTATCACCTGAATCCTGACCTTCGTCCTATGTTTCCTTTCTTGAAAGAGGCTCGAATGCGGTGAACGTTGGTGCAGTCCCCCCGCATTTGGTGTGAAAAGGGAAATAGTGTACGCAGACGTAGGCCGCAAGAGACGTAAATACTCTGCAAATCGCTGACCCCCATTATCACTCCCTCAGCCCCTTTACGTATGAAAATAACTTACTAGAAAGATCACGTCTGCTTTATTAACGAAATCATTCAGAATTCTTGTAGCATTCATATTTTATTTCAGACTAGGTGTCAGCGAGAATTTTTGCATCCCTGCTTCACCTGTGACTAAGAGATCATATTGGAGGCCCTATAAAATTATTTTGACCCGGTTTTATTTTTGTTTTTTCGCCCTACCTACAAACTAAATAAAAGAAAAACGTATATAGAGTACAATACATACGCATACACTACATATGCAACATACAATACGTGGATTATTGTAAGAGGGGAGCACTATGAAGCGAGCACTGGAGCACCCGTCTTTCCCGCGGCATGTATAAAATAAGAAGGAAAATTACAGATCTGGCTAAGCTGAGGACAAGGTCGAGCCGTAGATGCGAACCACGCTAAAGACCATCGCGAGCTTTATCTTGCACTGGTCGTCGACCGTCGCCCACTTCGCAGCGCGCTGCTCTCCCAGGAACCTCCCAGGAACCTCCCAGAAAAAAAAAAGAGTTCGAAAAGAAACCTTTATTCCCAACGGGGAGGGGGAGAAGCCAAGGAGGCCTATCCCAACAGCGCCAAGCGGCGGATCGTTATCGGTGCGCTCAACGGAGAAAGGGGGCGCGCGTATTGCGCACGCTGCCGCGTGATTGGGTTCGTTTGGGAGCGACGCGGACGGGTGCACCAATTACCGGCCTCTCCGCCAAAGAGCCGCTTGCTTTCAAATTTCCCCGCAAACTGCAGTTTGCCCAGGACAAGCGCGCACGAGACTTTCAGCGCCTGACTTGGCTTTCGTGATTTCGTTAAAATGACAGCGCTTTTCTTCACGCGCAGCTAAACTTCTGGCCAAAGCGCAGAGTAGAATGCAAGAGCGACCACCGCTGGAGGCGCGCTCAACGACGGACATTTTACGGGCATTTAATCATGCCCAATGGCTGGCGTGAAAAAATCACGTGGATGATTATTGCGCAGTTCTTCAAGGCAGCCTCGCTGCTTGCTTGCGAGAACTGAAGAAGTCACACGTGTTCCGCGGATATAGGTTGACCGTGCCAGGTAGATGTCGCGCCAACGATTGGGAGGCGTATGCTTATTTATGATGGCGGGAACTGGGCTCCATATTTGAGCGGGAATATTTGGCGAACTGTAAATGGTGGTCGTGGTTACAACTTCATTGCCACACTATGGAATGGATTAGTTGGGGCTGGGGCGAGTCCAGGCTGGTCTCCAGTCGTGGGCAACCTATTAACCTCACATAATGAAGGCCAGCTGCGTCGTTTTTCTTCGGCTGGCCAAGAGCTTGACCCATTCCTCCGCCGAAGGAGCTGGCAAGAGTGTCGCCGGAGGGGGTTTGCTAGCGCATTCCCATACAACACGGTCTTGGGTGGCGTGCGTCCCATCACCGCAGTGCGGGCATGCAGGGTCGTATCCCCTGTGATTAATCGTAATCGGTAGGGGATAAGAATGGCCTTTGTTTGTAGGCGTCCGAGTGTCGTGACTTGCGACCTGTTTAGGTCAGGGTGAGGAGCTGGATACGTGCGTCTTAACTCGCGATAAATGGGAAACTGTAGTTTGTACGACCACTTTTCTTGCAGCCGGAATGTTCGTTCGTGCTCTGCGCATGACATGCTAGGCTGAAACGGTCACAGTTGTCCATGCAGAGTGTGGTGCATTCTTGCCTCGGCTGCTTGCATTATTGGACATGAAACGTTTTAGCGACGATTCATGAATATTTTAGGCGAACGTGGTCTAAATGTACCGCCGGCGCCGAAACTAAACCAAAATAAAGTATTTATTTCAAGGAAGTTGGACTTATACAAGGTGTTTTACGTAATAGAAGAGACACCTGGGCTAATGGAACGGTTATATCATGAAGAAACAGCGCTAAAAACGCCTTTAGCGCTGTTTATTCCTTATGTTTCACGAAACATGGGCCAAAAATAAGTAAAAGCTTCGACTGGAGCTGGTTCACATCGGAAAATATTGTTTGCGGTCGTGTGGCCCTCCTTAATGTATTCCTTAAATTCCGCTGAATTAATCAAATAACTCAAATTATTCAAGGACTTTTTTATATTACTCTATGTGCACGTGCGCTTCGTAAGGTTGTAGAGAGGGTTAAGAAACAACCGATCCAGATTTTTGTAGCAATGCATCCCTTACGTAGTCCATTTCACCAGCATTTAAACAATCTCCTAGAAAATAGAAAAAGAAAACCACGTGAAAGCGCTCTTGCACCGCCAGATTGTAACGTTGCAAACGAATCCGCGCATTGGGATTGGCCTACCGCCGTGGCTCAGAGCCTAGAATACGGCACAAAGGTAGATAGGCTGAAGTTTCTTTACCTCTTGATTCATGGCCACTTGAATATAAACACATCACCCTATT
Source organism: Amblyomma americanum (assembly GCF_052857255.1). Classification (NCBI taxonomy): domain Eukaryota; kingdom Metazoa; phylum Arthropoda; class Arachnida; order Ixodida; family Ixodidae; genus Amblyomma; species Amblyomma americanum. Next base: position 203,328,690 of record NC_135498.1, read on the forward strand.
TTACAATACACCGTAATGAGACATCAAGATATCGCCATTCCATGTACATTTCTGTGCCGCGTTCTTATAATGATTGTTTTAAGTAAAGCTTTTTTCATTGTGTTATTAAATAATGGAACATGCTGCCTGATTCCATTGTAAATATTAACTCCATCGATGCCTTTCTAGAATGCCTGAAATCTTACCTGGACCGTAGTACACCAATATAATAGTTCTGCATCAGCACATGCGTTTTAATCTTATCTACTGTTTCTTTTTTCCTTTATGTCTTTTGTGTCGATGTCACAGTTGTGAAATGTACTTTATTTTGAATGTGTATTTATTAGATTTTAAACTCCTGTAAAAGCCCGAGAAAGGCTGACAGTATCAACAAATGAATGAATCAATGAGGTTAATGCATTTGTCTGCTAAGCCGGCGAAATCGATTGCGGCGGCCACGTTTTGATGGAGGCGAAACGCAAAAGGCGCCCTTGTGCTGTGCGATGTCTCTGCACGTTAAAGATCCCCAGTTGGTCGAAATTATTCCGGAGAGTTCCACTACGCACCTCTTTCTTCCATTCTTCTTTCACTCCCTCCTTCATTGCTCCCGTTACGGCGCGGTTCGACTGTCCACCGACACAGTCACTGTGTCATTTCCTTTCCTCAAAACCGATTTTAATTTTTTTTCATTAAGATTTATACCCGCCGCGGTGGCTCAGTGGTTAGAGTGCTCGGCTACTGATCCGGAGTACCGGGTTCAAATCCGACTGCGGCGGCCGCGTTTCGATGGAGGCGAAACGCTAAGGCGCCCGTGTGCTGCGCGATGTCAGACCACGTTACAGATCCCCAGGTGGTCTAAATTATTCCGGAGCCCCCCGCTACGACACCTCTTTCTTCCTTTCCTTCTCTTAGTCCTCATTTATCCCTTCCCTCACGGCGCGGTTCGAGTGTCGGCCTATATATGAAAAGATACTGCGCCATTTCTTTTCCCAGAAACCAATTTTCAATTTTCATTGGAATTTGCGCACGCGTTCGGCACTACACCGATGAGCGTTGCATGTCACGCCGGTGAACTTTCGTATAACGCTTTTGCCATACTGAGGTTGAGCGTTGGAGCCGATGCATAGATCGCTTAAAAATGAAACCTTTCGGAATTGGTCGCCCGAGTATAGAGTTTTGAGCTTTGCAAGGAACTATTTTGCATCAATGCTGTGTTGAGCTGTAACGCAGCCAATCCTTTAAACCTGTAACGTATTGTCCTACTTAGCCGGTGCGGTGATTCTCGCGCCGTGAACGAAGGAGAGATCACAGTAGTGCACGCGTCGTGCACACTAACCGTTGATAGAAACTACGCGCATGTCGAATGGAGCGCAAGAACAAAAGCCAGAGTTTTGCTGGAGGCTTTTTACATTAACAAAAAGCTCGAGTGATTGCATCAGCGACGCGTCAATAAGTGTGTTCTCATCCGAGCGCGCTTTTCTGAAAAGGTTTCTGTAAGAAGCAAACCGCCTCTTTCGTGCGTGCCGGTTTTTCTGTTTTTCTTTCGTTTTCTGTCCTTTCTCTTTCTTCTTTTTTCTTTCTTTCCTTTTTCTTTCGTTGTTTATTTCTTTTTTTCTTTCGCTTTCTGTAGGTCAATTTTCATTGCCTGTTTGCCCCCCCCCCTCTCCCTTCCCCTTTTTCGCAGATGATACTGCCGCGTGCCTAACTCGCCACGCTCAGTCGAAACGACGACGAAGCGGTGGTTGGCGCTCGTGACGTTCTGGCTCTGTGACCTGAACCCTGGCTCTCCTGGCTATCTGATTAAAGGCTCTCAATCTTAGGTTCTCCCCGACGCCTACTTGCACGGCTCCTCAGGTCGTGACACTGGTGCGACCGATGTTCCCTTCTCCTGTGGAAACAAGACTCGACGCGCCCGCCTCTTGTGACCACCCCTGTCGATCGTGGCAGCCGGAGGATCCGAGGCCTGTCCCCCGAGGTCTTCTCTCGTGTCGGCACAACCTCGACTTTCACTCCGCTCACGGCGACGCCACTGCCCGCCGTGACTATGGCTGTGCCTTCGGCCAGCCCCACCTATATGACCCTTCCGACCCCACGAACACCTAAGCCCTTTCAGGGTGGCCAGTTCGAGGATGCCGAGGACTGGCTGGATCACTACGAATGGGTCATCATCATCATCATCGTCATCATCATCATCAGCCTTACTACACCCACTGCAGGGCAAAGGCCTCTCCCATGTCTCTCCAATTAACCCTATCCTTTGCCAGCTGCATCCACCCTTTGCCTGCAAACTTCTTAATCTCATCCGCCCACCTAACCTTCTGCCGCCCCCTGTTCCGCTTACTTTCTCTTGGAATCCATTCCGTTACCCTTAAGGACCAGCGGTTATCTTGCCTTCTCAGTACATGCCCTGCCCAAGCCCATTTCTTTCTTTTGATTTCTACAAGGATGTCATTAACCCGTGATTGTTCCCTCACTCACTCTGCCCGCTTCCGATCTCTTAACGTTACACCTATGATTTTTCTTTCCATGGCTCGCTGCGTTGACCTTAACTTAAGCTGAACTCTTTTCGTTAGCCTCCACGTTTCTGCCCCGTAGGTGAGTACCGGTAAGATTATGCTGTTGTACACTTTCCTCTTGAGGGAAATTGGTAAACTGCCACTCATGATCTCCGAGAGTTTGCCGTATGCGCTCCACCCCATTCTTATCCTTCTAGTTATCTCCCTCTCATGATCCGGATGAGCTGTCACTACCTGCCCTAAGTAGACGTATTCCGTCACAATTTCTAGGCTCTCGCTGCCAATTGTGAACTGTTGTTCCCTTGCTAGGCTGTTGAACATTACCTTGGTTTTCTGCATGTTAATTTTTAGGCCCATCGATCTGCTCTGCCTGTCTAACTCATTGATCATGATTTGCAGTTCACCTCCTGAGTGACTCAGCAAGGCAATGTCATCAGCAAATCGCAGATTATTTAGGTATTCTCCATTTATTCTTATTCCCAACTGTTCCCAATTCAGGCCTCGAAATACCTCCTGTAAACATGCGGTGAACAGCATTGGCGAGATCGTGTCTCCTTGCCTGACGCCCTTCCTTATTGGAATTTTATTGCTGACTTTATGGAGGACTATAGTAGCTGTGCAGTTGCTATGTATATCTTCCAGTATTTTGACATAAGGCTCTTCTACCCCCTGATTACGCAATGCCTGTATGACTGCTGAGGTTTCCACTGAGTCGAATGCTTTCTCGTAATCAATGAAAGCTATATATAGAGGTTGGTTATATTCTGCGCATTTCTCTATCACCTGATTGATAGTGTGAATATGATATATTGTGGAATATCTTTTACGAAAGCCTGCCTGATCATTTGGTTGATTAAAGTCTAACGTTGCCCTGACTCTATTAGCGATTAACACTTCTTTTTGGGCGAGTTGGTGCATACTTGATTTGAAGAAAATAGCGCCAGAGCATGCAAACCACTTTGCAAACCTCCTCCTTCTTTTTTCAGTGAAACGTCGCCATATAAAGGCGCTGCCTGGTTTCAATAAAATTAGTTGTGAGTAGATAGCGCTTTGTGTCTCGTCCTTGTCTTTTAAAAGTGGTTTGCATGCTCTGGCGCTATTTTCTTCAAATCTATTAGCGATTACCTTAATAAATACTTTGTAGGCAACGGATAGTAAGCTGATCGGCCTGTAATTTTTCAAGTCCTTGGCGTCTCCCTTCTTATGAATTAAGATAATGTTTGCATTCTTCCAAGCTTCCGGTACAGTAGAGGTCATAAGGCATTGCGTATACAGGGTGGCTAGTTTTTCTAGCACGATGTCCCCTCCATCTTTCAACAGATCTGCTGTTACCTGATCCTCCCCAGCTGTTCTTCCCCTTTTCATTGCTTCTAAGGCTTTCTTTACTTCATCTTTCGTTACTGGCGGGATGACGCATTGCTGTGCACTGCTGTCTTTCTCATTAACACTCTGATTACATTGGCTACTGTACAGGTCTGTGTAGAACTCTTCGGCTACGTTAACTATCTTATCCATATTGCTAATGACATTGCCCTGCTTGTCTCTTAATGCATACATCTGGTTTTTACCTATGCCTAGTTTCCTCTTCACTGTTTTTAGGCTACCTCCATTCTTTATAGCATGCTCGATTCTCTCCATATTAAACTTTCTTATGTCGGCTACCTTGCGCTTATTTATTAACCTTGATAGCTCCGTTAGTTCTATTCTATCGGTAGGGTTGGATGCCTCATGTTTTGGCGCTTCTTAATCAGATCTTTCGTTACCTGAGATAGCTTCCCGGTATCCTTTCGAACTGTCCTACCGCCTACTTCTACTGCGGACTCCGTAATTATTGATGTCAGATTATCGCGCATTGAATGAACATCAAGATCATCTTCCTCAGTTAAAGCCGAATATCTGTTTTGCAGCGCTATCCTAAACTCCTGTGCTTTCCCTCTTACGGCTAACTCGTTAATGGTCTTCTTCTTCACTAGCTTCTTCCGTTCCCTCTTCAAGTCTAAGCTAATTCTAGACCTTACCATTCTGTGGTCGCAACAACGCACCTTTCCGAGGACGGCCACATCCTGAATGATGCCAGGCTTAGCGCATAGTATGAAGTCGATTTCATTTTTAATCTCACCATTGGGGCTCTTCCAGGTCCACTTCCTGTTTTCTCGTTTGCGGAAGAATGTATTCATGATCCGTAAATTATTTCTATCCGCGAATTCGACTAATAACTCTCCCCTGCTATTTCTAGAGCCTATCTTATAGTCACCTACCGCGTGGTCGTCAGCCTGCTTCTTGCCAACCTTCGCATTGAAGTCGCCCATCAGTACAGTGTACTGCGATTTTACTTTATTTATTGCCGATTCTACGTCCTCATAGAAACTTTCAACGGTCTGGTCATCATGGCTGGATGTGGGTGCGTAGGCCTGCACCACTTTCAGCTTGTACCTCCTATTCAGCCTAATTACTATAGCTGCTACCCTCTCGTTAATACTGTAGAACTCCTCTACGTTGCCAGCTATATCCTTTTTAAGGATACGAATGGGTATCGACCTTCAACTGCTGGGACGACGCGACCAAGGTGCTGAACGTGTATTTAAGCCTTGGAGACTCTGCCCGTACGTTTATCGAAAGCCGTGAGGCTACCTTGTCTACGTGGCCGGACTTCCGACGTCAGCTCCTGACCACGTACGCCAACAGTGACCGCCGGGGGAGCGCGAAGCGTGCCCTGACCTCCCGAATTCAACCTCCAAACGAGGGTGTTGCAATGTACGTAGAGGATGTGGCACGTCTTTGCCATCGCGCTGATCCAGCCATGGGTGAAGAAAAAAAGCTGCTGCACCTGATGCATGGCGTAAAAGACCAGCTCTTATCCGGCCTCGTACGGAACCCGACCAACACCGTCGCGGAGTTTCAGGCCGACGCCGTGCACTTGGAGCAATTGCTGCAGCAGAGGTCCAATCAGTACGCCTGGCTACTGCGTCAAGTTCCGACGCGGTCCCCTTTGGACCGGTTCGACCCCGATCCCGGGATGAATCCGAGCTCCCTTCGCGAAGTCATCCGGTCCGTGGACCGCGAGGAGCTGCAGCACCTTCAAGGAACATTTGCCCCTCGCATTGATTCTGTTACCAGCGTCATCCGCGAGAAAGTTCAGCAGGTGCTCAGGGCACAAGCCGCTGCGGTTGTGCCGGCGCCGCAACCGGCCCCATCCGTTCCCGCGCCGTACCCGGCCCCTGTCCAGCCAGTCACCTACGCGTACGTCCTGCGCCGCCCAGCCCCATTTCCTGGGGCTTAGCCTTACAATCCTCCAGTGGTCGCGGTGCACGGTGCTCAACCGCTCCCTTACTGGGCTGATCGGCGCCAGGCACCGCGGAAGACTGATCTCTGGCGCACTCTGGATCAACGCCCGCTCTGCTACCACTCTACTGGCGGTGCCCATATCGCGAAGTGGGTCTGCACGGATTTTCTCTGGACAGTCCCCGTCCACGACCTGCAGAGCACCCTCAGGACATTGCCGAGTATGTCGCCCGCCAGAGTAGTTCCATGCCTCCTCCCCGCCGCGAGTCGCGCTCGCCTCCTCCACGCCGGTCTTCGCCTTCTGAGTCCCGTTATGCCTCAGCACAACGCGGTTCCTTGAGCCCTCATCGGGAAAACTAGCTCCGGCGACCTTTGGAGGCGAGGCCGCCGAACTCCGATCCGCCGCAAAGTTTCCACCGCCGCACCGACCGACTCGCCCCGAGGTGGAACACCGCATCGCCGTAGAGTTTTCCCCGACACGTCGCCCGAATTGCCCCGGTGCCGAAACCCCAGTCGCCGACCAGCTTCCCCCGCCGCACCGATTGAGTCACTGCCAACAGCCATCGACAAGCCGCGCTGAAGGCAGTATCTCCTCGGACATCCCTGTTCTCGTCGTCACTAAGGAGGTCAGCGCGAAGGTCGATACGGGCGCTGATTACTCCATCCTTAAGGGACGGCTTGCGACTGCCCTGAAAAAATTGACGACACCGTGGGAAGGCCCCGACATACGTACGGCTGGCGGACATGTTGTCGCACCGCTCGGTATGTGTGCGGCCCGGGATACGGTTCCGGGCTGCACCGTCGTCGCCACTTTTTTTGTTCTGTGCGAATGTTCTCGCGATGTCATCCTTGGCATCGACTTTCTTAGCGAGCACAGTGCTATAATAGACCTCCCGAATCTCTTGCTGACGTTTTCTACCAAAATGGCCACAGCAAAGCCGGCGCACCAGGGTTCTCGGTCCGCCCTGCGAGTTGCCGACGATAATGTTACGGTGCTCCCACGTGCCAGCATTCTTGTTAGAGTTACCTGTGACGAGCCACATGGGGGCTCCGGGTTGTCGAGCCTAATGTCTCTCTTGTACTCACTAAGAGGATTGCGGTGGCACGAGGCCTTGGCTGCCTTCATGACGGTTGGACAGAGGACGTTGTTAACAACTTTTGCAATGAGCATCGACATCTATACCGTGGCACAGCAATCGCTTACGTCGACCATGTTCAGGAAGTGGCCGAATGCTTTGCTTGCGAGGAGGGCATATCTGGAGGTGACGCAGAAGCGCTCAACGATGTCAACATAAATCCGGACCTTTCACCCGCTGAAAAGGGAAACTCCAGGACCTCTTGCGGGAGTTTCGTGGGTGTTTGACGTCATCGTCTAAAGTGAGACAAATGTCGATAGTTAAGCACCGCATCATCACGAATGAGGGAGCTCGACCCATCCATCAGCGGAACTATCGTGTGTCCCCTCGGGAACGAGATGCTTACAAACACATGTCAAAGAGATGCTAGCGGACGGCGTCACCGAACAGTCAAGCGGCCCGTGGTCGTCTCCTGTCGTCCTCGTGAAGAAAAAAGACGGAACACTGCGATTATGCGTCGACTATAGGAAACTAAACAGTGTGACAAAGAAAGACGTGTATCCGCTGTCACGTATCGATGAATCCCTCGACCGTCTTCGTCAAGCCAATGACTTCACTTCGGTAGACTTCAGGAACGGTTATTGGCAGATAGAAGTCGATGAGAGGGACCGTGAGAAAACCGCCTTCATCACACCGGACGGGCTCTACGAATTTCGCGTCCTCCCATTCTGGCTCTGCTGCGCTGTGGCCACTTTCCAAAGAATGATGGACACCGTCCTCACAGGTCTGTAGTGGCAGACGTGTCTTGTTTATCTTGACGATGTCATTATTTTTTCCACAACGTTCACAGGACATCTGCACTACCTCAGAACTGTCCTCGAAGCCGTTCGTTCCGCCAACCTCTCCCTCAAACCACAAAAATGTCACTTTGGGTTCACCGAATTGAAGGTTCTCGGGCACGTCATTAGTGCTGATGGAATCAGAGCTGACCCAGAGAAGCTTGCTGCCGTTGCTGCCTTTACGGTTCCCGTTCACAAAAAAGCAGTCCGACGTTTCCTGGGCCTGCGCTCCTATTTTCGTCGCTTCATTAGAAACTTCGCCCAGCTTGCCAGCCCTCTGACGTTCCTAACACAGGATGATGCGTCATTTTCCTGGGGCAATGAACAGCAAACTGCTTTCGACGAATTACGACTTCGACTCCAATCGCCGCCAATTCTAGCACATTTCGACGAAGATGCCGACACGAAGGTACATACGGATGCGAGCAACGTCGGTCTTGGCGCCGTTCCCGTCCACCGGCAAGACGGTGTCGTCAAAGTAATTGCCTACTTCAGCCGCGCACTGTCGCCAGCTGAGTTGAACTACTCTTCAACCGAAAAACAATGTTTAGCGGTAGTCTGGGCAGCAGCTAAGTTCCACCCATATCTGTACGGCAGACCGTTTTGCGTCGTCACCGACCATCATTCGCTGTGCTGGCTGAAAAATTTAAAAGACCCTTGCGGCCGCCTCACACGTTGGGCATTACGCCTGCAAGAATTCGACTTCACCGTCACCTATAAGTCCGGCCGGAAACACACCGACGCTGATAGCCTGTCACGCGCTCCCGTCGAACCTCCTCCACAAGACACCATCGACGACGATGGCTTCCTGGGAGCGGTCAGCGCGTCTGAGCTCGTTTCCAGACAGCGTGCCGACGCCGAGCTGCGTCTGCTCATAGAACACCTCGAAGGTGGGCACCCTGAGATACCACGGTACCTGGCTCGTGGGCTTTCATCGTTCTGCCTCCGGTCCAGGGTGCTTTATAAAAAGAACCCTACTTCAAGTCCGACAACTTACCTGCTCGTCACACCGTCTGATTTACTGGATGAAGTTCTCCTTGCCTGCCATGATGAAACGACTTCCGGCCACCTTGGTGTCACACGCACCTTGTCCCGAATCCGGCAGAACTACTACTGGCACCAGCTCACTACAAGCTTCACTACAAGCATCAAGCGTTATGTCCGGACATGCCGGCAATGCCAGCGGCGGAAAAAGAAACCGGCGCTCAAGCCTCTCGGACTGCTTCAGTGAATCGAGCCGCCACAAATACCATTCGACAAAGTCGTCATGGACCTTCTGGAGCCATTCCCTCTCTTGTCGACCGGCCACAAGTGGATAATAGTCGCCACAGACTGCTTGACTCGTTACGTTGAAATGAAGGCCTTTGCGCGAGGTATTTCCGCCGAAGTTGCCCACTCCTTTACGCACGACATCGTGCTTAGACACGGCGCCCCATCGACCATCATTACTGACCGATGCAAGTCGTTTATAGCCCGGCTCTTACGTGACGTCTTAACGCTTAGTCATACAGTTCATCGACCAATAACAGCCTATCATCCTCAAACCAATGGTCTAACGGAACGGCTCAACAAAACATTAGCGGACATGATCTCGATGTACGTTGACGTTGAACATAAAACGTGGGATGAGATCTTGCGCGTACGTCACCGTCGCATATAATACAGCGACGCAGGAAACCACCCAGTTTACCCCGTTCCGTCTCGTCTATGGTAGAGAGGTCCGCATGATGTTGGACGCGATGCTACCGTACGGGGATGCGGAGGTAACCCCTCAAGCAGGCCACTACGGGGAACAAGCAGAGCAAGCCCGTTAGCTGGCCCGCTTGAACATCAAGGACCAGCAATCCGTCAATGCTCGACACTATAACCTTCGGCACAGGGACGTGCACTACGAGCCGGGTGACCAGGTATCGGTGTGGACACCCGTGCGCCGCAAGGGGTTGTGCGAAAAGCTCATCAATAGGTATTTCGGTTCTTACTAAGTCCTGCGCCGCCTGAACAGCGTCAACTACGAAGTTGTTCCCGATGGAACATTGGTCGCCGGCCGTCAGCGTCGACGGCCTGAAGTCGTTCATGTAGTGCGCCTAAAACCGTACTTTTCGCGTGACTGAGCGCTGTGCGCACGCTGTGTTTTGTACTTTAATCTTCTTACTTCACGTGCGAACTTTACTCTCCTCACTTCACAACTAGCGCCAGATGTATAGTTCACCTCACCCCCATTTTTCGTTTTTTTCCTTCTTCGCTCACTGTACATAACCCACTCCACATCGAGGCGATGTTTGCTTTCGCGGGGGAGGGGGGGGGGGGACAATGCCACGTGCCTAAGGCGCCACGCTTAGTCGAAACGACGACGAAGTGGTGGTTGGCGCTCGTGGCGTTCTGGCTCTGTGATCTGGACTCTGGCTCTCCTGGCTCTCTGATTAATGGTTCTCAATCTTTGGTTCTCCCCGACGCCTACCTGCACGGCTCCTCAGGTCGTGACAATACATTTTGGTACTCGTTCTTTCTTCGATTGTAGATATGTAATCAAATTTCCCCTTTTTCTTTTTCTTTTTATTTTTTCGCTCAAGAAGCCCAGAGCCGCCCTTGTGTCATGTGCGTATGCGATGTGTAAACGTATATTTTTACATCTGTTACGGAAAGTAAAGCTAGTTGTTAGTACCGTTCGACCTTGTGTCTCCCTCCCGTGCTCGTCTCTTTTGCGCTACATCTTTTTTTTTCCAACAGTTACAAAATAACACTCTTGTGACGCCTGCAATGCTTTATCTGTACAAATTCTGTCGCATTCTTTGACGTCCCAACTCCCTGGCCTTTACGCCAACCTCTCCCACTCTTTATTTTCCTGTCCGGTTGCTGTGCAATCAGGCTTCTTTCACACCCCCCGCACACTGTCGGGACCTGGCTGGACTGTCTTGGAGCTGAAGGTGAAGACGAACAGCGCCTGCTCGTGCAGCAGGCTATCGACGTGTCCGGCGCCGAAGTGTTGTCCCTGAATAAAGTCTTGTACTACTACTACTAATTTCCTTCCAAAAAAGCAGCCAAGCATACGCTAACACCTCCATAACATCCGCAATCAAATGGGGTTGCTGAACGCACGGTCAAAGCTGGGAAAAACACTCTATTGATATCTCTGCTGCCAGATGAAAGGACGAATTGGCTTCGAGGCATGCAACAAAAAAGCGACAACTTCGTGTTTTCGTATCGCGGAACACTGCATTTATTTAATAGAAAGCGGCCCAGGGAAACTTTTCCTATATATGAAGCTACGAGCCCGCTTGTCTCTTTTAAAGCCAAACATGTCGCATGCGACGAAAAGTAGCCTGGAGAATAATCACAACAATCGTAAAAAACGTCGTGGCAGTGCTTGCCAGTTTTCCGTGGGGTTGCTGTCAAGATGAAATCTTCAAGAGGTGCGAAGATCAATTGCTTTCGTGGCAAGGTAATGAAGGTGTTGCCTAATGTTACTTTCTTGGTGCACGTACAACAGCTAATTAGGTTTGTTCCTGCGGACCACTTGACACCTGTTGCATCTGTAAACGAACGAGCTCCTCAATCAGATGTTGAAATATATTGGCCAATGCTGCCTGAAAGCTGTCAGTCCTGCGAGACACAAGCAGAAACGAGATGTGGCAGTGGTTCCACCCGCCGCGGTGGCTCAGTAGTTATGGCGCCCGGCTACTGAGCCGGAGTTCCCGGCTTCAAACCCGACCACGGTGGCCGCGTTTCGGTGGAGGTGAAAGGCAAATGCGCCCATGTATTGTGCGACGTCAGGGCACAGTAATGATCCCCATGCGGCCGAAATTATTCGAGCCCTCCACTACGGCAACACTTTCTTCCTTTCCCTTTGCTTAGTCACTCCTTTAACCCTTCCCTGACGGCGTGGTTGAGGTTTCCGCCGATATGTGAGACAGATACTGCACTATTTCTGTTCTGTATTCGTCGCGGCTAGAGCGATAGCGGCGGCGCGAAGATCGCGAGAGCTGGCTATAAGATAAGACGCGCTGTTCGGCCACCGGGGGGGATTCCACTACAAGCTTTGATGGAATAAACCACGTCCGGTTTTCCGCCCACCTGGCCTTCGGTTGCTGTCCCCGACAAACACGACATTTGGCGACGAGGATGGGATTCTGACCAGTTCTACAGCAAGCCGACATGGCAACGGATGGTTCGGCAGCGGCGGGAGCAGTGACGCAACTCGTGGGTCGACTGGGACACATCGAGCCCTTCGACGAGTCTACGAGCGACTGGCCGTCATACGAGGAACGCTTAACGTCGTTTCTTCTGGTCAACCGTATCCCCGAGGACGACAAGGTACACGCTTTTTTGAGTCTCGTAGGCCCAAAGACGTACAGTCTCCTCAAGTCATTGACAGCGCCGGAGTTGCCGTCAGCTAAAAGTTTCGACGTGCTAAAGAAACTTCTAGGCGACCACTTGTCACCGAAGCCGTCGGTAATTAGTGAACGCGCGAAATTTCACAGGAGAGCGCAACTCGAGACTGAATCGATTTCGGAATATGTTGCACAGTTGCGGAAATTGGCACAGACATGTGAATTTGAATCCGCACTCGATCAGTCGCTGCGAGACCGTTTTGTTTGCGGTTTGCGCAGAGAAGATATACATCGAGTGTTATTCACGGAGGATAACAAGCTAACCTTTCAAAAAGCCGTGGAACGAGCGCTAGCCATGGAAGCAGCGAAAAAGAGCGTAGCAGAAGCGCACGCTTTTGATACGGGCGTTCCGGACGTTCACAAGGTTAGAGCCGTTGGAGAAAGCGATATGACGCAGCGAAATTGCTATCGCTGCGGGTCGGCGAAGCATGCAAGCCGACTGTGTCCGCACATAGCAGCCACCTGTTTCAAATGTGATAAGAAAGGACACATTCAAAGGGTGTGCCAAGCTAACAAGCAGCAAAAGACGAAGGGAGCGCGGCGAAACTCGATGAAGATGTTGGTTCCCGTTCAAGCTTCTGTGAGCATGAAGGAAATTATTTCGCCTGGTCTAGCTCCGATAAAAATTTCTGTGCACGTGGAAGGGCGGCCCTTGATCATGGAGCTCGATACAGGGCCTACTGTGTCCGTCATGTCTTTATATCAGTTTCGGCAGATGTTTCCCTCAATCAAGGTCATGCCAACGACGCTGAAGCTGCGGACGTTCCAGGGAGCCATAGTCCAGCCTGTTGGAGTCGCTCACGTGGCCGTGCAGTACGTAGAGCAGAGAGCCCAGCTGCCTCTCTACATCACGAAAGAAGAGGGACTTCCGCTGCTAGGTCGACAATGGTTGCAAGCAATCCGACTCAATTGGAGCAGTATCTTCAAGCTCAACGCTATTTCCAGGTCAGATGGTTCTGCTTGTTCGAGTCAAACTGCCAGACTACGCGCACTTCTAGACAGATACCAGAATTTGTTTAATGACGAACTGGTAAAAATTTCAGAAGAAAGAGCAGAGTTGTCGCTAAAAGATGGTAGCGTGCCGAAGTTTCTGAAGGCAAGAAGTGTGCCCTTTGCATTACAACCTGCGGTCGAGGCCGAGCTTAATAAGCTGGAAGGCATGGGAGTCATTTCACCAGTTGCGACGAGCAGCTATGCCACACCGGTTGTACCGGTAGTAAAGAAGGACGGTGGCATAAGACTATGCGGTGATTACAAGACCACCCTAAATCCTTGTCTTGAAACTGACCGGTACCCACTGCCGAGAGTCGATGAGTTGTTTGCGGCGCTCGCAGGGGGCAAAGAATTTTCTAAGATTGATCTCAACAGAGCCTATCATCAGGTGGTGGTGTCGGAGTCGTCAAGAGAGTACTTGACACTCAACACCCATAAAGGACTTTTTGCGGTAAACAGACTACCGTTCGGGGTTTCATCGGCACCATCCATTTTCCAAAGAATTATGGACACAATGTTGGAAGACCTGAAAGGCGTCAGCTGCTATTTGGATGACGTTCTCATCACTGAAAGGACGGCAGACGAGCATTTTGCAAATCTGGAAGCTGTCCTAAAGCGGTTGACGGAGCGCGGGGTTCGAGTAAAGAAAGAAAAGTGTTCGTTCTTTCAAAAAACTGCGCTATCTTGGTCATGTTATCAGCGCAGCAGGTGTCAGCACAACGCCAGAGAAGATAGAAGCCTTGACGAAAGCTCCCGCGCCCACAAGCAAGCAGCAGCTGCAGTCGTTTCTGGGCGTCGTAAATTACTACGGGAAGTTTGTTCCACGATTGTCTACTCTGGCCAGTCCTCTTTACAAACTGCTGCGTCGCGATCATCCATGGCGCTGGGATGCATCGTCTCAAGTGGCGTTCGAGGAAGTCAAAAATGCATTGGCGTCATCCGCGATACTGGCGCATTACGACCCCGATAAGCTTTTGCAAGTGGCTTGTGACGCTTCCCAGTACGGCGTGGGTGCAGTACTTTCTCATGTTGCGGACGATGGAAGCCCTCGCCCGGTCGCTTATGCGTCTCGCACATTAAATGACGCTGAGAAAAAATAGTCAGCTAGAAAAGGAAGCACTTGGCATCATTTTTGCAGTCAAAAAGTTTCATTTCTACATCTATGGAAGATGTTTCACATTGATCACGGATCGCAAGCCGTTACAAACCATCCTGGGGCAGAAGACAGGCATTCCACCGATCGCGGCAGCACGCTTGCAGTGATGGGCCGTCACTTTGACTGCTTACAACTACTCGCTCGTGTACAAAAAGTCCAGTGACAACGCAGAGGCAGATTTTTTTTCAAGGTCCCCTCTCCAGGGCCAGCAAGACGGCACGTCCGAAGGCGAGGAATCATTTTATGCATTGCGCCTGGAGTCGATGCCCCTATCCGCCAAAGAGATTGCGCGTGCCACATCACGTGATCCCATGCTTAGTAAGGTGCTCCAGTTTACTAGCGCAGGTTGGCCATCGTACCTGCGAGATGCAAGTCTAAAGCAATTTTTCGACAGACGTTTGCAGATCAGCGTGTGTCAAGGGTGCCTCATGTATGGCATGAGGGTTGTTATCCCGTCTACTTTTCGAGAGTCTGTTCTCGACGAACTGCACCAAGGTCATCCTGGAATCGTGCGGAGCAAGGAATTGGCTCGCAGCTACGTCTGGTGGCCGTCAATTGATGCAGATTTGGAGACAAGAGTACGAAGTTGTCAGGCGTGCCAGCAAAAACGTAAGGATCCATGTAAGGCACCTCTGCATCCTTGGGCACGGCCGACCGCACCATGGAGGCGAATTCACCTGGACTTCGCGGGGCCTTTTCGAGGAACCACATTTCTAGTGGTAGCAGATGCCCACTCGAAGTGGCCAGAGGTGTTCGTCATGCGCAGCACTACGTGCGAACGTACTGTTGCTTGCTTGCGTTAACTTTTCTGCAGATTCGGATTGCCAGAGACGGTAGTGTCCGAAAATGGGCCACAACTGGTGTCTGAAGAGTTCAAGGCATTCATGCGGGACATCGGGGCCAGACATGTCGTGACCGCCCCTTATCACCCAAGCACAAATGGTTTGGCAGAACGTTTTGTGCAAACATTGAAGTCGGCTCTGCGCAAATCACCTCCAGGTGAATCTGTCGAAGTGACACTTCATAAATTTCTGTTGGCATACCGAAATACGCCTCATCCTACGACAGGAGAGGCACCAGCTAACCTCTTGATGGGTAGAAGATTGCGTACTAAGCTGGATGCAATCAAGGCGACGGTGGAAGGGAAGGTGCTGCGCAGTCAGTTTACCCAAATGCAACAAAGGAAAAGCAACAGAGACTGTTTTTGCTTTAATGACAGTGTTTTAGTTCGAAATTACAGAGGCTTGCCGAAGTGGGTTCGTGGAACTGTCCTCAAGAAAACTGGACCAGTCTCCTACAAAGTCCTGGTGAGCACGCCCCGAGGCAAGTGCAGCTGGCGTCAGCACCTCGACCAACTGCTGGGTAACACAAGCCCTAAGGTGACACCAGGGTCATCCGACGTAGACAACATGGAGGGGTTCCTGCTTTTCCCTCCAAACCAAACAGGTGACCAGCCAGCATCAGAAGAGCCGGTGCCCTTGCAGCCTCCCGAGGTCCCTCCGGCGCCCGCTCCTGCATCCGAGACGTCGGCTCTTGGAAGGCGCTACCCGTCAAGAAATCGCCGTACACCCGAGCGATACGAAGCTGGTTTTTAACTATTTTATAAGGATACAATTGCACCCTCTAAATAAAAGGGGAGGAGTGTTGTGTAATCGTCGCGGCTAGAGCGATAGCGGCGGCGCGACGATCGCGAGAGCTGGCTGTAAGATAAGCCGCGCTGTTCGGCCACCGGGGGGGGATTCCACTACAAGCTGTGGTGGAATAAACCACGTCCGGTTTTCCGCCCACCTGGCCTTCGGTTGCTGTCGCCGACAAACACGACAATTTCCTTTCCCCAAAAACCTATTTTCATTTTTCATTGGGTTAGAATCCGGAGTTCTCGGTTCTGAAATCGACCGCGGCGGTTGCGCTTTCATGGAGGCAAAACCCTAAGGCGCCCGTGTGCTGTGATGTCAGCGCACGTTAAATATCCCTAGGTGGTCGAAATTATTACTCTCTCTACCTTTCTTCTTTCACGCCCTCCTTTATACCTTGTCTTACGGCGTGGTTCAGGTGTCCAACGATATATGAGACAGATACTGCGCCATTTCCTCTCTCCCAAAACCAAATATTATTATTGTTATTATTTAATTGGGATTTGCGCACGCGTTCGGCACTACACGGATGAGCGTTGCATGTCACGCCGGTAAACTTTGGTGCAACGCTTTTGCCATACTGAGGTTGAACGTTTTAGCCGACGATGCACAGATCGCTTAGAAATGAAACCATTCAGAATTGGTCGCCAGTGTGTAGAGTTTTGAGCTTTGGAAGAAACTATTTTGCATCAACGCTGTGTTGAGCTGTATGACGGAGCCAATCCTATAAACCAGTGATGTATCGTCCTACGTAGCCGGTGCGGTGATTCTCATGCCCTGAATGCAGGAGAGATAACAGTAGCGCACGCGTCTTGCACACTAACCGCTGATCGAAACTAGGTGCAAGTCGAATGGGAAGCGCTAGCGGTATTGTTTGGTATACAGAAATTTCTCAAGTACCTTTACGGTCATCCTTTTACCATCATGACAGGCCACGATTGAAGCATATTTTTGATCTTAAAAAACTTGCGAATTTCTTAGCAGCAGCAAGAATTCGCCGCCGGTCAAAGCTGCTAGCAAACTACCATTACACCATCGAATACCGAAAAGGTGGTTCTCCTAGTTGAGAGATTTAGCATAACGTGATCCAAGATCTGCTACCATGACTCGTTTCCGCGGGGTTCCAATATATGCCTGAATGTGGCTAGTGAGGGGACAGGAAGATTTAAGAGGTCAGAAATTAAAGTTTTCCAAAGTAAAGGTGAAAGAGGCGAACCTTGCGGACTGCCGACAGAAGAAAGCACAGAAAAAACTCGAGAAGGAGATTGAGGTATAATGTCGGTTATCTAGAAAAGAAGCTAAGAGGGAATATCAATTTCCTGGACAACGATGTTGTCTTAAAAAATTTAAAACTAAACGGTGCCAAACACTATAAAATGCAGCTCTGAAGTCCAGAGAATAGAGAATCACAGGAAGCGTTTGTTGTTGGTATGCATATAACAACCCTCGCAAACGATAGAGAGCCTGAACAAAACTACGGCCATGTGTGAAACTATACTGATTTTTGTGCAGTAGATTATTCTGGAACAGAAAGTAACACAGCCTACCATACAGAAAACGTGTTAGCACTTTATCGAAAGACGAATTAATGCAAATAGGCTGGTAAGAACTGGGAAGGTGCACTCTTCTGTTCGGTTTGGGAATAAAAATAATCTTCCCAACTCTCCAAGTCTAAGGAAGGCAACTCTCCAAGTCTAAGGAAGGCAACTCAAATGCAAAGCAGAACTAAAAATAGAAAGGAAAACAAGGGATTAACATTAAACAAGGCGAGAAAAAAACGAGGAGAAATTAGGTCAGGGCCAGGAGAAGACGTCAGAGCGATCGAATTGGTTACAGCTTCAATCTGTGCAGCAGTTAAGGGTAAGTCGTGAACTGAGCTATTGTAAGGCTGTGCTATAACCTCGCGAACGTGAGTATGGAAAGGAAAATCGTGGGGAAAACTATCTCTAGCGATGTGAGTACGAAGCAGCAGATTTATAGTGTAAGGAAGTGTTTAAATATATGTGCCATCAGAGTACTGAAGAGGAGGAATTATAGAAGGGCACCTGAGCTTGCAAAAAGCATGTATGCATGGCTTGCCAAAGGGGAATTTGGGGTAGCTGTGGAGCATATCTGCTTTAAATAATTATCATGGTTGTTTCGAATAGTAGATCCATACGTTGCAAGAGCCCTGTAATCAACTGAGCGGTGGAAAATCCTTAGCTGATGGTCTGAAATGTGCTGGAAACGGCGACGAAGAGCGCGTGCACGGGAGCGCTCTATGCGTAAATCAGCCGTCCACTAAATTCAACCGTCGGAAAATTTGGGTTTTACCAAACACAAGGTTCTGTCATGTAGTGCCATAAACGTAGTTAAATTTAGGTAGAACATGATCAAGGGCGGATGCTGAATGGAGCTGATGGTTATAAAAACATTGAAACGAAGGCAGAGAAGTTAACTGGCAAATTAAACTAGAGCTGGCTCTGGTGAGCCGCTTGAACGGGGACGAAAGTTGGAAAGAGAACGAATATGTAATAAATCTGTCCTCGGAAAGTGATGAATCAGCACTGACTTGCCATGAATAGCACTGTGTAAGCAAATTTGGAGACGCGAATCTAAGGTCTATCGAACCTGACGCATACGGAGTTTCATAGGGTGGCAAATAGTCCGCATTATTAAGAACGACCAGGGCATTAGAGGTCGAAAAAGCTTGATCATGAGTTCCTCTAGTGTCAATTGAGCTTTCCGCCCCATAAAACGTGTTTTGCATTAAAATCTCCGCAAATGATTATTTTATCAGTAGGCGAAGTTTGCATACACATAGTAAGCAAAGCAAGTGTCGCCTCAATATCTGCACGGGGCGGTGTATATACTGCTATAAAAAGAAGATGATATGTCGGTGTAGAACATAAGATACGAACAACTTCAGCAGAGGTAAAAGTTGGAAACATATCAAAAGTAGGATTATGAAGAATATGCCACACCGAGGATCTTGAGCAGCGCGAATTTTCTGAAAAGTAGAGGGAAGTCCTACAAATTCATTATCGCTGGAAATGTACGGGTCACCCACAGCCGTTATTATGATATTGTTGTCCCGAAAAATTTTAACCATCGGGGAAGTCGCGCAACGGGTGTGATCTAATTGACTTGGAGAAAAAAAATGTGATCGTGCAAAGGATGCGGTGTAACACGAGGGCAAAGGCCCATAATGAGTACGGGCGCGGATCCTATCCTCACGTTCACGCGAAAGTGAACAAGACACATGCCCCGCAGGAAGACCGGAAGGGCGACCAGTAGCAGCGCAAGGTGCACACTTCCTTTTGAGGTCCTGTATACTGTTGGAACAAGCCGCCAAAGCGTGCGAACACGCCCAGCGGGCGCAGCAAACCTTCGAAGGATAATTTTGCAGCTTACATGCCTTCAAAGCGTGGCCATATTGAGCACAGAATGTGCAAAGTGGGACATACAGATTTTCACAGACCTCGACAGAAGTCCATTCAATAGTTACACGACTTGCCGCACATAGACGGGCGAAGGCAGGGAGGTAATCCTCGACTAGATGCCAAAATTGTCCAGATTTTTGGGCAAAATATAACCTAACATTGCAGGAGGATGGGTCCAGATAGAGACTGAGGTTCCGGTGGTTAAGTGTCATGACGAGGTCCTGCGGCCGCACGTCGGGATCGACCCCGGCCAGGCGAGAGTGCGGGTTCCTCTTCTGGGGGACACGGACATTGATCGAAGTTCGAGTAGCCTCGATCCTGGTTATCGCGGCCTTGAGGCGGTCCAGGTCCACAGGGTCCTTGGAGGCAACCGTGACGGCACGACGAGAAGGTTGGAGGGCAACAGCTCCAATTCCCTCGATCTCAGGGTCGATGTTTGCCTTAATCAAAGCCGTCACCTCGCAGCCGACGGCCGCCCTGGCCACGACAGACGTTAGTAACAACTTATGCGGAAGTTGGTCCGGTCGGGAGTTTGTTCCCTCACCCACTCTGCCCGTTTCCGGTCTCTTAACGTTAAACCTATCATTTCTCTTTCCATGGCTAGCTGCGTTGTCCTTACCTTAAGCTGAACACTTTTCGTTATCCTCCTCGTGTCAGTGAGTGCTCCGAAATCGCCTTCAACTACAAGGGCGAAAAGGCGTCAAGAGGTATGAAGGGGTTCATTAACAACTTGGCAGCTGAAGGCTTGATGCCTCTCCTTTATTACGAAGTAGGGTTTTTGTTCTTGCTCCTGAAGGCGTGTTCTGCAAGAAGGCAGAGGAAGCTTTTCAAAGGAAATTTATACAGGCGGGTTTGAGGCCTGCTCCCATCAAGAAACAAGCCATGAGTTTGTTGCTAGGAATAAGCCTGGATGGACAGTATGCTGCTTTGAACAATGGCAAAGGTACGGTGTGGGACTTGTTTTTCACGGACAAGACCCACCAATCCGATGTCCTCTTTCGGGCTGCAGCATCGCAGCGTGACACCTGGCAGCATTCTGTTGCAGGCTATTCGCAGCGGCATATAGACTCCCCTAAGCTGTACAACCCTTTTATGATGACAACCTCTTCTGAGGTCGTTAATTTCCTGTAGCGCATGGAGGACAAGAGGAATCATGCCTTTAGCATGGATGTGGAGGATCTGTTTTACTCCCTACCTCATGCTCAGCTGTTGAAAAACGTCAAGGACTGTTGTTAAAGGATAACGACGATCGGGGCTTCATTGCCGATTGCGGCCTTTCCGTGGAGAGTTTCCTTAAACTTTTGTCCTCTTACTTACGAGGGACCTTCGTTAGGTGGAATGAAAAAGTTTACGTCAAACGTCTGCTGTTTGTATTGGGTCGCTGGTCGCTCCAGTGTTGAATCACATTTTTCTCAACAGGGTGGACATGAGACTAGATGAGGATCTTAAGGACTTAGCTGTGAAAGTGTTTCGCTATGTCGTTGATTTTGTAGTGTTTCTGACCCAGGGGATCCCCAGGAGTGTTAGCGATGTCATTAAGATTTTTAAGAGAAGGGCCATGATCTGACTGTCACGTTTGAATTGCTAGGCTCGGGTTCTATTCAGTTCCTGAACTTGAAAGTGATTCGCCCTGGGGCAGGAACGTGTTAGGAATATAAACCAAGAACAGTTAAGTCGGCCCTCAGTTATAATCCAGAGCGCTCTAATTTAGTCAGTGCAGGAACCGCGACTTCATGTAGGAAATCATTACGGAAATCAAGCTTCATTGCTTCATTGAGGAAATCGTGCTCCCGTAGGGTTGAGAACAGCTGCCGGGGCAAGCTCAGAGGCTAAGGGACGCTGGTTTTCCGGACGAAGCTCTGGCTCTAATGTCGGAGAGGATATTGACAAGGGGCGACATTCTCGCAAAAGAAAAATACGGCGCGGTAACAAGAACAATGGGTATTGCGTACATATATGGAATGCCACACAGGTAGAAGAAGGCAGGGGCAAGATACGGGGTGAAAGTAGTTCTCGAAGCTAAAACTAAACTGAGCAGAGACTGCAGTGCATTAAGGAAGAAGTTCGAGTGCCGGGATAGCCGAGCTACGAATAGATGCACCGTTTCGCACAAAAAATCCTCGACGACTCCGTCAGCGGAGTGGGTTATTCTATCCAGATTTCCTGGGGTAAGACGTGCATCGGCCAAACAGGCCATGTATAATGGAGCGGCTGTTTGAACACCGCAGATCAGTGAAAGGTGCAGTTTCGCCAAACCTTGCAGTGCTCTGCTGGAAGTGTGAAGATTGTTTCCCCCCATGTAGACAGCACAAACATCTTGTTCAGTCACCGAGATCGGACATGCAATGAGTTAGTTTAGGCGTTTTATTGCGAAGCAATACTACTTTAGGTCGCACTTCAGCCCGTTCCGTGGCGAGGCGGTGGTAGGCACCATTGACCTTTAGCGTGACCTCGCTGCGTGACGTCACACCACGTGACCTAGAGTGACGTCACACCAGCTGTGTAAAAACGGGGCCCCATCTCACGCCGTCGCGAGGCGAGGCGGTAGCCACCAACGGCGGCCTAACTCCCGCTCCTCTCACCAGGGTCGCTACAGTCGGTGTGACGTCACACCAGCTGTGTAAAAACGGGGCCCCATCTCACGCCGTCGCGGGGCGAGGCGGTAGCCACCAACGGCGGCCTAACTCCCGCTCCTCTCACCAGGGGCGCAACATTTACTACTACATCAATAAATACGCCTATCAGAAGTTGCTCGAACATTGGCGCGCCAAGGGAATCGACGACTTTAGGTTTTTTGGCGACGACGCCGTAAAGTGGGAACCCCTTCCAGTGGATTACCCGTGCCCGGACGGTTTGACGTGTAGCAACGGTCGATTCGTGTTCCCGAAAAGTGGGTGTGAAGCCACGTCGTGCACGCCGTTCGAGCCATACCGTCGTCTCGGCGGTCTGTCAAAGACGCCGCCCAACCCCATAAAGCGGTCTACTCGAACCATGTTCAACAAAAACAATAAAAACGCGTTTTGCTACCTGGACGATTGCTTCGCAATCACCAGGCTCAACCAAGCTAAGCCACGGCCGTTTTTTTTTGGATAAGACAAGTCAGACACATGTGTTGCTTCGCATTCTATCAATCGCATGGAAGAGATTCACGCTCTCTGGGAATGTGTATCGACAGGGCGATAACAGGTGCTTGTCACGTGTTGAGATTGCTGGTTAGCTTTGTTAAGATGATGCGATTAACCTCCCGCTGCACTCGCGTACGGGTTTTAAGAGCTATCACGGTTTTATGGTGTGTTTGATTTCGACTGTTTTTTTCTGGTGCCGATATAACTAACCCTTCTAGAAATAAAAAAAAATCAGTTGTTAGACAGCGCTCGTGTCGTCTCTAGTTTCTTCCTCTCGTCCTGTGTATCGCGCTGATATGAGATGAAATAGAGATGTCGCTTAAGAAGCCTCTCGACTTTTCTTTTAAGAAAAAGACATTTAAAAGCTGGAATGCAAGACTCCCTGCCATAACAATGTTCACCTTGCACTTTTTTTGCATAAGTCAAGGCTTTAGCAGCATTTACTTGTGGCATGTGTTCATTTTTCAGCATCATCCAGCTGCAGTGAGAAAAAATTACTTCCTCACGGACCCATTGAAGTAGCATAATCAGAGAGCATATTTTCTGCACTGGACAGAAATACAGCAGCATACATAATGGCGGCGCTGATACACGACAGGCTTTGGTGACAGTGCAAGATCATGACCTGAAATCCTGAACAGCAGACCTTTCACGCTACAGCAGCTAAATCTTTGATAATAGTTTAATAACAGCCGTCTAAATGCTCCCGTGCGCGACACGTGGGAGCGATTTACTGCGAAGCAATCAAAACACAGCCAAAGTATGCCTCATCACAAGCATTTCGTCAAACTTTTTTTCTTCCAGTGGAACAAAGCAAGTACGCGGGGAGCTCGAATGGCACCCATGCGATGTGTTAGGTTATCACGTCATCATCTTAACGTAAATGATCTATGCATGCTTTGTTCGAGGCCGCCAGTCAGCGTGAACAGTTCAGTGTCGCACAGCTTTGACATGGTATATGATAAGATGAATAATGTTTGTGTGCTATGATGCCGAAAATAACGAGCGAGTAATGTATTAATGTGCGAAGCAGATGACGTCAATGCATGAAAGAGTCGAAGAGATACTTATGTTATGAGCGGGCGCGCTGAGGCCCGGGCGAATCGACAAAGAAGCGCCAAAGGCTTCTTTTGGGAGCAGTACCGCACACCAATAATCTAGGTGATGATGGCTCAAAGCAGGCTGAAGCTCGAGCTGGCACATTAAGGTGCGCGCTAGTCACAGCGTGGACGAAATCCGACGGAGCAGGATGCTGTGCTTGAACTAACTGCTAACGCGTAGGAGGGAGGCGAGAGCTTCGACAGATGCATCATAATGCAGGGTTACCAGGTCCTAAACTCGAAACAAAGCCACGAAAATTACAAAAATATCAAAAATTAGCCAACGTGGCGTCGAAGCGTCCAAAAGCAGCCAAATGTTGCGTCAAGGCTGCAGAAAAGCGCCACTAGAAGCATGAGTGTTCCTAGAAATTTATAATTCTTGTAGGGCGCAGGCTAACAGTGGATGCAAATAACTTTGATGTATAAAAACATCGGCAATCAAATAACAGGAAATATATAAATATCATGGCAAAAGAATAGGGAAACGCGAGAGGAACTTCTGAACGGAGAGAAAGTGTAGAAAAAGTAACCAGAACTGTTTTTCTTCTGTGCAGAAGAGAAATCATTGTGGCCCAAAACAATTTAATTCCAATATTTTATATCGCGTACGTTTCATTGTTTTTTGCATAAAATTTGATCACTTCTGTGTAAACAAGGGCAGGATTTGATGCGCCTAATTCTTCTTCCGTTTTCCTCCTGTGATTTTTTGTTGAGCTTTCTAATGCAAGAACAGACTGATTCTCATGTGCTGTTGATATGTATTGAAGGCATAGAAAGCACAGCATTGGTCAAAATTTTATATCACATGGGTTGCTTTTCAGCTGTATACTGGGACTTTTATGGCTGTCCAGATATTGCTGTATGTATTAAGATCCATCGCCATCATGTTTCATAAGTTTTTGGTCTTCCCTGTTTCCCACAAATCGCTGAAAACAAACCATGTCTTCTGAAAAAATTAACCACGAAAGTAATTTTTCCCATCATACAAATGGCTGTAGAGATGGCATGGGCAGCCGATCAACGCGCTTTGAATCAGTAAGCAACTCAGGAAACAAGGTATATCAGCTACGTAGCAAGTCGCTTCCCTATTTAGCGCAGGCGAATTGAATGAATGGAGAATGGGCGTTTCTTACTGCTGTTTCTAAAGAAACCTAAAGAGGTAGACATTCGGCTGGACCACAGGTGCGAGTGAACACAGGAGCGAAAAGTATTTCAAGTCTAGCATGTAAATACAGGTAAATTTTAAAAAAAAGCAGGCCCAGCAGAATAATTGAGTTGACTTGTGACATTCTGATGCATTCGACCGAAGATGCACTGGGACCATTGACGAAAAAAAAGATGCTTTATTAGGTCTTAACTTCGATTTCAAATGTAGCCAAAAATAGCCAAGTAGCCAAGCTCAAATTTTTGCCGCGAAGAGGTGCCAAATGTAGCCAATTTACCGCAAAGTAACCAAACCTGGCAACCCTGCCGGCGTCATGGCCACATGGGGTTGCGCAGCCGCACGAGACCACCGGGCAGAGAGAATGGCGACTCGGGCCACTACAGGAGCCGCGGTGAATCGCTGTCCGGGGAAAGTTGCCATCAAAAACAGCTCAGGGTAACTCAGGTTGCGCGTGGAGCGAACCTTGGAACAGCGAAAGCGACGAAATGGCACGTGTACGCCAGTGTGGGCCACCTCCACCCGGAGACAGCATCCAACAGCCACCGCCAGTACTAGAGCACTGTACTCACCAGCAACGCACACACAGCACTTGGCCAGGCTTGGCTTATTTATCGAACGCGACAGTGTGGAACAGAGAAAGAAGCATGATACGGCCAGCCTTGGAATGATGGAAAGCAGAAAAAGACATTTACGCGAGGTGGGAGGAGGTGTGAGGAGGCTGCCCTCTCCCGAGCGGCTGGTATCGGCGTGCTCACTGCTCCACAGTCCTGCCCTTTCTCTTCTTATAATCCCCATCTTCCTTACCCCTGCAGCCTGTCGTAATTAATAATAATAATAATAATAATAATAATAATAATAATAATAATAATAATAATAATAATAATAATAATAATAATAATAATAATAATAATAATAATAATAATAGTAATAATAATAATAACCATTGCTTTTGGGGAAAGGAAATAGCGCAGTGTCTGTCTCGTATATCGTTGGACACCTGAACCGCGCTGCAAGAGAAGGAATAAAAGAGGGAGTGAAAGAAGAAAGGGAGAAAGTGGTGCCGTAACGGAGTGCTCCGGAATAATTTCGACCACCTGGGGATCTTTAACGTGCGCTGACATCGCACAGCACACGGGCGCCTTAGCGTTTTGCCTCCATAAAAACGCAGCCGCCGCGGTCGGGTTCGAAACCGAGAACTCCGGATCAGCAGTCGAGCGCCCTAACCACTCAGCCACCGCGGCGGGTGGCACAGTTGCAGTGGTGCCATTCGTGATAAGCTGGATGCTATACTCCCTGCCCTACCTTTACCTCACCAAACGGAGACAGAAAAGGTAGATGCACTAATCAGACAAGCATACGAGGCAGCCTCAGTCTGCCCAAACACGCACCCACCTTTCGTCTCTTACACATGAGAGTCGACAACACACTAGGTGAGCTGACGGAAGCACAACGCATAGGCCAGATAAACAGACTGTCTTCCACTACCATTTGACGTTACATTCTACTGTGACTGCAGCTGCGATCCGTCCGTCCACCTTCCATTAACTCCCACAAGGTTCTGCAGTACGTCAGGGACCGTCTCACTATTCCCACCCTACATAAAAACATGCATCCAGTCCACCACCAGACTCGAAGGGCAGCCCACGCCCGCGTATCGCACAGAACACATGAAAACGAACCTGACGTAGTCTATGAAGCCGCCGCAGAGTACTGCCTCCGCTCTCGCCCTCTGCGTACTCTCAAACAACCTACCATACACGACATCAGGCTCGATCAGGGCAAACACCTCGATAGAAGCCGAAGAAGCAGCCATCGCGTCACCGATGGCGTCTTCCACTGCTGCTCGTATCCTGAGCGATTCCAAAACCGGCATGCAAAATTTTGCACGCGGGCAGTTACATGGTACAGCCTATAAAATTCTCATCTCCAACAACCCTCAACCTTGCCTCATCGAAATAGTCTGGGTACTGGCCCATTTGGGAAATTCAGTTACGAAGCTGTCCATTCCGCTGCTCGAGCGTACGTCAACCGATCGGCGCCTACTGAAGACCCAGGGAGCGAGAGACACCTGCTGATTACATATTACAACATCACGCTACACACACCTCCCTGACAAAACAAAAGACGAAATGGCGACAACTCCAGGCTCGCACCTTTCCGTCACCAGCGCTACTTGCGCTTTTCTTCCCTTCTAATCACACCCCCGAATGTTCCCTCTGTAGGGCTCTGAGAGCCACACATTCGACCACACTATGTTCATCTGCCTACAACTACAACCACCTGCCCGATGGGACCTCGCAGACTGGGAGGGGTGGGAGGTAGTGGTCTATAGCTCCGACCCGGCCTCGAAAGTGAGGCTAGTGCACTTGGCAGAGAAGGTCCCACCCGCCATCCACGACCAGGAGCTGCCGACCTCTGAAAATTTGAGCTATAAGTGCTCTGCCAAGATTTTCACCGCCACCAATTAGCTCGGAGAACACATACTTGCGCCAGGAAAATTTACCTTTCCTCACAAAGCCACATTGGTCGGAAAGCCTTCTCTTCGCTCAAAAAACTTCAAGCGCACAAACAGACAAAGACGAAGATAGAAAACGTGACACACACGAGCGCTAACTTGCAACAGATTTATTGCAAACCGCGCAGCGTAATAAAAGCAAGTCGTTGCCCGACATCACGCAGGCGCAACCGGCGAACCAGTCAGTGGCGATGCAAGTATTGCAGTTCCTTTGATGAAAAAGGGATCGACGGCTTGGACACACAGTCATTCCCTAACCTATCTATCAACTCTGCCTCGCTAATGTCACGGGTTAGTTTGTATCTGCTTCTCGCGACAATGGTGCATTCTTTGTAAAATGGCACGCGACTCAAGTTCACACAGGCATCGGCACTTTGGCTGGAACTCTGTACATCACTGATGTCGTCACTAGGATCACCAATGGCTTGGCGCTTCCTAGAGTGGGCATCAAGGAACCTTCCGCATTTTTCTCTCACATTTCTAGAATGTTCCCGGGGGCGGTCGTACACACACCTACCACATTGTCTCATATATGTATTTCCACATGAAATCGGTAGACAGTACACGACCGATTCCGCACGTTTCACGAAATTGTCACGAGAAGTAGATGCCAGCTAACCCGCGAAAATCATCGAGGCACAGCTGATAGATAGGTTAGGGGATGACTGTGTGTCTAAGCCGCCGATCCCTCTATCATCAAAGCAATTGCAAAACTTGCGTCGCCACTGACTGGTTCACCGGTTGCGCCTGCGTTATGTCCGGCAACGAATCGCTTTTATTCCGCTTCGCGGCTCACGATACATTTGTTACAAGTTAGCGCGCGTGTGTGCCACGTCTTCTTTCTTCGCCCTCGTCTATTTGTCCGCCTCAAGTTTGTAAAATGTTCCACAACCACGCCCAAACAACCACTTTGCTTCTCTTCCCAATCCGCCCATTCCCCTCTTAACAGCTTCGACACCTTTAAACAAAGCTTCACGCCAAGAAGAAGCAGAAAGGAAGAACTGGACGCACCCCCTCCGAGTCAGTAGCATGCAACTGCAAGACGTCCCAAAGAACATTTCATATTTTCTAATACGATGACTAAACCAGTTGTTAAATTTAAGCCAGTATTTTAATTAGCTCAAAACGAGCAAAACATCGCGTTACGAACAGCATTTTAATATAAAGAAAAGCGACGTTTTCCGAAAGGTCACTCGAAGCTGCTGAAATATGTTCGGTGTAATACGCGACGCATTAGAGCATTCGATTGCAAGCACTAAATCAAGGCTATTTTCTTGTGGCCTAGAGCGACAAATTGTTTACGCTGGGGTACCGAGCGGTGCGCGCTTGATACAGGGCCTTTTTTTTGCAGATAAAGTTAAATTAAGGGCCGGGCACGACAAATTACTTTACGAAGGCCAGTCAAATTACACTTCCCTCTCACACACCTTGAGCCTCCGCGTACTTGGAGCTTCCGCATTGGCGAAGATGGCAGAATGGCGTTGAAAAGAAGAACACAGTGGAGCCGCCGCCGGAGCGGCGCACGGAGTGGCGTAGGAGTATAAAGATGACCCCCAGGAAGCTACCGACTTTCACGTGAGTATATAAAAATTCAGGGAAGGTGGGCGAAGGAGGGAAATGTATGAGGACGAGCACAGCTTACTTGGCTGTCCACACACCTCTGCTCCCCCTCATTTTGTTCCCAGAGATCGCCAATGTCGCAAGTATGAAAGTTTTTTTTGCACTAAATTTTCAAAGAAATGGGCGGGGCATCATCTTATTTTCACATCTACTGTCAGACCATAACTTTCGGCACTCACTACAAACGTGGAATTGTGCAAAGTATGGAGTACAAGTAACAAAAATGCTACAATGTTTTAATTACTGATTTCAGCGGCAATATTTCGTTTTCAAAATTTAAGCACGATAGTCATGTGTTCTAACCGAACAACCGCTTTGCAAGAACCTTCCTATGTGCTACGGCCTGGCTTACGTATTTTGGCTCTGTGTGCCGCCATGAACCAAATCGAATATCAAAAAGTGCGTTACAGACGATGAAAAAGAATGAAAGTTGGTTTTGAGAAAACGAAATTACGCCGTAACTGTCTCGTATATCCCGAGGGACACCGGAACCGCGCCACAAGGAAAACGATAAAAGAGGGAGGGAAAGAAGATTGGAAGAGGTGCCGTAGTAGAGGTTTATGGAACAATTTCGACCACCTGGGTCTGACCGCAGCGGTGGTGGCGGAGAGACTTTTTTGGCTTAAAAAGAGCACATGTAGGGAGCTGACGGGACCGACTCTTAAGGTGCCGGCCTTCACAAATACTAGAGGGTGTCTCTACTACCCACAAATTACAAAACGTCCTAGAAACATCCTGACACAGCTCGAAATGGTTTCAAAATGTCTTGCGCTAGGTCGAATCCCGGACCTAACCCTGAAAAAGTCCTGTAAACTGTCTTGGAAACCGTCCAAAGGATTGAATCAGGCCAAGATGACATTCGCAATAATCTCCGAGCGTTAAAGAATTGGCAGGCGTCTGCTGACGTCGAAATGAGACAGCTGTAAGCTCGAATTCGCACGCTAGAGGTTCACACAGGTGCTCTAAAGAGCAGCAGTGCCCCGCCATTCGAGACAGCGGAGGCTGTACATGGAATTTCTGAAAAGTTAAAATCAATTGAATCGCGCTGCGATGACACCGAGAACCGTCTGCGCCGTTCCAATCTACTTTTCTTCGGCCTACCTGACACCTCAGACGAAACCTGGTTATCCGCTGAGACTAAAGTAATAAACCTATGCTCGGAAACCCTAGGTGTAGCAGTGGAGCCGGCTCAAACAGAGCGTGCACATCGCCTTGGAAAGTACCAAGAAGAAAAATGCAGACCAATTATTGTGAAATCTTCACACTTCAAAGACAAACAGCACATTCTGGAAAAGGGGTCCCAATTCAAGGATACAGGTTATGCTGTACGAGAAGGATTTTCTTTGAAAACACGGATAGCAAGAAAATGCCTACTTGAGTTTGCGAAGTCACGGAATGCATCGTATAAACTTAATGTAGACAAACTGTGCATGGGTGACACCACCTACGTGTTTGACGGTGTATCTGGGAATGTAGTTCAATTGACAAAATAGCTCGCACGGGAAATGACGGCTGGTACAATAAGTCATTCTAAGTGTTCACTTCGTGCGCACACGAAATCTCTATTACAGTTATCAGAAGCTAACATGCGTAGTTTCCTACCTAAACGTGTTGAACTAAGTTCGTACCTAGAAAACAGTGAGTGTGATATTTTAGCATTAACTGAAACGTGGCTGAACTCTGATATTTCCGACATTGAAGTACTGCCCTATATTAACGACAACGTGATCTACCGCAAATATAGAGAAAACAAAAGGGGAGGAGGTGTTTTAATAGCCATCACGAAACGCATTGCATCCAATCTCGTTAACCTACCTAGACCTCTTGAAATTATCTGAATCTGCATTAAATCATCATTCGTTAACTCAATAGGCGCATGTTGCAGACCGCCAGAAAGTTCTGATGTCTTTATATTTCATTTGCGCAATAGCCTCACTGCCATTAGAGCCAAATTTCCCAAAGCTGATATATTCCGGATGGGCGACTTTAATTACCCAGACATTTATTGGTATAACCTCACCTCTAGCTCTCGCTGCCCCAAAGAATTCATCGACTTAACATTGGACTTTTCGCTTGCACAGTTAGTAAACCAACCTACACGTGGAACTAACATTCTTGACCTTGTTTTAACGTCATGCCCCAAGAACTCAAGCATCATTTCTACTAGTGAAGGATTCAGTGACCATCAGATTCTCACTTTTACAGTTAACGTCCCATCCCATACACGGCTGTTCATGTCTAAGCTGATCTTTAACTACAAAAAAGCGGATTGCAGTGCCATTAACACTGGTCTACAGGCATTTTCTTTCTCATAGTTTTCTTCTTTTTTTTCCCGTACTGTTAATTAAAACTGGACCATGTGTAAAGAGAAGTTGCTGGAATTAATGCTCGCTCAAATACCACGAATTTATTTTCGGGTCAACATTTCTAAGCCATGGAATCACAGGTCACTCCTCTCATTTCAGAAAAAAATAGCGCTTATTCAAAGCAATAAAAAATGTAGATCCCCCTCGCTGCAAGTGCAACAGAAACGCTGTGAAAAACAATACTGCCGTGCCATTCGTAAAGCCATGCATAAATTTTATTCGCATGACCTTCAATCTATTATGCACAGAAACCCGAAAAAATTCTGGCGTATTATCTCCCCAGCTAACACGCAGGCACACATCGTTTCCCTGGATGATGCCGGAAAATTTAATTTCTGATGAAAGAAGTGCGACCATATTCAACAATTATTTCACATCAGTGTTCACCCAAGAAGACCATTCTAAAATTGCCACCACCACCAAAGTCCAATACAGATATATGACCCCGATTGGACTCACCGTTGAAGGCGTCGTCTTTAATAAAAAAACCTTTAAATGTCCACTAACTCTGGTGCAGATACAATTAGCGCCAAGATCCTTAAACTAACCTTAAATTCAAGTCGCTTAATCCTGTGTCGCGTTTTTAAGCAGTGTCTATATACAGGCAAACTTCCGTTTGATTGGAAAGTTTGGAAAGCCATCCCTGTGTTCAAATCTGGGGACAAAAGTAATATCAGTAGCTACCGACCCATATATTTAACAAGTATTGCATGTAAGCTATTTGAACATATCTCTGCTTCAAACGTTGCGCACCCTCTCGAACAAAACCGCTTTTTTACCCTCATCAACATGGTTTCAGAAAAGTACTATCGTGCGATACACAACTCATGGAATTTACTCACGATGTTCTGCCTAACATGAACGATAACCAGCAGACTCATTGTATATTCATTGACTTTTCTAAGGCGTTCGATCGGGTAGCACATTGTCGTTTAATTGCCAAACTCTCCTCGTTAAATATTTACTAATTAACACTTTCAGGGATTTGAAATTTTTCCTCATTTCGCAAACAATTCACCTGTATAACTAATCGCTCATCCTCTCTGCCTGAAGTATCGTCCGGTGTTCCCCAGGGCAGGGTTCTCGGTCCGTTGCTATTTTTAATATATAATAACGATCTGCCGACGGACATTACCTCTAAAATCCGTCTCTTTGCTGATGACTGTATTATTTACCGTTAAATTTCTGATCCAGCTGATCATCTTGCTCTACAGAAAGATCTAGACCATGTAACAATCTGGTGCTCTAAATGGCTAATGACGGTTAACACTGATAAGTGTAAATTAATGATTTTCAGCCGTAAACTATCAAATGCTTCCTTCACCTGCTCGCTCAACAAATACCAAGTCACAACAGCGTCTTCATACAAATATCTCAGAATTCATCTTACTGCAAACCTTTCCTGGTCGACACACAAATAAAATCACAGCTAAAGCTTCACGCACTCTCGGATACTTAAAAGTTAATCTTTATGGTGCACCATCTGACACTCGAAAACTGACTTACCAGACATTTGTTCATCCGCAACCTGAATTTGCATCGCCCATCTGGTCACCTCACCAAGTATATCTAACACGTAGCCTCGAATCCATACAGAACCTTGCCGCACGCTTCATCGCTCGCGATTATAACCGACATTCCAGCGTCACTAACATCACGTTATCTCTATCACTTGAGTCATTAGAATTCCGTCGTAGAGTTGCACTACATTGCTTATTTCATAAAATGGTTTTCAGTGTTCAAAGTCACACTCTGTCTTTGTCACGGCCATGTTGTACCTCACATCGCTTCCACAAACAAAACAGCTTTACGCGTATTTTTGGTCGTACTAAAGCGTCTAACTTGTCTTCCTTACCACGTTCCATAGGCCTTTGGAATATCATTATTGACGAAGTTACAAACACCAGAAATCCTGCTACGTTTCGAGATATGTTAAGCACCATAATCGCCTATTATATTGGTATTATGTGCTTTTACCGGAAAAGAATTTTACTGCTGTATAATATGAATGAAAGTGCGCTCTTTCGAAGTTAAGAGAAAAATCATGTTTTATTTCCATCTTGCCGCATTTTTGAAACTTGTATAACACCTTTTAAAATTTACTTGTATTGTGCTGAATCTCTCTTGGTAACTATTATATAACATTTCTCTTCAATCGTTGTTTTGCTCTAATGCTTTCTAGATTCATGTGTATACAGCCACACTCACATAATGCTCTTATGTAAAATGAGCGTGTGAGCAACTTGAACTTGATACGTCTCATAGACGTCGACGGCAAGACGTCTTTTTAGAAACAGCCGCCGCGGTGGCTGAGTGGTTATGGCGCTCGGCTGCTGGCCCGAAAGACGCGGGTTGGATCCCGGCCGCGGCGGTCGAATTTCGATGGAGGCGAAATATCAGACGCCTGTGTACTGTGCGATGTCAGTGCGCATTAAAGAACCCCAGGTGGTCCAAATTCCTGGAGCCCTTCAATACGGCCTCTCTCATAGCCTTTGTCGCTTTGGGACGTTAAACCCCCATAAACTAAGCTAAACTAACATTTTAGAAACTTTTTTTAAGCTATCTGCATTAAGAAGTTTCTTCAGAAAGATTTCTAAAACGTATAACTTTAGGGTATGTAAGAAGACGATCCTATACGTTAAGGAAATTAGTAGAAACTTGGCACCGTGGATTAAAGATGATGTAGATCACAGCAAGCGTTTTTAACCTTCACGTTTTGTATTCCAAACACATAATGAGACATGCAAGTACGGCACATAAACTATCAGATGGCTCTGCGTTACACCGGTGTTTGCACGTGAATATTGGAAGAGAAGGCACACCGGTGCAAGGACCGCGCTTTGTGCTCAAACTCTGACAGCGCGTTTTGTCGTATGCAGTCCGAAATCACGTTAATCACGTTCCACATCGAGTACAACTAGCCCAACACTCGTAAGGCTAGATTAAAAATACTCGAATCATGAAATCTATATCCTGTTGCGAACGTCTCTTCTTTCTTATGGGGCTGGGCCCGAGCAGCGA
The DNA here is from genome assembly GCF_052857255.1 of Amblyomma americanum. Taxonomy (NCBI): domain Eukaryota; kingdom Metazoa; phylum Arthropoda; class Arachnida; order Ixodida; family Ixodidae; genus Amblyomma; species Amblyomma americanum. The sequence continues at coordinate 203,362,887 of NC_135498.1, forward strand.
ATGCCGCCGTCGCGCCATCGCCGCTCTCTCCCATGCCGTCATCGCCTTATTGATGCAGTACGCTCGCGCATTTCTCCATGGTACGCGCGCAAGCTTCCACACGCGTCCCGCACGCCGTAGCTTGCTGCTTGGTGTTGGTCCACTCGGTCGCGATAGTCTAGTCCGTCTGCGTGATTTTAACCGTTTCAGGCGAAAACAAATGCTTTCGCAAGTTGTAAGTGCTTAGTGTTACATAAAAGCATGAGATAGAATTTGCTTGTTTTATGTAGTTGCTGTGCTGCTTTTGAATTTTTGAAATCTATTACATCGTCTGGCAACTTGGCGTTGCACTCGCTAGCGATTGCTTGCTACGCGCGGGAAGTCAACGCTCATAACGTTTCTGAGCCTTCTTTGTTTCGCGCTTGTAGGCTCTTCACTCTGCTGTTTGCTGTTTTGCCACGATGTATTACCAGCACTGCGCTGAAATGTGAACCTCGTTTTCCGCAACAGTAAGTAACCTGCCATATCTCTTGTGCAGAAAAAAGCATAAACCTTACTGCGGCTAAGCCGCTAAAGCGCCTGATTCAACCACCGGCTACCCTGTCTCTCTTTTGGGTTGCAGATCACAAAGCTGTGTCAGCTGGCGTTTTCATATCAATGTGTAACGTTCGATGTACGAGAATAAGGCGTTTCCAAGTGTTTGAGCTTTCATTAAGTGGGTACAGCGAAGTTGATCTCGCATATTTACCTTCCCCTATGAGCTACTTTCTTACGAAGGCCGTCAATATTTAGGAACTCTAGAAAAATGAAGTGTCCTCATCTGTACTGGCAGCGTGACATAACTTAAAAGTGACCAGCTTTGTTTGAACGCAGGTAGAAAGTTTGGCAATGAATTTGCTAAGCTATCCCAGGATATACGAAGCGAGAGCAATCCGCAGCCGCCACTGCCGGGTTAGAACCTCATAATCGATTTTTGCCGAAAAGAAACGGCGCACATGTAGGTGGACACCTGAAACACCCCGTAAGTAAGGCAGAAAGATAGAAATGGAATAAACATAGAAAAAAGTGCCGTAGTGGAGGACTCGGGAAGGATTTCCACCACCTGGGGATCTTTAATGCACACTGACATCGCACAGCACACGGGCGCATTTCACCTCCGCCGAAACTCGGCCGTCGCGGCCGGGTTCGACCCTTGAACTCCGGCTCAGTAGCCGAGCGGTTTAACCACTGGGGCACCGCTTCGGGTATAGTCAGGTTTCTCAGCTCATTTAAAACGTTTGACTAAGGCTAAAGAAAATTACTGAAAACAATGTAATTAACTTTTAAACAAAAAAAACGTAACATTGCAGTAATGTTCGGGTGGTTCTGGTGCTACCTGAGACGGCTAAGGTGTCCACTGAGTCAATGAGAGAGGAATTGCGCTTTGACTTTCCGATAAAAAATTATTATTGATCCTGCATGCATGAAAGTAAAGGCCGATTCACAGACCGAATCGGCCGCGGAACAGGCGTTACATGACGTGCCACTTCCGCTCCATGAGGCGCGGGAATGGCACGGGTGGGGGAAAGACCGCGCTGATGTCTAATCCGATTATCGCCGCTCCTCATGTCTTCACCTTTGCAGATAGCGTTAATCTCATTAGACGTGCTCACGGTCATTGGCCGTGATATTTTACAGATGATACTGGCCAGGAGTTAACTAAACTGACCCGAAATATGGCGTTACGTGAAGCCTAGTCCGTGGGACAATGGTTCGTTGTGTAAAAGCGGCGTCACATCATGCGCATATTTGTTCTTTTATTGCTGTCTTCGAGCAAGTTATGAGTGCATATGGTGGTACACAACGCCGATGGAGCCAGCCGTTCTCTCTAGTTTTGCTCCCTAATGGAATATTTAGGTTTTGTCTCCTGCAACGGCTATGGCAGAATGCAGACTTTTCTACTGTTACCGGACTGAAGTACGGTCTTTCCCTCCGTGTTTTCCAAAACGGAAATGGTTCCTTTTCTAAAACTTAGCAAGTCGCCGTCAATGCTGTGAATTTTTTTTCAATGTACTTTCTAGCAGATTTAGAGCGCTAATTGAAGACAAAACATTTTATCCCGATGAGATGATAAGAGATGATAAGAAAGTTGAGAAGTTAGTGACTTGCAAACCAGTTTTGCGAGCGGCGGGCCATACATTTGACACAGCAATATCCGAATCATACTTCGAAATTTCATGAACTGCCATACCGAGGTAGTGCCGAGAGAATCACTTCAATAGCGCTGATGCGGGCTGGGACATTTAGTTCAGAATTTTAAGGGCCTCCCCAAAGCATTCGTTTATGGAGAGGTCATGTGATGGGCCCACATCCTGCCAACAAGTACAGATTGTTTAACTGAAGAGTATACTATAAGGTTGATGCTAGTGGGTTTTTCCGGGGGCCGTTGTCCGTTCACACGCGGCGCTGCTCGGACGAACACCTGTGCTAGACTTTAAAAAGCGATGCCCGATGTCTGTATCTCACAACCTGCAGTCGCGCCCAGTCAGCAGAGGGAGCGGATGTAATCACTCGAACTGCTAGCTCCGCAGGACAGCCTTCTCCTCTTTTCTGTTAAAAAGTAAAAAGGCAAAAGCTCAGACAACAGACGGACGTGAAGGGCTTCTCTCCACGTGACAGACGTCCATTCGCGCGGCGTCGGCAGTGTCGTCCACGAGCGACGCCGAGCAGAGTGCCAGGTGAGCGCACGCACTAGTCTTCATACTTTTCTGTGCAGTTGCTGTGAGCGGCCAGTGGCGTGACGGGTGAGGCCGAAGCTAGCTCGAGCTGGTATTGCTTATATACACTTGAATAGCTAGAGGAGACCAAGCAGGAATACCGGAAAACCAAAGTGAACGGCGCCGCCAGAACTTCATGTGCTGGTTCTTCCGAACTGCTGTTGTCTATGAATATTTTTCGCATATTTCCCTCCAAGGCGCGGAGCATCAAGGCTCATTAATTCTTGAGACCATCACGGGGATAAGCTGTGCAAACGGACGACTCTTTCGGCTATTGGTTTTAGATCAATAAATGTTAAGGAGTTTAATCGAAATGCTAAAGATCGAATGCTAGGAAAAATATCACATGCAAAAAATATTTCGCGCTCAAGAAAGGCAGAAGTAGGGTAAGTAACTGCGCTAGGATGTCCAATGGCGCGATTTTGATCTCACATGTTCTAAGAACCGTCCATATGCTCCGGAAGAAATGGATACGTTTACAACAACGTGGGTTCAATCCCGGCCATAGTGGTCGCATGTCGATGGAGGCGGAATTCTGGAGGCCCGTGTGCTGGCGGCGACAGTGCACGTTAAAGAACCTCAGGAGGTCGAAATTTCCGGAGCCCTTCAATACGGCGTCTTTCACAGCCCAAGTCGCTTTGGGACGTTAAACCCCTATAAACCATATCTTTAAGTACGAGGGAGATCCCCAATAAATCACTGCGAAAAATACACTTTTAACTACAGCCCCAGCGTTAACCTACACCACCGAATGAAGACGTAGCCCAGGAGGCCCCAAATCACATTCAATCAACAATAGTGGGTGCGCCCAGGAATTTTTGATCATACGTTCAATGTGTGTGGCATGTGCTCATATGGTTCTCGTAAATCTCTCTGCTGACTTTCCATTGTGACTCTTCTTTCTCTTTCATTTCCCCCTCCTCCTCCTCCTCCTGCTCCTCCTCCTCCTCCTCTGCTGGCGAAACAGAGTGCTACCGCAGGTGGCCTGAGCTGGACGTCAGATACTAGAGAAAGCCTTGCAAAGCGTGCACCAGCGGTTCATGCTGAGCGTGAAAGAGGAAAAGAAGGGAGTGGCAGATGAAGTGATATTCAGTTCTAGGTTTTTGTTCTTCGCATTAAGGGCAGGCAAAAACTCTGGGCTCTTCACTCTATTTTGCCATCCTCAGAGGGTCATGTGAATGTCCATTGATTTTACAAACAATTTAAACGATTTCTCAAACATAGTTTTTGTTTCAAGAAAGTCTTAAAGCGCTCAGCCAACGCCTGGGTTATTGTAGAGCTGCCGGGAAACAGCTAAGAAACGTGATTCATTATATACCGGCCTGTGGGATTCTGCACTCACAGTTGTTGACGCAGTGCTCCTTCCGAAGACACCTGCAGGCGCCACAAGAAAAACTGTTTATCTGTAGTACATTTATCCCTGACCTCTCTTGGGAAACCAGGTCACCAAGCAGCAAGGAGGTCAGCATGTCTGCAGTGCTTGCGGGCGAGTGTTGCAGTTTTCTGTGGCTCCTCGGGCGCGTCCTCTGCCGGACCACCCGCGCTGCCACCTTTACTCTGTTAGCCTCCCCATCCCATATGTGCACCCGTGAGCTCGAGTGATGTATATGGCAGCCATGCTCTGTCCGTGAAGCCATCATCGGACCGGGTACAGTGCCGCGCAGCAGGGAAACAGGGAAGGGCAAGGGGCTTCGTTTGGTTCTTCAGAAAGGGCCGGAAAGAGTAGTCGTTGCGGTTTGAGGACAAGGGCAGGATCAAGCCCTCGGTTTTGGTTTCGTAGTTAGGTTCTTTTCGGGCTATGGAAACACAAACATACGTTCCCTATGCACTGAGTCGAGGAACGCTCTGTAGCGCTGAAAGGTTTTTCTACACTGAGTGCTTCGAACTTTTTGCTGCTGCCTGTAGTGCATGACATAACATATTAAGTCATTCTGAACCAACCTATCCTTAAGAAAACGTATGCAGAAGATATTGTTTAGAGTTCTGCCATGCCAACGCACTCCTCGGCTTGCCGTTCGCTCCCCATAGATTTCGCACCTTTGTACAAATACTGTTTTCCAAATATCTGAACAAAATTCACTTTTATTTTGTCAGTATTAACCAGACGTTCCGAACTTCGATGACGCCAAGAAAAAAAAAACAAGACTTTGCACCTTCCTAGCTTCATATAGATACTAAAAGCCTGAAAGAAACTACGGATGTCATACCTAGTCATATTAATAAAAAATTATTTTCTGCGTTCCCCGATGTTTCTAGAAGAAATCTTTTGTTACAAATTTCAGAGAGCGCACAAAAATTGGCACCCTAATAAAATATTAAAGGTTAGCACCGAGCACGGCGTCAGCAGAATTTCCGGAAAGTTCTTCCTTGTTACAATCTATTTATGCAATTTGCAATTCGCGAATCATATTTCGTTACCTGCATGAGCTAAAGAAAACAAGGTGTAATCGCAGAACTGATAGTTATACTTCCATGAGACAATGTTTTATTTATTATAATCATATCAACCTGAACCCGTCTAATTCGTTATAATGTTTACTTCCACGATAATCTCCCTAATAAACATTCTTGTGACCGCTGCGCGTCACCTGAGTAAAATTAGGTCCACTGCGGAGAGATTCAGCGACGATGAATCGGACTGGGGTAAGGAGTTCACCTCAAAATAAAGAAAACGAAGAAGCAAATTCTGTAAATTAGATTGGTATCCTAGAACCAGCAGACCATGTCGGTGGCAAGTATGAATTTCGGGCCTAGGACAGGTGCTTGTTCAAACATTGGCACAATTTTTCACCTCCCCTCGATAACGCGACATAGAGTTACATTAGGGAACGTAATACTGAACTTTTTGCCAAAAACAACACTTATCCTGAAATTGTGCCGCGGGTTCCAATAAACGGTTGTAGTTTGTATATATCAGCAATAAGAAATTCAAACGCAGTATACAATAGGAAATTTTCGAACTTCACGGAGAAGTGTCAGTACTATATTATATAAACGGGAATATTTATGCCAGAAAAAGGCGAGATATGTGCGCTCTACGTATATGTGCAAACACCATGTTTGCCTCAACACACCACCGATATTTTAATAAAAGCCACTTCTGGAGACATGTTATACATAGAGAGGTCTGCAAGCAGCAGCAAAATAGGAAGTATAAATTATTCCTACCCAGGCGAAGCTAAATAAGTGTAGACAATGCTAGATGAAAAGCCAGAAGATAACAAAGCGATAAACTAATTTCCTGCTCCCCTCCCCGCAAAAAAGGAAAAAAACCGTCTCTTTCACCTTAGCCAACATACCAACCATCCGCGCCCAAGTCACAACTTTCCTCATTCCAAAGACCGCACACTCACTTGCTCAAGTTGCATCAGTTGCCAGAAAAAAAGCAATAAGTACCGTGTAGAGATTGAACAACCTCTCCTCTGGAGATCGGCATCTTGAAGTGACGAGAGCTGCCTCAAAATATAGCCTCCTAAAACATTACTTAGACCCCACTCCAATCTCCCAAAGCTCACATCGAAGTCTAAAAAACATCCAGTCTGCGATTTCTGAACGGCACCCAATCTCAACGCTTGAAACCGACCTCCGTAGAACTCTTCGCCATCAGAGTGTTCTTACCGTTCAGCACCACTACATGCGGTTAGGAGGAGAGTTAGCGACGGAAAACGTAGTCCCTGCTTATCTGAATACGTTTATCGGACGACCGGTATGTAGAGATTATGGATTACTCGGTGCGTCATGCACCCTAATTGCCCGGAAACTATCCAAGCGTTAAACTATCTATAGGGTGCACAAAGGAGCCAAAGCGAAAGACGTACGCTAGGTACGGAAGAAGCCCAGTTTGTTGGTCCAGTCGCTTAATGGTTACGGAAAGCACCAGCAGAAAAGGGCGCGTTCGCAAGAAGGAGTAGACAGGACTAAGCTGGAAACACAAATTTTACTAGCTCGAAATTGTCATAACAGATCTGGGCGCACATGCACATAAGCAACAATAATGCCGGCGAGGAAGCAACAAACATTTGATGTTGCCGGTGCTGAAATCTTGCACGTGAAAAACTTTAAATTGTTTGTGTGAAAACACTACTCAAGACGTACCAGCCCCGAGCAAGCATCTTGTCTTGTCGCACCACCAAGGTCACGTAACCTTGTTATGACATCACAACTGGCCCACCTGGTAGTGAGGAAACCGGCCACTGTGGCAGGATGCAGTTAAATGAATGATTCGCCACAAAAGGTTGCTGGGAAGAGCAGCACGGGCAGCACAATCCCTACCGGTGGCTGCGATGGAAACAGCCACCTCTCAATGCAGTGGCACATCACTTAACCGCTGCGCCACTGCGCTGGTAGTGGCATGAGGACTCGCTGCCATCTAAGTTAAGTAGAAAAGTACCAGTTCTACATATATATGCATTAACTCAATAAAGCTATTGCGTCATTCCGTTAAAGCGCCGCTTAAGTGTCCCCTCCAATTGAAGAATGAACACATGCTTTCCCACATTTACTTGGTTTAAGTACGTGAAAGCCCTTCAACTTTTATTCGTTTGCAATAAATGAATACAGAAGGTACTGCACAGAAGCAGAGCATTCCTACTAGCAGCTGTGTGGCTGCTGCATTGTGCGACATAATTATATAGAGTTTGGATAATCCTTTGCGTGAAAGGCTTGCTGATGCTCGGGTTGTAAATGTTTTTAGATTTGCAGATGATTTTTTAATGCTCTTAAAACTAACTTTTCTTGAGAGAGTCACTTAGCAGCCGATGAAATTTTATCTGTCTTAACCTCATACTTGAGAATGTTTCGAAATTGAAACAATGAAACTCAATTTATTATTTCCATTCAAAACACACCCATTGTCGAAAATTTTGTTTTCGAATAGAGAATGATACTTTAGGAAAGCATCGAACTATAATATTTATGATGGTCATATTGAAGGACTGAATTATTAGTGGGCTTAATGGGCATAATTTGGGCCTTCTAAGGCGTAGTGTTTCACGAGCGTTTTCGGGGGAAAAAAATGTTTTTAAATGAAAAGTCGGGTACCATTTATCACAAATTGTTGGAGATTTCGTAGTTGTAAACTAAATAACTAAAGCCTGTCTGTCGTTCGTTGGCAGTCAGTATTATGCAAACGTTCCTTTTTGGAGCATTGCTGTTTGGCTATAGCACAATTCAAAGACAGGCGATGCTCCTATCTTACAGCACATCATTACGCGGTGTGGCGAAAACGCTGTTTCATTGTGTTTTAAATGTGCAAATTTGCATATTTAATTTCCCAGTGCCCCAGCGTATTATACATGAGTTGGATCCGTCACATCCCTTCGGGCTCCCAAGTGCGCGCTATGTGGGATGCCTGAGAGGTGCTTCGAAGTGTTTGGGGCGTTTCACGAACACGCGTCCCACCCAATGGCAGCAAAGATGACATGACGAGAAAGATGATGGGTGTGGCCACGTACCCCATTTCCCCCTTTCAGCAACCGCCTCAACGCGCGCCCCATCTGAAGACGATGAAGGCAGCGCGAGGAACGTGCAGATGGTGGTGACGTGATCACGAAATGAAGGGACGCACAGAAATCATAGAGAATTACAGACTGCAGAGAAGAACTGTCCCTCCTCCGGACAAGGAGCTCAGGAACAAGGACATAGAAGATAAATGTAAAAAATGCGGAGAGAGGGGGACCCTCGACCATATAATTTGGCAGTGTGTACACTCCCCAGGGGTGAGGGAAGAAATAGATAGTAGAGAAGCCTGGGAAACCCTTCTGCAAAGTGCGGACCCCACGACCCAGAAGAAAGCCATCCATCTTGCTGCAGAGGCCGCGCGGAGCCAACAACTCTTTGCCTGCATCTAGTCGCGGAGGCCCTGGCCTCTGCCCCTATTCCTGGCGCCAGGGGTAGGGAGTAGAGGGCCTCCATTTCTGATGGAAATAAAAGTTTTTGGAACTGGAACTGGGAACGGATGCGTGGGCCGTCATGAGATGGGCTTATGAGAATTATTTTCCTCCTTACAACTGCTTCCGAAGGGCTTATTGCGTTAGAGTTCGCACGGTGAACAAAAAATATTCAAGGGTAGTGGATTTCTGTCAAAATTGCTTTACATAATTTTCGAATACTTTGCAGGTAGCTATAAAGTTGTCTTCAGATCTTCAGTAGAAGAAATTCTCACTGCATAGAACATAAAAGCTGTTTCATACGACCTCAGCATTCTGTATGCGAGAACCGCCAATGTTAAATAAAAGAATATGGGAAAAAGTGCTTAGTCGCTGAAAATCTGGCTAGATTTTTTTTCGTTTATTTTAAAAAGCGTATGTGAATATTCCATATTTTTTTTCTGAAACACTACTTATAGTGTGGCGTTTAAAAGGGACACAAACTTAATGAAACTGCCAAAGACTAGAGCTTCGCTCATGGGGTACAAGTTGACGATTGGTAGCCACGTTTGCTAGAGTTGCGCTTCTGGCACTAAGATATGCCTGTTGCCCTACACGTCGTCACAGTATAAACTTATTAGAAGGGTTATAGCCAACCACAGCCTAGGTAATGCTATGAGGAAAAGCTGCCCATATGTTGTGCAGAACAGAGTTTTAAAACAGGTTTGCCGCCCGCGGGCTGTGGGTTGCCCTGAATATGGCAACCCACTGACCACGGTTGGAAAACCATGGGTCCTTAGTCATTACCTAGCAAGCTTAAAGAACACAACATGCCTCACAACGAATTTGCGCCGCGTCGTGAAATAAGACCGGCTGTAAAGCACATGAAGACTTGCACAGTCTCGCATAATGTTAGAAACGTTGCCACGAGGTACGGTGTCAACGCTGTATTTTCTGCGCCCACACAGCTGTTTGCACTATATGCCTGCATCTCTGAAAATAAGAGCAAAAAAATAAATAGAATATCAAGCACCAGAGTCTGTTCACCAAATATACAACCGATGTAGTGGCCTCTCTTGAGTCAAGTAAAAAAGCCTACAGCGGACAGGCGGGTCAGTGTACTAACGAACGCTTAAGACAGCATCGCGCATCGCTGCAGCCGTGTAACACATCCAGTCCACCTAAGCATTGCAGCCATTGTAAATGTCAGAATCATCGGCCAGAGAAAAACATGGAGCGAGAAAAATTAGAGCCATTTAAATTCAAGAAGGTAGGCACTGAATGTGTCCGTGACAGCTGGGTCGGAAAATACTGCCGGGAAATCGAAATTCATAAACGGGCCATAGTTTGTAACGCAGAAGGTACCAGCTCCTTCATCATCAAACCTTTGTTGTTTTCCTGTCGGCGTTGTTGTTTGGAAGTTGGGAATATGCTTGCATTCTTTTCGCATGCTTTTTTGAGGCCTCAAGGAGTAGTCGCAGTAAAAAGAGTCTACGGTAATACACAACGGCTTCGCACGATCGTTTTACGGATACTAAGTATTAATGCCCCATTTTGTTAAGTCAGTAGCAGCTTCACATGAATTTGCGTTATTAAACCACCTTCCACTCTCAGGAGAATTTCCTCACTGCTGATTGCAACCATGGGGAAAAGCTGTGCGTCACCTTAAAAAATCATCTGCCATTCGTTCATGTACGAGAACGCACAAAACGGGAGACCACTAGAGCGGTCGAAGAATTGCAGGCCAGAATTTGTGACGCCGCGCACCTGTTGCCGAGATGTGCTTAGCGTTCCCTCTAAAATTTCCTGGCCTCGTCGCCCGGGCGCTGTAGTCAGGCACATATTTTGTTGCAGAAAAAAAGCAACCGTGGCACTGGCGCAGTCTGTCTATTTATGCGGACGCCTGTACATAGTTACCTACTAAACGCCGCTTATGGCAGCGCAAGGCATCTCTGCGCATCTGTCGTGCACCTATGAAGGCTTGTTACCATTGCTCCTCTATTTGTGAAACCTCCCACCAGAGCATATTGCCTAATACTGCCCGCAGCTTTAATTACAGCGACCAAGCGACATTTGACATGTGCGACACAAGGTTGAATCAGAGACTATCATGACGTGTAGTATGTATTGCACAGAAGCATGATAAAACCAGAATAAAGCGTCACAACACTCCCGTCACCTGTATCACACCCGAGCTTAGAAGTTATAAATGTCGGCCGCACATCCAAAAGATGTTCCTTTGAAGTACTTTTGGAGAATATAATAAAAGATTTCGATCCAAGAAGGCGAAATAAGAATCAGCCTCAAGCACAGAGTGAGAAAAAAAGGAATTTGGTCTCATATTGAAAAAGATAATTTAGACAAAATACTTGGAATTAGAAGAACTCTAAAAAAACAAAATTATGTTTTTTATAACTTAAGACCATCAAAAGGCGCAACAAAAAGTCTACAAAACATGGCACGTGCGGAAGCGTCACTTAACCCTGCTTGAGTATTTGGTGTTCAGCTTTGAGAGTTTAGTGTACTAGATTTCATGTTTCGTTTGGTTATGATAAAACATTACACCGAGTATTATAAAATGTGAAAATTACCTTATTCTTTAGTACATATTACAGAACGTACCTAAAAAAACAGGGCGGTGCCCCTATTTGCGAACTCTCATATCCCTCAGCCCCGATTTGGGTAGTTCTTAAAAAAAGTCCAAAGGGTACTTTGTTGTGCATAAAAGCTCATCGTATTTTTTAATGGAAATGAGCGGACACTTTGTAACTGACTAAAATTTTTTTCTAAGCGTAGCAGTATATAAAATAGATCATTCAAGCTTAAAACAAACTTTTGCGACTGTAAGAACTGTGAATAGACAAATTTACGTCGTCCATTCTCGAGTTCAGTGGTGGTGATATTTGTGAGCGAGTTCCAAAAAAAACTACTGCATTTTCTAAGGTAAGAGTGATAAGTCACTTTGATGCAGGTATTTCTGTTTGTCAGTTGTTTGTCCATAGTTGTCATTAATATCCAAGTTGCATGACTGCATTTTTTACAATGTGTGCTATGTTATTTATAGCCCTAGCTACTCTCCTTATTCAATATGGTGAGATAAAAATGATTCTACAAAAAAGGAACGTATTTTAGATTTTGCAACGTTTTAATATAGCACGTCTGTTCCCGAAATTGTTTTAAACTTGAGCATCTGAGACGTCAAAAATGCTTTATTTATACTCTGTCGTCGTCACGTCCTGTGGAACAGTTCAGCTATCCAGAGCCTTTATTTTCATTGCTCTAAAAAATTCTAGGTTTGAGGTACGGTAAGAAGTGAGCAAATCGAATAACGGGCAGGTTTCAGTTAACGCTTTATACGACTGGAAATGAAAGCAGTAGCTTAAGTCAGTCTGTACATTTTCACTTTATATATATATATATATATATATATATATATATATATATATATATATATATATATATATATATATATATATATATATATATATATATATATTAGCAGACAAGTTAAAGGAAATGAGGGACCCGTTTGACAAATTTATGACGGGAGCCAACAGTCACCGAAACGAAGGTGCATAGGGGAACGTTAATTTTTTTTTAATGTGTTATGCTTATCAGTAATATAATTTACTTAGATTAATAAATCGCTTAAAGCAAATTACTTATAAAGCAGCAGAAAAAACAACCATGCCGCCGGTGGGATCCGAACCCACGACCTCCGAATATCGCGTCCGATGCTCTTACCAACTGAGCTACGGCGACGGCTGTCCAATCTGCTGCTATCGTGGGTATTTATGTTTACTGGGTGTAACCGAGCCGGAGGCATGGTTGTTTTTTCTGCTGCTTTATAAGTAATTTTCTTTAAGCGATATATTAATTTAAGCATTATTATATTACTGATAAGCATAACACATAAAAAAAAATTAACGTTCCCCTATGCACCTTCGTTTCGGTGACTGTTAGCTCCCTTCATATATATATATATATATATATATATATATATATATATATATATATATATATATATATATATATATATATATATATATATATATATATATATAGAAAAAGTTCATTAAGACCATTGCACAAAAAAGCCTCGAAAAGACCTTTTAATAATTACAGGCCAATTGCGATCTTGTCCGCCATCGCTTGTGTCACGGAGAAAATTCTACATGCCAGCATGACGTCCTTTTGTGATAAGTACCATCTACTAAATGCCGCCCAGTATGGTTTCCGCAAAGGCAAAAGTACCATAAGTTTACTAGAAGATTTTTATGTTTTAATCTGTAAAGAGATAGATGAAGATAACGTCGCCCTACACTTTTATTGATTTAAAAAAGCGCTTGATTATATTAACCAGAATTTATTATTAGCTAAACTCGATCAATTCGGTTTCAGAGGTCCTTAGATGCCGTTTTTTTAAGAGCTATTTTACTGACCGAGAACAATATGTTTGAATAGGCGAATCATATAGTACAATGTAACTCGTTTAAACGGGTGTTCCTATGGGCTCAGATTTAGGACCCTTATTATTTAATATTTACGTCAATGACATGACCGAGCTTCCTTTAAACTCTCAGATTTTTTTATATGTAGATGACACTGTTCTGGTGATATCAAGTGAAACTTATGAAGTAGCATGCGGCAGCATGCAAACGGATGTTCATTTTTTGATAGAATGGTTCAGCGCTAACCAGATTTATACTAATATCCCCAAAACCTGCCTTCTTTGTTTTCATAGTCCATAAAAACAACTTAAAATATGCTCTAATATATATCTTCATGATTGGAATTGCACAACCTGTGCATGCCCACGTTTGGAACATAAATCAAACTTCAAGTATCTTGGCATGAGATATGACGATACTCTGTCATGGAACTTTCATATTCAAGAGCTAGCCAAACGTTTGCGCCTTGTGTGTGTTTACGTGTATGCGCTACGATCTATTAGATGTTTCGGTTAGAAAAATGGTTTATGAAGAGTTAGGAGAATCCATATTGCGATATGGAATAACAATTTACGGCACCGCATAATTAGATAAACTAAATATACTAAGCCGCATACTGTACAGAATTGCAACTAATCTTGCCTACGGAACAGCAATCATGATACAGCAGCAATAGCTGGTATGGAACATATTGAGATGCTACCTGTACACAAGTAATTAATTTTTAAATATTGCGCAAAAATTTCTTCCACGGCGTCTTTAAAATCGACAACATTAAAATACGGCATCTGCGTCATTTGGAAAAATACGTATCACCACGGATCTGCACTAATTATAAAAAAAAAACCGCAGTCATTATGTTCCTTATTACTTCAATAAGATACAAACCGCCCCGAGCATTAATGGTTTAAAAATACTTAACAAGTTTCTTCAGTCGTGGTTGAATAATAATATTGAGAGAAAAACTTTTAATCAAAGTTTTTTCGATGTTCTCAGCGTGTCATTTCGTGCATAAAAGTGACAACGGTGGAATACTTTCTTCTACTGCACGTTTCTTGTACATGTGTTCGCCTTGCATCGGAGAAGCAATTTCTGAGTCTATGTCTGTTTCGAGCTCTGTTGTGTTTTGTTTTTATTTTTTATTCACTGCTGGGTCATGTACTTCCCACCCCGGCTGCCCAGCCACGAACACAAGCGATAACTCTTACGCGGGCTGGAGCATGTACTTAGAAAATGAAGTGAATAAAATATATTATTATTATTATTATTATTAATATTATTATTATTATTATTATTATTATTATTATTATTATTATTATTATTATTATTATTATTATTATTATTATTATTATTATCATCGTGGTTTAATAATATTATTGAGTGAAAAACTTTTAATCAAAGTTGCCGCTTCTAGCGGCAATCACCAACTTCATCTGAAAACCTGGTTTCATCGTAAAACTACTTAAGCCAACGGACATCGCGGGATCCTCTGCAGTCGATGGCGATTACTTTGCCCAACGCTGACACTTTGTATTTCAACAGGCGGCGCCCTGGATGCGGTTCCCCTGACACTCCGGATGCCACTATCACCTTCGTCGAAGCTAACCGTCCTGCCGCTTCTAGCGGCAATCACCAACTTCACCTGAAAACCTGTTTTCATCGTAAAACTACTTAAGCCAACGGACATCGCGGGATCCTCTGCAGTCGGTGGCGATTACGTTGCCCAACGCTGACACTCTGTATTTCAACAGGCGGCGCCCTGGATGCGGTTCCTCTGACACCCCTCATGCCACTATCACCTTCGTCGAAGCTAACCGTCCTGCCGCTTCTAGCGGAAATCACGAACTTCATCTGAAAACCTGGTTTCATCGTAAAACTACTTAAGCCAACGGACATCGCGGGATCCTCTGCAGTCGGTGGCGATTACGTTGCCCAACACTGACACTTTGTATTTCAACAGGCGGCGCCCTGGATGCGGTTCCCCTGACACCCCTGATGCCACTATCACCTTCGTCGAAGCTAACCGTCCTGCCGCTTCTAGCGGCAATCACCAACTTCATCTGAAAACCTGGTTTCATCGTAAAACTACTTAAGCCAACGGACATCGCGGGATCTTCTGCAGTCGGTGGCGATTACGTAGCCGAACGCTGACACTTTGTATTTCAACAGGCCGCGCCCTGGATGCCGTTCTCCTGACACCCCTGATGCCACTATCACCTTTGTCGAAGCTAACCGTCCTGCCGCTTCTAGCGGCAATCACCAACTTCATCTGAAAACCTGGTTTCATCGTAGAACTACTTAAGCCAACGAACATCGCGGGATCCTCTGCAGTCGGCGGCGATTACGTTGCCCAACGCTGACACTTTGTATTTCAACAGGCGGCGCCCTGGATGCGGTTCCCCTGACACCCCGGATGCCATTATCACCTTCGTCGAAGCTAACCGTCCTGCCGCTTCTAGCGGCAATCACCAACTTCATCTGAAAACCTGGTTTGATCGTAAAACTACTTAAGCCAACGGACATCGCGGGATCCTCTGCAGTCGGTGGCGATTACGTTGCCCAACGCTGACACTTTGTATTTTAACAGGCGGCGCCCTGGATGCGGTTCCCCTGACACCCCTGATGCCACTATCACCTTCGTCGAAGCTAACCGTCCTGCCGCTTCTAGCGGCAATCACCAACTTCATCTGAAAACCTGGTTGATGATGATTATGGATTTTTATGGCGCAAGGGCAGCTATGGCCAAAGAGCGCCATGTCACAAGGTATTTTTCTTTTTTTCTCAAGGTGGGGTCAAGGACCCATTTCCCAAGCATTTCTCCCTAAATAAGCCGAGCACCAGACCAGGGGAAAGCTTGTACCCATTGTATCACCGGTGGGTACCCGGCGGCACTGGGGATCGAACCCCGCACCTCCCGCATACGAGGCCAATGCTCAACCACTTGACCACCGCTGCGGTTTTGAAAACCTGGTTTCATCGTAAAACTACTTAAGCCAACGGACATCGCGGGATCCTCTGCAGTCGGTGGCGATTAAGTTGCCCAACGCTGACACTTTGTATTTCAACAGATGGCGTGTCTTTTTCGTTGCCTGCGTTGTTCATTTGAATTTGCTGCCGACTGCCCTCTGTGTACGCTCTCTACATGTTATAATGCCTAATGATACTACTGAATGTATTGCTTGCCACAAAGATGTGCCCGATGATGGCAGGTTCATGACCTGTGCGAATTGTACGCTATCGTACCACTTAGGTCAGACATGTTCCGGAATTGCACCTAGTACCTTTAATACAATGGGCCCAGCAAAAAGAGACGTGTGGCTGCGTAAAACATGCAGAGCAGCAAAAAAAACGCGCGTGGTGGTTCCGCCTCTTAGGTAAGATGCTTCCGAGGCTGATATAAAACAGTCTAGAATGTCTACCTGAGCTTACCAAAAAGGTTGATTCATTGCTCCTCTTAAAAGCTGAAGTTGTCAGCTTAACCCGGTCAGTTCATGAGCTCGAGGACTCGGTGACTTTTATGGCAAAACAATATGATTCCATTCTTGATGAAATGAAGACCGCCAAGGAACAAGCAACGTCTAGAGATGCGGAGATCACCGCCCTCCGAGCAACAGTTCAGGCACAAGCCGAACAGCTAGAGCACCTGCAGGTTGACATGAATGAGAGCGAGCAATACAGCCGCAACATGAACTTGGAAATCAATGGTCTCCCAGAAAAAAAGAATGAAAATGTGAAGGAAATGCTTTGTCATATCGCGAAAAATTACACCTCCAGAATTTTTCCCAGTTGGACGTTGAGGCGATTTATCGTCTGCCGGGCAAACGTGACTCTATTCAGAGGGTCCTTGTGCGCTTCACTTCAACTGCTGCCAGAAACAATCTGTTCAAAGCCCGAGGAAAGCTTCTACAACTCTCTGAAGCTAGTTCGCTTGAAAAGATATTTTTGAGCGAAAACATGACAAGACTAAACCTTGACCAATTCTGGCGTGCTAGGACTAGAGCAAAGCAAATGGTGTACAAGTTTGCCTGGGTGAAGCGTGGCAAGATTTTCGTGAAATAGAGTGAAGGATAGTCTCGTCTTCGAATAATGAGACATGCAGACTTGGACAACATTGTGTAGCTATCATGGCTAACACGTGCTACCAGCTACCACACTTCAAGTTGTTCAAGGACACTTTTGGTGTGAGCGTTGATAATGATTTCACTTTTGTAAATACAAATATCAGGAGCCTTCGCAAATACTGGGAAGAATTCAAGCTCGTCGCTACGTCAGGAATAGGATTCGTCGATGTATTCGTGCTGACAGAAATCAATACTTCAGATGTTTGCTTGCGTACATTTTCAGTGCCAGGCAATCAAAGTCGTTTTGTGACAAGGCCTCATCGTCTAGGTGGCGGAATCGCCATCTTTATAAGTGATAAATTTGATGTATCATCAATAGACGTGTACTTCGCGCATGCGGAATGTTTAGCGTTGAAGATAACTTGCGGCGCCCGGTGTTTAAGTTTGTTGGCTGTATATCGGCCGCCATGCGGTAGTATCACCCGATTTCTGCTAGAACTCGAAGAAATACTGCATCTCTGGAATTCCGTAGAAGAAATATGTTTAGTGGGCGACTTAAACATCAATACATTGTGCCCTACAATGGGCATCGTTTCCGATTACTTGTCTGTCCTGTCCCCATGTGGTTTAATAAATACGACCACAGTTCCTACTCGTGAAGAAATGGTTAACGATCATCTAACTAGTTCTTGTATAGACCACATTGTCTTACGTGCTCCTAACTACTCGTTTGCCTCCTGTGTTATATTACAGCGCTTCGCGGATCACTATCTGGTTGCTTGTCGTTCGTCTCCGTCTTTTCCTTTATCAAATACTTCACGAAACGCTGTTCCAAATAACCTCATCTATATTACAATAGCTGACCATAGAGTCTTAGATAGCTTAATTAGCAATTTTAACTGGTTTGCAATAACCGAGTGTAATTCACCGGAGAAGGTCTATAGTATCTTCTGCGACCAAATAAGGAAATTTGAGAACAATTCTAAGCGCGTCGTAATAAAAAAGCGCCGAAGAGATTATAACTGGTTGACCCCTGACGTAATGCGTGCCATTTCATACAGAGACATACTTTGGAGACGATGTAAACGGGTACCAAAAAATCAAGCCTTTCGGCTGTAGTGTAAAGCAGCAAGAAATAGGGTGGTCGCTCTGCTAAGATCCACAAAGCGGCAGTATCTTTTTCAAAAATTTCTCCAGTCGTCAAGGAATGCCACTAAAACGTGGTCACTGATAAACCACCTTCGGGGCAAAATTCTGCAAGTACGTCCCCGCTTTCGTTCTTTCCGGGAGATTGCATCGATGTCGCAGATAGTTTTAATCGTTTTTTCGCACTGGCCTCAGAGAAAGCATCTTGCAGTCAGACATACCAATACACGTTGAAAGAATCAAACTCTGCGTCCGCTTTTCTAGCTAGCATTACAAAACAAGAACTGCTTGATATAATCTTTGGCTTCAAGCGAAATAAACCTCCTGGTATTGACGGCTTGTCAGCAAATTTGCTCCAAAGAAATTTCGAGGCATTGTCTGATGTTCTGATTTTCATGCTGAATGGTTTTCTGCGCACTGCATTTTTCCCGGATGACCTTAAAACTGCTTTAGTTAAACCGCTATTTAAAGGAGTACAAAAAGACGACATGAAACACTATCAACCCATCTAGATCTTGCCTATACTTTCCCACATAATCGAGAAATTCCCTTTGAGATCCATGTCATCTTTTGTTGAAACATTTTCCATTTGGTCAACCCGCCAGTTTGGTTTTGTTCCCGGTCGTGGTACTGTAGGTCTTCTGGAAGAGTTCTCCGATGAACTTTTTTCAGCTTTCGATGAAAATATGTTTAGTGTTGCTTTATTTTTAGACATTTCTAAAGCTTTTTAAACAGTTCATCACGGTATTTTATTCGAAAAACTATACTCCATAGGCTTCAGAGGTCCATTTTACGATGTGCTCAAGAATTACCTTTCCGGTCGTTCACAAGTGGTTGTTTTAGACGGGATGACAAATGTAAGTAGTCAACTTCCAATGAAGGCCGGGGTTCCGCAGGGCTTCATATTATCACCTCTTCTGTTGAATTTGTTCGTTAATGACTTATCTCAGGTTATTTCCAAAGGTCTAATATTTCAATACGCCGACGACACTGTCTTGCTTTCCAAGCACTTTTCTTACAACATGGCCATTACTAATCTCCAGAATAATGTATTAAAAACAATGACTTGGTTCACTTATAACTGCTTGGAGGATAACCCGATTAAAACAAAACTCGTTTGCTTCAGATTCCCGTTAAAACTAACAGCTATGGATGCGCCGGTTTTTCTACATGTTCATGGCTGTTTTCCCTGTCGATGCGTGCCTGTCGCCTATGTGAATTCAGTAAAATACTTGGGAGTGTTCTTCGACAGTGATATGTCTTGGCACAGCCAGCTATCACATGTCTGTGATAAGCTTCGGAGCGCGGCCTGGTTGTTTCTCCATATAAAATCCATTGTTCCTTTTCACATAAAAAAAAATATTGCGCATGCTCTGGTGTACAGCATTCTTCGATATGGCATTACTGTTTTTACTTTTTGCTCCGCCAGATGGCAAAACAGAGTTGACTCTTTATTAAGAAACATACTAAAAAACATAGCCTATAACGGCCCCTTCTCTATGTCTGATAATATTTTCACAGCCCTTGGTCTTCCATGCTTTCGAACACTCTTCCTACAGACTGTAGGGATACGACATTTCTGGGACAGCAATTTCAAAACACGAAATACAGCTTCCCGACGCCTGCGTAGTTCCATTCGTTTTAAGGTGCCGCGCTCCTCAACAAGGTATGGGGAATTCAGGCGTTGTGTTTAAGTTCCCCAAATTTTTAATGACTTGCCAGAGGATGTGTTTTCCGTAGCATCAAAAAAAGTGCTAAAAATCGTGGTTCACTCATTGTAACACGGTTCCTATATGTCTGAAAAATGTTCATGATCAATCACGAATTGATAAACTACTGTTGTCTTAACTTAGCTTCCGTGCAGTTTATTTTCATCACTTGTTCATGATACTTTTGCTAACCTTTTGTACCTTGGTCACTATTCATTTCGTGTTGGTATTGTGGTGATAATATGTTCATATTTTGTGTTTATATTGCACGTCCGTCTGCCTACTTTGCCGGGCCAAGTCCCTCAAGCCACTAGAGGCTTTGACAGGGCCGTTTCATTGCCCTGTACACGTTATGTGCAATACAAGATTTATTATAATTATTATTATTATTATGCTTATAATCATCATCATTATTGTAAGTTAAATATATTCATGGGTGCAATTTTAATGCACAGAGAAAATAATATAATGAATCAAATTTTCGCTGTATATAATTGCAGTTCCGTTTCTGTAGATTAACTTTATTGATTCTCAAACAAAATTCCCCAACTCTGATTCGAGCAGAATTAAACGAAATTTATATTTGTAGAAAAAGTAAAAAGCTAAAATAAATTGTAGTATATATGATTTAAATTTATTTTTGAGTTCTAATGCAACCTGTATTAATTTAGAATACTGCCAGCAATTTCATATTTCAAGCTTTAATTGAAGGTGCTATACAGCCAATCTTTAACATCGTTTTCGAAGATCTCACCGCACCTTAATATACATTTCCATAATTCAATTTGTAACAGCTCGTGTGAAATACAATAAGCCATCATTCTTATCGACGAGTTTTATGAAGATATGTAGAAATACATCAATAAACAGGGCGCAACAGGCCGAGCATAACGGATGTTTCACTGAACAATTCTCAGAATTTTTAAAAATTGGCTTTTTGAGGAAAGAATACGACTTTTGTAGCAAAGTATTACCAGCGTTAGCGGACACCAGAAAACCAGTGAATCACCTTAAGTAGTAAGATGGTTAAGTAATGTTTAATAATTCATTTTTGTCTAGTACAGTTAGGCGCCTAGTTCCAACTAGAGATTTGTTCCGGTAGTTAGTAATGCCCATATCAGTTTTTAGAATTTCGCAAACGCGGTTACCTTCGCCGCTGTGGCTCGACGAAATTTGACTGCATCGCGCAAAACTACATGCGCTTTCGAAAGCGTGCAGGCAAAGCAACCCCTCCACTTCACATAAGTAGTCGAAAAAGCCCAATTTTGTCGAGCCACAGCGCCAAGGGTAATCACGTTTTCGAACTTGTAGAAACTGATATGGCTAATTACTGACGACCGGCTACGAATCTCTATTTGCAGCTAGGTGCCTGAATCTATTTGTTAAGAAGTTAATTATTAAAAATGAGTTAACCAGCTTACTACTTAAGACGATTCACCAGTTTCCTGGTTTCCGGCAACACTGGTAATACTATGCCGCAAAAGCCATGTTTTACCCCAAAAGGGCTACTTTTGCATATTTTTGAAAGTATTGGTTGAAACACCCGGTATATTGAAAGCACAGTGTCCTTTCACTATATTAAATTTATTATTCGTATTACTTTCGAGATACTTGATTCTAAGTGAAGTTCTTGAGGGCATTCAAGTTAGTGGAATAAATATAAAGAACCACTGTAAAAATAACACGCACAAATAGCAGTAGTATGTTAGACATCGTGAGAAATTGGCTCATCTGTGTGATTGTAGTGTCTTATTGCTAGTGGAAAAAATAAATTGTTTCTGTTTTAGCGAATATACGAGTTAGAGAAGTGGGTGGTAAATCTCAGTTCCTCTAGCAGATAACACTGTTAAGTATTCTAAAGCGGGACATTTTATAACAATAATTATAAATCTCCAAAGAGACTAAACGAGCGAGTCCATAAATCGAAAACAGGATGGAGTTTTGGAATATAAAAAATAGGGCGGCAGTTAAGCTCCGCCTTCAAGGGTATGAAGCGATGGCGTTAATGGGTACCGTAGACACTCCACTCGATGTCGATAGCATATTACCCGATGACATCGCACACAAATGTCATGTGACTAAGCGTACAGTCGTTCGCGTACCCTCACAGACGTCCACTTTTATTACTCGGGTAATAACTACTACCTTAATGAGTGCCTATAATCACGCTCCTATGCATTAGCATACAGTCGTAAGCTACCACACGACGTGCATATAAAACCGCTATTTAAGATAGCCGTACGAACGTTCAAGTGCAGCCCGCGATTACTTGAGAGAAAACGGGCTTAAGCTGCGTGAAGTATACAGAGAGCTGTGTTTTGTGGATGAAATTTTTACTTTGGTAAAGAAATTGTGTTCCTTAAAACAGCTCTGTTTCGGCTCTTAGCGGAACACTTCTCTTGATTTCGAGAACTGGGTGCCAAACTGATTCTTTGTCACTTGTTGAAGTAGACTGTCCAAACAGCCAATAAAGAAAAAAAAATCAGCTCGCCTGCGGAGAGCGTGTCCGACTGACAATCCAAGGATTAGGGGTTTGATTTCAACCAAATTACCCGAAATTTCTTCTCAGTGTAGTTTGGGACTGAGGACCAAGGGTTGTTGGTTGATTATTGTGCAACAGAAATATAAGAAAATTTTTCTCGATCATCACCTGTGTGTGTGTCTTCCTTTCTTGGTCCCGTCTGCTGCGCTGTTTCCATGCAAAGAATGTACCAACTAGCCCGGCTTACTCTTTTGTTGGACCTTTTATAATTTTTTGGTAAATGACGCATTACGCCTTTTCAGCTAGATTCTTTTGCATAAAGATATTCTCTGTCATTCGCGAGCGTAGAATAGTACAAAGCTTAGAACGCTGGTACAAAGCGCTCGAGCGATATGCTGTGAACTGACGATTGACGTTTATTTTCTTTTCTAAAGGAGGCGAGGAAAGCACGAAAATTTTAACGTTAATTCACTCGACTGCTCTCGAACCCAATTACATAGCAAGGCTGCGAGATTAAAACAACAAAATTTCTTGTATCCTTGGATAAGACAGTAATTAATACATAGTACACTTACTAAGTGTACTAAGTAAGTAATGTTCAACAGTCTAGCATAGGAACAGCAGTTCACAATTGGCAGCGAGCGGTGGGAAGTGGCAAAGGAATACGTCTACTTACGGCAGGTAGTGACAGCTGATCTGGATAATGAGAGGCAAATAACTAGAAGGATAAGAATAGGCTACAGCGCATCTGCAGGTTCTCTCAGATCATAAGTGGCACTTTACCAATATCCCTGAAGAGAACAGTGTACAACAGCTGTACGTTACCGGTACTAACCTGCGGGGCAGGAACGTGGAGGGTAACGAAAAGGGTTCACCTTAAGTGAAGGACAGCGGAGAGAGCCACGGAAAGAAAAATTATAGGTGTAATGTTAAGAGAACGGAAGCGGGCAGAGTGGGTGAGAGAACAAACGCGATTTAAAGACTTTCTAGTCGATATCAAGAGGAAGAATTGGGCTTGGGCAGGGATGTAATGCGAAGGCAAGATAACCGCTGGTAATTAAGGGCAACGGAGCGGATTCCAAGAGAAAGTAACCATAGCAGGGAGCGGCAGAAGGTTAGGTGGGCGGATGAGATTAAGAAGTTTGCAGACATTGGGTGGGTGCAGCCGGCAAAGGGCAGGGTTAATTGGAGAGACAAGGGAGAGGCCTTCGCCCTGCAGTTGGTGTAGTCAGGCTGATGATGATGATAATGACAGTTACTAACATTCTATTTATTATGCACTGTTTTGGCGTGCAGAAACTTTATGATTACAACAGAACACGTAGGTGGAAGAATATAATAACTTGTTAACAACAAACAATTGTAGTACCAAATTCACGAAGTACATTACAAACAATCGAGCCAAAAATTTAAAACTACATTTGCATGAAAAAAAAAGGACGGTATTGTCATTTATCTACCTAAACTGTATCTATTTTGCTGTGGCGTTGATAATTTAAACACAGAGAGCAGGGCATGTGGGAACATTTGTCTGCCAAATTTCGTGAATGAGTAAGATAGTCTCCGAATTGCCTGTTTATCGTGAAGCATAAGCAATTTCGTACCCAGGACATATTTTTGGGAAAATATGCGCAAAGTGTTCTTACCGTAAAAATAATTTCAGTTTGAGTGTGGTTAAAGGGTAGATTGCTGAGTAATAGTGCTGATGACTACCTTGCAGAAAAAGTATTTTTGTTGTTGCGTTAATTTGTGAGGATTTAAGTTTTCTCCATGTTTTTCAGCTTTACAGTGATTGGTTCTTGTTATTTACAAGCTTGCTGTAACTTTTGTTCCGGAATAAAAGCGTTGTATCATCGGCGTATATTATATATATTCTGAATTCGCACTAATCTTCCCGCCAGCGCTGAAGAGGGCAACGAATTTCCGACCAAGAAGTGCGCGGCTCGTGTGTGCTGCTCGGCCGCTTGGCGGTGCCTAATTCTCCGAGCTTTGTCCTTTACTCACCCGCAGGGCTATTTGCCTACGTAAATAGCTATAGCTGATATCAGGTGAAGGTGCTTGGATGGCCTTTAATGTACCGAACGCCCCATTCAACACGGGAATCAAGCCCAGGACGCACACCAACATTAGACACCAGTTCATCACGCGAGTCGCCGACTGAAAGGCCTGCTTCCCAAATTCGGACCTCTTCCTGACCGCAAGGTAAGAAGAACCGTCGGCGTTCACACCATGAATTCGCCAGCGTCAACAGCGCCAGTTCTGCGTCATCATCCGCGGGACCCACCTCGTTTCAACGGCTTTCCACATGAAGACGCCGAGGACAGGGTGGAGCAGTTCGACCGAGTGGCCATTTTCAATGCTTGAAGCGCTGACACTAAGCTGCGTCATGTCTACTTCGCGCTTGAAGACTCTGCGAGGACATGGTTGAGGATCTTGAAACCAGCCTCTGCGCATCGGCAACATTCAAAGCGGAATTACTGCGTACTTCTACTACTACATGCCGCAAGGAAAAGACCGAACTTATTCTCAAGAACCGTATCCAGCATACAAGCGACAGCGTGACAGTGTATGTTGAAGAGATAAAATTCGGCTTTTCCATCACGCGGACCCGAGCATGTCGGAAGATAAGAAAGTGCGTTTCTTCATGAGGGGTGTCAAGGAACAGTTGTTCGCTGGCCTAGTGTGCAGTCCTCCAGCGACAGTAGCAGACTTCGTCAGTGAGGCAGCCATAATAGAAAAGTCTCTTGACATGCGAGCCCGGCATTACCAGCGCACAACTGTATCAGTGATCACCATCAAAGCTTAGTGACCTGCTACCCCTTCCGCAGAATCGCTGCGTCAGCTGCTTTGGGCCATAGCGGGGCCATAGTACCCGCCGACCGCTGCGCAGCCACAGCTAGGTTGCCCCGTTTTCTAATGTCGCGAGTGAAGAAGTGCAGCAGGCACTCGGCGTCCCGCCACTAGTCAAAAGTCAGCCTCCCCAGACCTTATGTTAAGCCGCCGTCGCAAGCCGTTACGTGCCACCGCCAATACCGCACTGCTGGCAGCCCCCACCAGCCGTCCATGTTTCACCTTCCTGGCCGAAAGTCGTGCAGCGCGCCGGCCTTCGACGGACTGCCGCCTGCCGAACCGCTAACCGCCGGCCGTTGTGCTACCATTGCGGCGAATTTGGGCACATCTGTCACCGCTGCCCGTACAAGAAACTGGGTCTTCAGGATACCATTTCGGTGGATACCGTCCGTTGCCTGTTCAAAGGCTGCGGGAGATCGTGGATTACATTGCGCTGGCCGATCCTGGCCCCAGCCGCTACTCCCGATCCCCCTCGCCTCGCCGATACAGCTCTCCTGAGCAACGGAACCAAGTGCAAGGAGAAACCTTCCTGGCAATGTTCATCGTGCTACACCAGTGCTCCCGTGATGTCATCCTCGGTATGAAATTCTATAACGGAAGACGGTGCCATCATCGACCTGCCGGCAGTCTGTCAAGTTTTTTACTGAGGATAACTTCCAAACGAACAGCACACTACGAGCTGCACTGATCGTTATTGACGAGCACGTGAGTGTGCCGCCAAGTTCTAGTGTCATGGTGACGGTAGGTATAATGACAGTCCGAGAAACAGAAGGTGTCGAGATGGCAAGCAGGTTTTGCTCGCGGATGGGAAGGTTGATGTCTTGCTTACCAACTGCAGCAATGAACACCACCACCTGAATAAGCGGACGACTGTGGCGTGTATTAAAGCCATCAAAGAAGCTAAGTCCGAGCACAGTTTAACCAGTGTACAGCCAAGTGCAATGGACGCTCCTACTGATCTGAAGTACGACATAAATCTGGACTTGCCTCACCGCCGCCAAAAACACTCCAGGAACTGATCAACGGTTAGTGTAACTTCTTTGCGTCGTCGGCACGCGTTGGACGCACACATATTGAAAAGCACCGTATTATTAAAGATGACACTGTCCGTCTCCTTCGTCAGTCAACTTATCGCGTTTTCCCTAATGAACGCACCGCATCAGGGCTCATGTTCAGAAAATGCTCGATATCGACGTCAGCCGCCCATCTCGGAGCCCGTGGACACTCCTTTCGTCCTTGTAAAGAAAAAAGATGGTACATTGCAGTTTTGCGCTGACTACCATCGCCTGAACATCACAAAAGAAGATGTTTATCCTCTGCCAAGAAATAACGACGTCTTGGTTTGCCTATGCGATGCCAAATATTTCTCTACCATGGACCTGAAGTCGGGGTACTGGCAATTCGAGGTCAACGAGAGCGACCGCTAGAAGACGGCTTTTATCACACCAGAAGAATTATGGGTTCTAGGTCATGCCTTTCGGTCTTTGTTCCGCACCAGCCACTTTTCAAAGCCTCATAGGCACGGTTCTTGCCAATCTGAAGTGCCACGCCTGTCTTGTATACTTGGACGACGTGATTGTCTTCGCCCCAGATTTCAAGGAGCTCCTTCGTCGCCTTGACGAGTTTCTGCAGGCAATAAAGTCATCTGGCCTAACACTTAAAGCCAAAAAATGCATTTTTGCCTTCGAGGAGGTGAAGTTTTTAGGCCACGTAGTCAGCGGGGACGGCGTTCTTCTGAATCCAGAGGAAACCGTTGCCATTGCGAATTTGCAGGTGCAGCGTGACCTGAAAGAATTTCGCCGCTTCTTCGGCTTATGTGCATATTACCGCCCGTTCGTAAGAAGCTTCTCGAAAATTGCTGCCCCCCAACCCGCTTGATCACGACCAATGTGCCGTTCACTTGGGGAATAACACAGGATCAGGCTTTTCAGAACTCCATCGTCGCCTTCAGACACCACCCGTTCTGGCGCAATTCTACAAAACTTCCGGCACAGAGGTATAAACACCGATGCGAACGATGTTGGTTTGGCCGCTATTCTTGTTCTGGTGCAGAACTGACTACAACGTGTGATTGCCTACGCAAGCTGGGCTTTGTCCAAATTGGAAGCCAACTACTCTGCCGCAGAAAAGGAGTGCCTTGCCATCGTATGGTCAATTCGAAGTTTCGTCCGTACCTCTATGGGAGATCTTTCAAAGTCGTGACCGATCATTACACGCTTTGCTGACAAGCCAGCCTCCCGGATCTCTTAACGCGCCACGCAGTATTTAGCCTATGCCTTCAGGAATATGATATTACTGTGACGTACAAGTGCGGTCGTAAACTCTTAGACGCCTACTGCCTTTCTCGTGCTCCCCTGTACCAGCTCCGGACGCCCTTGTTGACGACGACGGCGCTTTTGTGAATTCCCTCAGTCCGACCGACTTCGCCGACCAACACCGCATTGCCCGGATATCCGAGCCGTATCTGACTTACTTCAACGCGCACGATCCACGCTCCCTAAGGCCTTCAGACGCGCATTTTCTTCTCTCTGACGGCGTTCTTGTCAGGAACTTTGCTCCGAACAGTCACCAATACTTACTTTCGTGCCAGCAAGCTGACGCGTCGAAATTTGGCAAGCCTGTCACGACGAACCCTCTTCTGGTAACCTCGGAGTCAATCGAACCCTCACCAGAATTCTGTGAAAGTACTACTCTCCTGGTCTATCCACCGCCGTGACGCATTATGTACTAACTTGCCGAGACTGCCAGCGACGCAAGCTTCCGCCTCTCGAGCCCATTCCTCCCCCGTCCAGCTCATTTCAACAAATTGGTATGGACTTGCTTGGACCATTCGCTACGTCAAGCTCTGGAAACTGGGTAATCATAGTAGCTACTGAGTGCATGACGCGCTGCGCGGCAACGGCAGCTCTCCCCAGTGGCGCTGCCATCGAGATCGCCAAATTCTTCATTCATCAAATTGTTTGCGGCACGGCGCACTGGAGGTTCTGATTATAGATCAAGGGCCTGCCTTCTTGGCTGAGCTTATACAGCAAGTTCTTGTACTGACTTGCACACAGCACCACCGGATGGCCGCCTAACACCACCAGACAAAACAACTACCCGAAAGTCTCAACAAGACACTTGCTGACATGCTGTCGATGTACGTGGACGTAGAGCATAGAACGTGAGACGACATATTATAATATGTCACGCTCTCATACAATACTGCCGTCCAAGAAACCACCAACGTGACACCATTCTCGCTAGTTTACGGACGCACGGTAACGACGACGTTCGACTTCATCCTTCCCCACTTAGACGACCACATAAGTGACGACATTGTCCCTTTTTCCCATACACGCCGAGAATGCTCGCCAGGGTGCGTATCCGAGAACAGCAAGTCCGGGATTGGCACCGCTACAACCTGCGCCGACAAGATGCCGAATTTCTGGCAGGCAACCTTGGCTTTTTTGTGCATTCGATCCGACGCCGGGGACTGCGCGAAAAACTCCTGCGCCCTTATTTAGATCCCTATGGAGTCTTTCTTCGTGTCGGAAAGCTCAACTATGAAGTTGTCCCTGATGAGACGCCCGAACCCCGACGACGCAAGCGATCCGAGGTGGTCCACTTGGTCCGCCTGAAACCTTACCACGCTCGGACGCACTGGCCTTGTGCCATAGCAAGTCCTCTTTAGCATAGGGTCGATGCTTCCCGACTCGGGCGGGGGGAGGGGGAGGGGGTGGCTACTTCTGCCGCCAGCGCTGAAGAGGGCAATGAAGATATCCGAGGAAGAAGTGCGCGGCTCGTCTTTGCTGCGCTTGTCACCTTGGATGTTAGTAAAGCATACGACAGCGTTGAGCACTCGACCCTTTTACTAAGATTACAGTAACTGAACTTGCCAAGCTATTTTGTAGTCTGGATTTCTGCTTTTTTGGAAGATAGAGAATTTTACTGCTGCGAAAATGGTGTTTCCTCAAGGAGATTTCCACAGACAAGAGGTGTACCGCAAGGATCAGTTCTCTCACCTGTTCTTTGTAACATTTTTCTAAGCTCAATTAAATGCATTCAAGATCAGAAAACTTATGTGTACGCCGACGATAATGCATTTTTTGCAACAGCAGGTGACATTCACATTCTCTATCGAACCCTGCAAAATTACCTCAATGTTCTTGAAAACTGGTTAGGAAGAATTCATCTGTCCCTTAATGTGAAGAAATGCGCATTGTTAGTATTTCCAGTTTCTGTTCCTGTAAACATCTGCCTGGTCTATAGAAATAACATAATACCTTAAGTTCAGACGGCGAAGTATCTCGGAGTAATATACGACTCTACTCTTTCCTGGCGGCCACACATTGAGCAACTTTCTGCAAAAGGAGTTCGGGCCATTGGCATCCTGCGTAGGCTTTGTAGTGCTAGCTCAGGCATGAGAAGGCATACACTTCTGATGATTTATAAAATGTACGTCCGCCCAATTTTGGAGTTCGGGTGTGTCTTATTCTCAGGAGCTCGTGCCTATAAACTTCGTCCTCTTGTGCTGTTGGAGCGTGAGGCGTTGCGCCTTTGTCTTGGGCTTCCTAAATATGTCGCCAATGCTGTTCTGCACCTTGAGGCGCGAATGCCATCGTTATCAGCTAGGTTTCGCCTTTTAACAGTTCGAACATTTCTAAAATTGTGCGACTCACCTCTTCACGCTTCCAGTATAATATTTCTTAGTCAACTTTCCGCCTTTTTTAGTGCTGCCTGGTCTCGTTTTCATGCCCCGCAGATATGTTACGTGCTGTCCCTCCTTGATCCTATAAATATTCATTTCACAGATGTCCGCCAATTGTATAACAACTTATTATCTGTCCAGATTGAATTCGATGACATTTTCTCATCGAATGCAAAGCTTCAGTTCTTCCAGCTTCTTCAGGGCCTGTTGCAGGACCACCTAAGATCCTTTCCCTCTCATGTTCTTATTGCTACTGATGCCTCGCAGTATCGCGAGAAGGCAGGTGTGGGAATTTTTTCGCCTTCACTGCATTGGTCTTTTTCTCTCCGTCTTCCTGACTTCACTCCCATTTTTCTGGCTGAATTATTAGCAGTAATCTTAGCCTTACGAAAATTAGAAACTACCGTTTCCCAGGTTGTGCTTATGACAGACTCTGTCCATTTGCTCTTCCTTATCCTCACCCACTGAGTCTCGGGCATTACGCCTCTAAGTTTCTGATTCCGCTCCATCTAAATTCGATAAGGTTGCTTTGGGTACCAGGTCACATGGGTTTTCACTTAAATGAGGCTGCAGATTCCTTAGCAAGAGCCTCTCGCTGCGGCCCGATCGTTGCTGTTCTGCCAATTTGTGCATATACAGCTGCGGTGATGTTTCGCAGCTACACAATATTTCAAGAATTTGCTGCCTCGGCTCTTACATCATCTCCCGAATATCAGCATCTTCTGCATCGTTGGAGTAGCAAAGACTGGCGCTCACGCAGACTAGATGTCTCGTTCACGGGCTTGCGTTGCCGGGTTCCCCTTCTAAATTTCTACCTTCACAGAGCTGGTCTAGCTGCTTCCCTATTGTGCTCTTTTTGTGCCGAACCTGAGACAATAGATCATTTCCTGCTGTTCTGCCGCCGCTTCTCTCATTTGAGGAAGAGTCTTTTGGAAATTCCATTTCATAAACTGGGCTTGCCTGTGTCCACCGCGGTTGTTCTTTCCATTAGCGCTTCTTTGCTTGGACGAAGCGACAGGAGTGTGCGCTCTGCTGTGCAAAATTTTCAAGAAACGCAGCGCCTCCCATTCTAATTTCTTCTTCCCGCTCTCAGTCAGTACGACACTGAAACATTACAGGCATTGTATACTATTATGCACATTAAGCCATTGCCCCGTCTTCGATCTCGAAGTTAACATGACCCCTGTCCTTCCGTCTTCCAATCTATCAGGCTCCATCCTATTACGACTCCTTTTCCTACCAAAAATTTCCTGTATCCAGCAATTAACCGCCTGTGTCTTAACCACTCCCCCGTAGTTGTTATGTGCCAGCAAAGTCTGAGGCCTTCCTTCCTTCCTTCCTGCTCGGCCGTTCTTACTGACCGCTGCGATGCTTAATTCTTCAGGCTTCGTCCTTGAATCACCCACAAGGCTGTTTGCCTACGCAAGCAGGCTACGTACAATCTTTAGAATGGAATTAACATTGAAATTAAATAATACGTGCTTCAGGCGCACCCATAGTAACGCGTTGTGAGGAGCACAGGTTTTCGCCGAACCAGCTGCATGCGATGTTCCAGGTACGACCGTGTTAAGGATAGGGTCATTCCTCGGACTCAATACGGGGGTAACTGATTTAGGGAAGTCAAGTGATTTCAATGATCCAATGTATATACGAACTACCAACTCTGTTTTCTACGCCTTGCGGAATAAATTCTTTATGAGTTAAAAGTAAGAGTTGAGAAGATCTGTCTTTATGAAAACCATATTGCACGGAAGATATTTGGTAACTAATGTTTTATTATTTCGTTTTATGAATTTTTCTAAAACTTCTGGTAAAACAGGTAGTATAGAGACTGGACAGAAGTTGGATAAATTATCTTTATCGGCTCGCTATTAGAAAGCGACTAATTTAGATACCTGCAGTTTCTAGTAGAATACCACTACTTTAGATACTTACACTTTCTGAGGAAGATTTTGTGTCAAAAGGCAGAAATTATACATAATAGAGCTGCGGAAAGATTAAATTTATAACGCATTGAACAGGTTTGATTTCTAAATTATCATTACCTCGAACTGTGCTGCTGTTTAGAGAAGTGCATGCCGCATTATTTTCACTGTCATTTGTGATACTTAAGCACAACATGTCGCTATTTATCTTTATTTCACTGACAGCCAAAACTTCACTGCACTTGACGGCACATACGCACTTGGCCGTCAAATGCACACCAACATATTCTACTTTATTCCTTTTAGAGCCTCAGGCTGATATTAAGTAGAAAAAAGATTGAAAAATAATTATTGCAATGTTCTGGCAAATAAACGCCAGAAACTTACGCTATGATCTGTAGGGGAGAGTGTACACATTTTAATATTTTTCGCACAGCATATGATTATCAGTGAAATCTGCCTGAAAAAGATCATAAAGGTATTTCCGCTCATTATCTCATATGCAAATATTAGTTATATTTTCTAAGCGTTTAAGTATCTCCGAGACATTTTTATCACATGTGGCAATAAATTACTTGAATAATTTATCGTTTCATCGTGTCATCTCAAGTCATTCTTTCAATATGTAAGGTTCTGTGATGGCGCTTACTTTTGCTAAGGCATTAAAAAAATTTACATGAGGTAAGCCCTTAGAAAAAGACAGAGAAAAAGATTATGCACCTCATCAGTTGATTGTGAGCAATATATGGCGTCCCAGTCTATTTCTAACACCGCTGCGCGAACTTTGCATTGTATTATTGCTTATGTTTTGTATTCTATTTTTCAACGTCTGGCTTCATTTTCCTGTGTTCAGGTTTTGTACCACTGAGCATGAAAATTGGTTGTCGGTGGTATGCAAAGCGTAGGCGCTGGAGCGAGTGTTAGCCGACTTTTATTTGTTTTAAATATATCTCTTTACGTACTGCTCTTTAGTGTTACATATATAGTTTATTTGATTAAGTAGCTAAATCTATGCTAATCAAGGAGTGTTTCAAACTTGCCCTGTATTGGGGATGGATTTAACTGGTTAGTATTGAGATTACCTCCGAGGATGGCCACGAGCTTCTTTTCGTTTATATTATTAGGTAAGCTATCAGTGTGGTCGAGAAAACGCAGCATGTTGCCTTCAGGTGGGCGGTCCAATATTACAAAGAGATATTTTTGACATAAAATAGAAACACACTCTATGTTTGTAGTCATAATGAAAAATGTTCAAGGAATTCACACGAGAAGACATTATTTATTTGCATAACAATACCAATATTCCATTTTGCTTCTTTGGTTTATAAAAACGCCATAATCTGCATCCATTATTACACCGGAATCATATGTCAGCAATGTGCAGGTAAAGGCGATTACATCAAATTTAAATTAGAAGTCATCGAGCAGAGCACCCAACTGATCCTCTTTTTATTGTGCCGACCATAGATAATTGATGAGAGCATGTAAGGCTCTTCACAAAATGGCAACAAAATATTACGTTCATCAGGTTCTGCCGCCATTTCGGGATGCAGCAATCAAGCACAAGTAAAGGTACACCCAATTTAGTTCAGCTTTAATCAATGTCACTTTTACACTGGTCATGAAGCACTGTTCACTGGTACTCTTTACGGGCAAATATTTTTCCACCACTGAACCACAGATTTCTAGCTGCAAGCCTTGCCTTTCGCAAGAATTTACGCCGGAAAAAATGGTTCATTGACATTTGTTCATTGAAATTGTTCATCAAGATCAGACATTGACGTTTGAGATTTTCTGCGCTTCTGAAATAGCAGACTGTGCTGTGTCCAGCTTTTGATTTTTACCAAAATATTTGTACAAGAGCCATTCCTGACCTTTAATTTGGGGCAGACATCAATATCTTGGGCAGTTCGTGTCATGCGCCAAGCAAAGCAGCGACCTTGCGTACAGTGCTTGCAACACCTTGATCTTTATCCTTCAGGATGCCTTTCAATTCAACATAGCAGTTTTAGAGTATTGTTCCCCTGCTATGATCCTGATGTCATGATCCTCTAGTTTCTTTTTCATGTTCTTGCAGTGACTCTTACATTCTATCTTGGACTTCTTCAAAGCTTCTTTTACTCTCTCAAGAGCTATGTTTTTTTGCTTAGGCTTTCGAATTGATTGTTGTAGAGCTGAATATTCTCTTCCATTTCTCTCAGTTCTTTTCGGAGCTCACGTTGAACCGTGCTCTTGAACTCCTTCCCTTCTTTAACTCTTCTGTTAGGTTGTCAAAACGAGTACCCATATTTATATGTAGAGAATCAAACAAGGCAACTCGGAGAATCAAACAAGAATCAGACAAGCTCCCTCGCTGCTGCCAAGTAGTTTGAGGCTCTAATTTTCTCAGGTATCGTAGTTTTCTGCAGGTGATACTGACCTGCAGTATCACGTGCAAAGTTGACCTGCAAACATAACGCGGCTGCTTTGCTATAGGAAATGTTCGTTTGCTTGCATCATTTGAAGCATATCCGGCTCCTCTCGAGCCCAAGTTTTATCGTTGAAACTCAGACCGTTCATAATGTTTTTCCTCCCGCGAAGCTTCATTCCAGTGGCCTAGGCAAGACTGGACATCTTTGTGTAGTAATTAATAAATAAAACCGTCCTTTCGACCCGGAGTAAAATCTAATTTAGCGCTCTCTGGTGCCTGCTGAGTGAGCTTTAAGTTCAGGAACTTCGCAAATCAAACCTTTCAACGCGTATATGTTAATAGATTAATTGGAAATCTCCCAAGGCATCAATGGCACACAAGCTAGGTGATTGAGCATGTCCCCAGCTAACTGTAGGGCGCACATTGGTCTGTTCTCCTTGTGGTGGACAGTCCTATTTCTTTTTCGTTTCTTGCTTGAAAACCCTATACCACTGTGCGAAAAGAAAAAAAAAGTAGGGAGCTCCGGTTAAAGCACGCCTTACACCGGCTGAGATAAACGCTTAGGCGCCGTAAACAATGTCTTAATCTCCTAGACGAATGAAAGACAGATTTCACTGGCTTTATTCGTAGACGTCATTGCATGAGAGAACAGCAACAATTGCATTGCTCTGTAAAAAGCCGCATTCAGCATGAGCTTCAGAAAGGCGTGTTCAGTGTGAAGAATCGTACATTAATGAGAGTATAACAGGTATAAAGCTCCTAAAAATGATTGCTTTTGCAATCTGCTGCGTTCTTGATAAAAAGTGGCTTGCTAATGTTGAGATCCGCGCTTTTATTTTTCAATTACTTATCCGACTGAAAACAAGAAGCAAAGCTGGCTAAGAAACCTTCATATTTTCAGTGTGAGCTGAATTCCTTTAGATTATGTGCTAAATGGCAGCACACATTTCCCGTTACGAAGAGCACGAAAATTAACAAGCACAAGAAAAGAACAACGTCACTGCACAAAATCTGCTTGAAAGGGGAACTCTCATTCAGGGGCAAAATAAATATACACACACAAACACGCAGTGACGTAGCACAAACATTCCCAAAATTAAAAGCGAAGATACACAGAATGATTCAACTGAACGCAACCGGAGGCAAGGAAAAGGATTCACCTCAGAAGGCGAATTACTACCGGTTATAGAAACCAAACAAATCAAATGCCGTCACTCACTGACATACTGCGACAACATTTGGCTAAACTCCCTCTGTAATCGCTACCGATTTGCCCGGTTGCTGGTAGGCTAAAACATGCCTAAAATGAAAAGCGAAGGTACACAGAATGATTCAACTAAACGCAAGAGGAGGCAAGGAAAAAGATTCATCTCAGAAGGCGATTTACTACCGGTCATAGAAACCAAACAAATCAAATGCGGTCACAAACTGACATGCTGCAGCAACATTAGCCTGAACGGCCTCTGTAATCGCTACCGATTTTCCGGTTGCTGATATAAACGCATTTACGTGCCGCCAGTACGGCAAAGGGCCACACTACTCTGCGCAGTGCCCTCTGTGGGAAGCTGATTGGTTCTGGTTTTGAACAACTACACAGTAAGGTGTCGTTGATGGCATTTCTTGTCTTTTTAGGCTGGCTTATAAGAATCCTCGAAGAAACTTCGCGCCGTAGTAGCGTGGCGCGAAGATCGAGCAACCGTTTCGCGTCTTGTTCGGACTGCTCGGACTGTGGCCAGATCCACTGACGGCACTTATAGCCTAGAACGACACTGCCATCACGGACGGCCTCTTGCGATATATGTGGTCGTGATTATTGTGTTAGAAATTATTATCCTCCTCACCACTTGCCTCTTAACCTTTCACATCCCAGAATATCTTACTGGACAACCTCTCTGCCTTCCCTCTGCCTCTTCCTATCTCTATCAATCTCTCTATACGAATGCTGTTGAATACTAACGACGTATATAGCGCGATCCACTGGCGCATTTAACGGGATCCCAGTGCTTATAATTCAAGTTTTGATTATGGATCCCAGGAGACAATAATCACAACTTATAACTTCCAGTCAACCTTCTTCATAAGCCTTTCATCATGGCGCTCTACCTTCATGCGGTGCATGCTATCTCAGGATATTGCACTGTCTTGAACAGAAGTTTATTACAGAGCTATTTTTACTGCTCCCATTTTCGGATAATTTTTCTCTGCCTGCTGTTGTGCGATGCTGCTGAGGCAACGTATAAAAGAGGGTAGGGTAGAGTGGCATGGAGCAGACGCGGCGGGCCATCAGGGAAGGAGATAGGGGCTCTAGAAGGCAGGGAGTGTGGTGAGAAGGAATGCACTGTGGGAACGTTGTGGAAGTAAGTGGCCGAAGGGAATGGTAATTGGAGAGCAGGACCATAGTGAGAAAAGCTAAGACGTCGACAGCGACTTCCACCGCCAACAGTGTAGCTTCTGCGGAGGATGGACGGCACGCACGTGTCACGTGCTAACGCAAGCTGTGTCGCGAGAATTGCATTGATAGTCTGCAAACTTTATTCTTGGCCCCTGCCGTGGTTAGGATTCCCTCTCCCCTGAATGCATTATTAAATGCGATTCTAACCTTAATTTTAGGCCAGTGCGGTATTTAGCACAACTTCACACAGATTCTGGATCAGCTCTTTTGCAGGAGCCCGTCTTCAGGCGCGAGAGTCAATGGCGGTCCCAGCGGCGACTAATGCTGGCAAGAATAGCAACAGGCCAGCTGGCCACAGCACCCATAGGTGGACTGTGCTGGGAGCGTGCTTTGCCATCAACTTTTTGAGCAGCGCACTGTTCCGCAACGCAGCGCTCTTCTACCCTTCCATCATGGACACCTTCCTCGTATCCAGAGAAAAGGCAGCGCTACCGTTGTTTGTCTACGGGGGCTGCTTCCACCTAGGAGGTATGTCATGCATGCACATTTCCAGGGATGCTCTGCTAATTCTTGTGAGGCTTGTGTTTGATCGAATACTAGGCACTTCTGCGACAGCACTGTGTTGTCACGATATGGCGTGAGCAGAAAAGGATATCTTCGGCATTGGCCGGTGTACGTACACATCTAAAAAAGGCCTTTTCTTTTGTTGAGGACTGTTTGTCTCAATACGGCTTATGTTGCTTTTACTCAAATAGCGAAATTATTTATCTAAGACTGTGAAACATTCCTTATACTCTTTTCCGATTTACTGAGTTAATGAAGTGGCAGATGCACAATAGTCTCTCATCAAAGACTTATGGTAAATACTGGATCAACTTATCATTCCACATCTTACGTTTTCGTCAAAACGCAACCCTGTTCTTTAGTCAAAGTATTCGGTACCAAATGCCTCTTGAATTTTTCTAAAATTAAATTGCAAGCTTCATGACCATGGTTGTGTGATAGGTTTACCAACTTATAACGCATTGAGAGCCAGGGAATTATTGTCGCTTAGTTTTGTACACGTACGTTTTAGCATTGTCTGCCCTATTTAACTGGTGAACTGCTCTCACAGAAAACCAAAATGCAGCCGCAGAGACTTACCGGCAAAAATGCGCGTGGAAAGATAGCTCGGAAATGCCTTTACACTGATATTATTCCTTGCTTTAAAACATTGCTGGTACAGCCACCGACTTCAGCGTGGTTGCCTACAAGCTGCAAAATTACGTTCTGAAATTGGCGCATAGTGGCTTACTCGGCAGGCCCGAACTTGTGTGGAACTTGAGTCGAAGGACTTAAAGCACGGTCACTCAGACGGTTGAACTGCTGTGACCGGCTTTTACCGTGCTTTTAGTATTAGTTGGAAATACCTGTGTGACCTGTAGCCTAGGCAAAGCTCGCCTCCTTCTTGAAGGAGCGAAAGCCCTTCATTGAAAACGCAGAAAATTCTGTGAGCGCATTCATCACGCCAAACATGACATTTTCCACTGGGAAGGGCAGTGGGGGAATGAGGGTCGGGACAGTGAGCAGAGGAGCGCAGAGAATGAGAAAGGAAGAAAAGGTATTACAAAGCTATTTTTCCTGCTTCAGAAACTGCATACTGAGATTTAAAACAGCGATAAAAATTACACTTTCGAAGCTCTCAGTGTCTTGGGGGTGGCCAAGAACAGCCGAAAGCAGCGCCTTACAACAATGAGCAGGGGAAGAGTATCATCCCTCATCTCGACATGCCGGGTATTAAAAAAAAACCTGCTCAACAGTCTCCATGTTTGCCGTTGGCTTGTCCTTCGGGGTCTCGATATCTGTTGAAAGCGTTCGCTTGAGCCGATGGTGGAATCCTTCCACATGTCGAGATAGTTGCTGTAAAACCCTTCATTGGACACCTTTACCATGCCGTGTATCATGTTACCGTTACCGCTGCCGGCGTACAGGGAGCCCGCCCACCGCCGGTGTGCACGTGCTGATTGGTCCCGATGCTGGAGGCGGGCGCGCCGCTGCCGGGTACCTGTAACCACTTGGCGCCGTCAAGACATCTGCGCGTGCTCACTAGCTGACCCCAATCTCCAGATACTCCGTTACCAGTAAAGGTAACACGGTACACATAACGCTAGAGGCGTCTATTAACGCAGTCGCGTTTAGGCTACCGTTCTGCAGAAACTTCGTCGTCGCCGTCGGCGTTGTGAGCGAAAAATACCCTGAGAAGAAACCTAGATGGGCCATCGGGGTCACGTGAACTTGTGTCATAAGAGCTTGACTTCCGAATTGTGAGGGAACTGACCACCATGACAGGTGAGAGTTCCAGTAATTAATGGTAGCGATGGATGGATAGATGGAAAACATTATTAGCGAGCGAGTTTGGACCATTCAAATTCTCAGGGCCACCGCACAGCCCTCACATTACGCGCATGTGTCTAGGCCACGTAGGACCATGGCACAGGCACCCCGGTTCACACAAAGAAGTTGGAGGTCCAGGTCCTGCGACGCAAGGAGGGCCTCCCATTCCTCCCATGTTCCGACGGCGGGCAGTGCCTGCTGGGGAAGATCGGCAGGGCAACCGAGGAGGATGTGGTCCAGTGTGGCGTGCGAGTCTCCGCAGAGAGCGCACTCTGGGGAATAGGGCAGAAATAGGATAGGAGCTGAGGGGTGGGAAGAGTTCGGGTCTGGAGTCACCTCCAGAAGATGTGTTTGGGAGTGGTATAGGCGGGGATGGGGAGGCGGGGTAGAGTCGACGAGCGATGTGTGCTTGTTGGGCGAGTTCTGAGAACATGTGTGCCCGCTAGCTCGAGAAATCCCAGGTTGGGTCGCCATTTGGCCGGCAAATAAGTCCTCGGGCAGCCTCATTTCCGGGATTTCCAGAGTGAGCCGGCACCCACATGATCTCAAACGCATATCGGAATTTAGGGTGCACATTCGAA
This sequence comes from Amblyomma americanum, assembly GCF_052857255.1. Classification (NCBI taxonomy): domain Eukaryota; kingdom Metazoa; phylum Arthropoda; class Arachnida; order Ixodida; family Ixodidae; genus Amblyomma; species Amblyomma americanum. The sequence goes on from NC_135498.1 coordinate 203,402,559, forward strand.
TATCTGCTACGCGGGGGGATGGACGCGCCCGCGGGCGAAGCTAAGAATGGCTGTTTCGGAATCGCTAACTATATAAGCCGCATTGGTTCGGGCGGTGGCTAATGCTATAGCAGCTTCCTCCGCTTCTTCTGGGGTACAGGAAGGGTCTATAAAGTGGATGAGTGGGGGGGCTACTGGACGGTAAGCCACGGCTACTGAATGGTCTATAACACACGCGGCCTCCACCCAGCGCACATCCTCTGAAGTGCCACATTCTTTATGGAGACCTTTGGCTCGCGCGACTCGCCGGGATATACGGTATTCTGGGTGGACATTCTTTTCACGTTACTCTCGCGAGCAACCTGGGTCGCACAAGCCCTACCGCTGACAGCACCTGCCATCGCAGGTGATGTGCTAGGATTGGTATGAGGACTCCTTGGGAATTTTGAGTGTAAAGTCGAGAATGATAAATTTCGCATATATGTGCATTAACCCTTTAAGGCTATCGCGTCATTATTAAAAACCTAACACTCGCCAAGAAAACGAATAACAATAGGGTATAAATCAAATGACGTTTCGGGACCATTACGGGTCCGTTGTTCACGTATGAAAACGAAAAACGGAACTGCCGTGTTCATACGAGTGAAGGTCGCAGTATTGAGCACTCGTATGCGGCAGGCATGGGCCCACGCGTCCGGTTAAGTGTGTATGGAGTTTATTGGATATGGAATGACTCTAGCAGTAGGCGGGAAGATGTTGAACCGGCAAGACGCGCCTGTCCTGCTACACCATCTGAGATCCGTCCAAGCAACGATACAGTTCACAATGGAAGAGGAGAGTTCCGGCCGCATTGCCTTTTTCGGTGTTTTAGTGCAGCGCACAGCGAATGGCCTCGTGACGTCGGTCTACCGGAAAGCCACACATACAGAGCAATACCTGAACTTTGCTGCTGCGCATCCGGTTGGGCACAAGCGCTCGGTGGCATCAGCGCTCTTCACAGGCGCGCAACGCCACGTTCATACTCACAAGCGCGAAGGAAAGAAGAAAAAAAAGGATAAAAGAACAGCTCGCTAGAAATTGCTACTCAAGGCAAATTCTTAACTCGCAGTAACCCCGATCTTCAAATCCACCCACAGCACCGAAGAAAACAGAGCTGAAGCGAGCCGCCATTCCTTACGTGGTTGGTGTGAACGAAACACTGGCAAGAATATTCAGTGACTATGACGTTCAAATCTTCCACGTGCCTACAAACAAGATCAGAGTTGCAACCTGTGTGAGTGAAAGACAAGCTTGAAAGCACTAAATACCCCGGGGTTGTTTACAAGATTCCTTGTCAGGATTGCGACGCAGACTGCATCGGCGAAACTGGGGACTACAGGAGACGGCTCAGGGAGCATAAAAGTGACGTTGCCAAGGGGAGCACCGAGGAAAACGCCTTGGCAGATCACCAGAAGTGCACCAGTCACATTATCGCCTGGGACGCAGCCAGTATCATTTCCACCGAGAAATCATAATATTCCCGCTTACTCCTAGAGTCATTCCATATCCAATCAACTCCGCACACATTTAATCGAACACGTGGGCCCATGCCTGCAGGATACGCATGCGCATTACTGCGACCTTCACTCGTATAAGCACGGCCGTTTCGTTTTTCGTTTTCATATGTGAACAAGGGACACGTAATGGTTCCGAAACGTCATTTCTTTTTTACCCTCTTCTTCTTACTTTTCTAGGCGAGTGTTAGGTTTTTTATAATGGCATCATTTCCTCGCCACACGAGTTTTCGTCGAACTCTGCACTACATTCTATCGCGTTATAGCCTTGGGGCGGAGCTCAGGTGTTTTCTACAAATATTCATGGGTTGGTGAGTGGAATGCAGCAATACGGAATTATGACACTCTCTGCTCCATTAAGGTATCTTTTTTACGGACTAAATCTTCGCCATTGTCAACGCGACTAAGTTTTCAGAGAACATTTTTCAGTAATTATTTTAGTGAAGCCTATTGTCGGTAACTTCATGTGCCTGCGGTTTCCCAATATGCTCCATTGTGCCCGGGTACTGTGCAATCTAATGGGAGTTTGGCTATGATGCTCGTGAGAGTAACCTCTCGAAAATGTTCAGAAAATGCCCCAAAGCTACTGCTAAGCTCTCTTGAAGTTTGTTAAACTACCGATGGTCTGGCTCTCTGCCGCAAGATGAATGAATTGCTTCGTTGAGGCCGTGCAGTTAAGCGAATATTCCGAACGTCCTTCTCTCAAAATGCGGAAGAGTGCCCAGGGAGGAAAACACGAAGGTGGAAGATGGGGGGACTAGGTGAGATTTTGATGAGCAAAGTGATGGACAGCTTTGCATCAGCGATAGTTGCTGAGAGCTATAGAAGTACATACTGTCAACACCTGCTGTGACATTTCGCTCATAGGACCGGGGAGTTCACAAAGAGGCAGGTCGGCGCATTCAAACAACCAGCCGCAAAGTAGTGCTCCTGATTTCAGAATACTCTACCTTCATACTTCTATATCTTATAGAAAGGCTTGAGGTTGAAAGCTGAAATGTGAAACTTAAAACTAATTTTTTCCCCAAATTCGCGGCCTCGCATGTGCAGGTTCCTCCTAAAGATTTAAGAAATGAATTTTGAAAGAAATAAACAATTCAGAAAGGCACTACAGTTTCAATAAACTTCCACCAAGAGCTCCGCTCTGTCATACACTGGCCGCGTGTTCTATGGTCCAACCAAGCTTTCTTTAGAGATGGGAAACTGCAATAGCTATTGCTGTTTGTTGGGCAAGTTGGTTCATGATTTGAGGCATCCCGAATATCTCATTCAGACGAGCATAAGAGCACCGAGAAAAAACATGCGCTACAAATGCAGTTGATATGTACCACGAAGCGAATGTATATCGCCACTATTTTTGTAACGAAAAGCTTTTGTAGTGAGCTCACCCACACAGGAAGTTGAGTCCCATCCCAGGCGCAGCAGGCCCTGTGGTTTTTTGCGTTGTGAGCGCTGAACAGGCAAGTGTGGACGAGAGGTGACTGACGTCACAGTAATAGGCCGACTGTCGTCATAAATTTGCAACAGTCGTGGCATCGCCGAAGGCCGCATGTCTTCGTGTCGGCGTTTCGAGCGTCCCTTACCTCCGCGTTCATTCCCCGCGGCAATGTCCATTCCTCCCATCACTTACGGAAGTATGAGAACAAAGCCTCGACGAGCTGGAAAAAACACCTCTGGTTGCTATTCGGCTGCTACTGGTCGACTATCCAACGCCGCTGCTGGTCGGCTTCAATGAAGACGTTCCTAGGGTGGGGCACTAGGGCTCCTGTCTCTGCTGCCCGCCGTCCTTGCCCTGGCCGTCGACAGAGCCGCCGCTTGCTAAAGGTATGCTAGCAAATGAACGCCTTGCTCCCAGAGTCGTACAGCAGCGAGAATGTCGCCGCTGGGGCATTTTTCTGAATTATTTGTGTTGGGCAGCTGCTTAGGCGATTTATTTTTTCCTTTCTCTCGTTCATGCGTTTGTCTAGCCTCTCTTTTGCTTTTATAAATGCGCTGGTCATGATGTCTGAAATTATTATTGATGCGCAAGCTTTGGTTGAGAAACTTTTTTTTATATACGCCGTTCTTTCACAACAACCGGTTTACAATGCAGAAGTTTCCTTCCGTAACATATCGACGGTGAACAAGAAATTACTTCCAGCATTCCGAGTGGCATTCAAACCATCGCTGGCGGATTTGTAGCATCTGCTCCCTCTTGCGTGTAAGACAACTGGGCCTGCAGCCCCTTCATTTGTTGTACCATGATATTTTTTTATAGGCGAGACATTTCAGTGGGTAGGCGTTGATGGCCAGCGTGTAAGAAGTACTATGTTAGCTATCACCCTCTACCGGTGGAAAGAATGCAGTGCACGAAGGACAGCTTTACGACAAGTAGAGTGAAGTCCCCTCTTTCGCCTTTTCAATTTCAATTTCAATTTTTTTTTCATGTGCACATGATGAGGGTCGAGGGAAAAAAAACAAGAAATTGTGGCTTGACATACCCTTCGGCCCCTGAATTGCAGGGTAGAATAATAATATCGTTGGACACCTGAACCGCGCGGGCAACATGCAAATTACGGTGACAAGTAACGTCGCAAAATGCAAGCAATGGTTGCCAAGAACGGTTGACGCATCATTAGAAAAAACAGTAAGCAGTGAAGTGCACACAAAAATGATAACCCAAAATGCAACAAAAAAATAATACTTCATAGAAAAACAGGTCTTTGGTTCTTCAGTCAGCTCAACACTTTACGGAACGAAAGATATAAAGAAGCAGCGAAAGCATGGTGAAATCTAAAAAGTAGCACTAGGATTATTTAAACTTATTAACTTATTTAAAGGACGGGACAGCGTGTTTTCTAGGCTATATCAAATCAAATGAAATCAGTTTTATTCAAACATCCTGAGATGCTTAAGGGCACGAACAAAAAGCCCTGGGTAGCTTGACGAGGTCCGTGCTCCTTACAAGGCATACAGTGGAAAACGCGGCATGTATGAAATACAGGCAGTGAACAGCAAATAAACGCAGCTGCCCACAAGGCAGAAAGGTGTACAAAAGAAAAGAAAAATGCAGATAGCGAAAGGCAAACCAAATTGAGGTTTCCGGATCTAGAAAAAATGTAGTGTACCGAAGTGGCTAAGAATAAAAAAATGCACGGCAGGAATGTGAAGTGAAGAAAAAACGAGAACAAATTAACACGCATCGCTGTAACTGTGTTTATTTCAGAAACAAAAGAAAGAAACTCACTATACTGCCAGGTACATTTCTTAGTTTAAAGAAAGATAGTGCGTAGATCGATGAACGATTTGTTGAAGACATCTCGGTTATCTTTATCGGACAGTTCGCTCAGGATAGCTGGCAGACGATATTTCAACATTTGTTTCCCGTAATTTGTGTGGCATACATAAACTTTCCTCTTTTCCGGATTTCGTGTACAATACACAGGATTGTTCGTAGCAAGTGCGGCATGCGCTGCTGAAGAATTGTCGTGTTTAATTACTTCCGACTTGTAATGATGGATTAGTCTATTAAAATATAAAGACTCTATCCAAAATATGTTAAATTTCTTTAAAATTTGGCTGTGTACGATATATGCGTATATACGCGATATATATGGCTATATTTGGCATGTTGGAATACGCCACTCTTCGCTGTGTCTGATAGGGTTAACCTGTACATTTAGCGAAAGTTGTGCTGTGTCACGCAAGTAATTCACATTTTGTTTTACGTCGTTCTTATATTTTCGGGCGGCCTATCATTATGCATTTCAGATGCATTTGCGGCATTGAACTCCCGGAATAAATCGCATGCGTTTATATCAGAACCGACGTTTAGTATTGCACGTAGAGCCTTCTTCTGTAAAACGTAAATCTTATTTTTATTGGTACCTGTCGTTCCCCAAACTTAGTGAGCATAGCTTACTTGTGACATAAAGAGCGAATTACACAGCAGTATTTTAAATTTGCATGAGAGTAAGTGATGATGCCGGTTAATGATACCTGTGACACGAGAAATATTACTGATGACAGCGTTAACATGATTGTCCCAGCTTAGCTGGCTGTTGAAATGTTTCCCTAATATCTTAATACCGTTTACACCCTCTATCGTTTCCAAACCTAGCTTAACATCGCATGGTAAAATAATGTTTGCATTTTTTGGTTTGTATATAAAAGTCTCAGCTTTAGTTACATTACTCTTCAACTGATTATTAAGGGGCCATTGATGGAATGTACTTAGTGATTCCTCGTTTATCACATCTTCACATAAGTTTGATGAGAAGAAGAGTGAGACGTCATCTGCGTACATAAAACACTTCGCATGCAGGCATTGATTAACGACGTCATTTATATATAAGTTAAAAAGAAGTGGTCCAAGGATACTTCCCTGAGGTACGCCAGCATTTAAATTTTTACTGAGGATCAATAGTTATTATTACTTACAAACTGAAAGCGGTGTGCAAGATATGCCGAAAAAAGCGCATGAACACGACCCCTGAAGCCTTAGTTGAACAGTTTTGCCAAAAGTATATTATAACTGATGCAGTCGAAAGCCTGCGAAAAATCTATAAAAACACCAAGGGCAAGTTTCTTTTCCTCGAAACACAGTAAGTTGTACTCTTTCTGGTTTAGTAATGCTGTCTACTTAGATTTATGTGTCATAAAACCAAACTGCGAATCTTACTATTTGGTGTTTTTCACAAAAGCATGATATTCGCATGTGGATAACTTTTTCCAGTCCTTTAGAAAAGATTGGCAGCACGGAAACTGGCCTATAATTTGAAACACAAAGCTTGTCACCTTTCTTATACAAAGCTGCCGCTTTGCCCATTTGCATGCGCCGTGGGAACACTCTGTATTCAAAACCTAAATTAAATATAGGTGCTAAAATTGGCGCTACAATATATAACACATGATTCACAGGCCGTATCTACAAATCATCCGCATCATGGCATCTGCTGTTCTTCATGGTCATGAATGCAGTGAATGCTTCGGAGCATGTGGTTTGACTTAGATACATAGAATCGCTACTTTGCCTGATGCGAGCATCATAGGATGTTTTATGAACATTGGTATTCTCGGGTAACGAATCATTGATTAAACGCCTGTGCTAGTCCTTGCCCATTTTCACTTCGTCCTTGACTTAGTACTTTTTGAGAACTAGTCTGCGGTGTGCGTGAAACAACGTTGTTATTCTGGTTCTATAGCTTTCAGGAATCACCGCGTACAGCCTTGTCTAACCGTGTGTAAGCTTGAATCACACTTGGAACAATCTGTATTCCGTGTTCTGACTGATGTGCTGTGTTTTACGATAACGATAAACTCTTACGGTAATGTGTTATATGCATAAATTTGAGGTTTCTTCGGCATGCATTACTGAACGTACTTCTGCTCCTTCACTAATGCTGCAGATTTTTATTCTGGCGGTTGTGTGAAAATGTGTTGAAATTAGTGCTTGTATGAAACATCGCAAGACCGCTCCTACTGCTCCTGTGCCGACTCAAGGACAAAACAAAGATAAATAATCACTTCTTTCCCTTTGCCTCCTGGGCAATATTTGAATATTTCCTGAAAAGCAACTAAGTAACAAATAAACGAAATATCATTAATAGTTTTATACCAGCAGGATGCATTGCCTAGAATGAATACTAGAATATACCCTCGTACCAGAGCGTGTGGGACTTGCCCTCTTTTCTCGCACTCCAAATCACGACGGCGATATAACAAGAAGAATAAGAATGAAGTGGAGCGCATTTGACAGTTTACCAATATCTCTCAAGAGAAAATTATATAACAGCAGCATCTTACCGGTGCTCACCTATTTGGTAGAAACGTGAAGGGTAACGAAGAAGGCCCAACATAAATTAAGGGCAAAGCAGCGTGCTATGGAAAGAAGAGTGATAGGTTTAACATCAAAGGCAGAAAGGAGGCAGAGTGGGTTAGGGATGAAACATTGGTTTCATCCCTAGTCGAAACAAGAGGAAGAAATGGGCTTGGGCAGAGCATGTAATGCGAAGGCAAGATAACCGATGATCCTTAGGAATAGTCTTTCTTTATTTTATTTATTTTATTGATACTGCAATCGCTGTATTGTTATTTTAGCAATGTGGGGATAAAAACCGACCAGTTTACCAAAACACGCAAAAGTAAACAAAAATAGCAGTGAAAGTTGAACCTCTTCAACACCATAAGGAGTACAGCAATTAAACATATACATCAGAACAGTGAAATAACAAATGCAATGGCGACTAGGTGATCTGCTGCGAGAACAACGTCAGCAACGGCGGTAGCACTTCCTTGTTAGTGGCGTTATTCCAATCGGAAATACTTCGTGGAAGGAATCAGTACTTAAAGCAGTTTTTCTGGTCTCATTGTTAGCTGGTCTCATTGTCGCGTCACATATCAAGACGAAAAACTATCACATCGATGAGTTCCGTTCTGTGGTCTTTTCATTAATTGACACATAACTTTAAGTCGTGCGCAACGATTTCACTCAGTTATTGTCGGAAGGACAGCTTGGATTAAAAGATATGTTATTGCCGTAAGTCGGTAATTGTTATACTTGCATCGTGCCGCTCTCTTTTGAACCTTCTCTAATTTATTCATGTTAGTTTATGTGAAAGGGTCCCAAATTATTGCAGCCTAATTTGAAGTAAGCAGAACAATATATTTGTAAGCAAGTAGGCGTACAGATGGGGTAGACAACCGCAAAGCACGTCTCAAGAAAAACAATTTACGAAAAGTGTCACAGGTTATAAACTCAATGTGTTTATTCCGACTATGATTGTTAGCGACCCAGAGCCCTAGACATTAATATTTTGTTACTTTTGTGAGTGTCAAGCCATTAATACAGTATTCGAAAGATAAGACTTTCTTTTCGTGAGTCATGCTCATTAATGACCATTTGCCTTGCTTCACGACATGCGAAAACGGTTGGCAAAGCACTATTAAGTAGTAGTTGATCGGAGACGTTTCTTACTTCTGTATAAATAACACAATCATCAGCGTATTGTCTAATTTTCACAGGAATGTTAGCGACAATATCATAATTATATAGCCGCCGCGGTGGCTCAGCGGTTATGGCGCTCGGCTGCTGACCCGAAAGACGCGGGTTCGATCACGGCCGCGGCGGTCGAATTTCGATGGAGGCGAAATTGTCGAGGCCCGTGTACTGTGCTATTTCAGTGCACGTAAAAGAACCCCAGGTGGTCGAAATTTCCGGAGTCCTTCACAACGGCGTTCCTCATAGCCTGAGTCGCTTTGGGACGTTAAACCCCATAAATCATAAATCAAAATCAATCATAATTCTATATAAAAACAACAGAGGCCCAAGAATAGAGCCGTGAGGGACGCCAGAGTAAACTGTAAGCCTGTCAGAAGAATGATCGTTAAAAACAAAGAATTGTTCTCTGTTTGAAAGGCAGGCTGAAATCCATTTTACGAATTGTTCTTTATGAAGTAGTGTGTCCAATTTATTAACTAACTTTTCGTGAGTAACCTTATCAAAAGCTTTCCAGAAGTCCATAAATGCGGCATCAATCTGCTTTTTATTGTTTTTTGACGAGGCAAAATCATTTATAGTTTCGACTACCTGTGTACGAGTTGATAACCCCTCCTGAATCCATGCTGATACTTAGTAAAAAAATTGTTAGCTTCGAGAAAGTTAGATATGCGATTGTAATTATGTGTTCATAGTTTACAAGCAGTCGATACGAGTGAAATAGGGTTGTAGGTCTTCATCAGTCGCTTGTCTTCATTTTTATACCCGCCGCTGTGGGTCAGTGGTTAGGGCGCCCGACTACTGATCCGGAGTTCCCGGGTTTGAACCCAACCGCGGCGGCTGCGTTTCAATGGAGGCGAAACATTAAGGCGCCCGTGTGCTCTGCGATGTCAGTGCACGTTAAAGATCCCCACGTGGTCGAAATTTTTCCGGAGCCCTCCATACGGCACCTCATTCTTCCTTTCTTCTTTCTCTCCCTTCTTTATTCCTTCTTTTACGGCGCGGTTCAGGAGACCGCCGATATGTGAGACAGATACTGCGCCATTTTCTTTCTCCAGTAACCGATTTTCATTTTCACTTTTATGAAGCAGTCCAGCAGTCCACCAGACTCTCGGAATTTGACCTTCATTTAGGGACCTTGCAAATAGAACAAACAAATATTTAGATGTGTATTGTGCACATCTTTTCAAAAAGGCATTAGGTATGTTCTCTGCTCAAGGTGGTTTATTTATATCAAGGTTTAAGCAACATGCCTAAAATACCATGCTCACTAATTACAAGGTCATCAAGAGGCGGGAGTGAAACTTAAAATTTTGGAAAGATATTATTGTCTTCAGTAAATACAGGCCTAAAATGTTGATTGAATACATTAGATACTGTTTGTGCATCACTGATCAGAACACCGCTTATTTAAAACTCATTATTGATCCTTGAGGCTGGAGAGACCAAACGCCAGAATTTCTAAGGATACACTGATATAAAGTTGGGTAAAGATTCATCAAAATGACTCTGTTTACCAGTGACAGTGTTCTGTTTTGGTTGAGAACTTACTTTTTTGACTATTTCCTTTTTTTAAAGCGTTAGCTCATACTCATCACGTTTCGAGATTTCGTGAAGTCTGCTACCACCCTGAGACGAAAGCGCCATCTGTGGCTGCAACTAGAAAACAGCACATCTCGCATACAGACTTTAAGCGCCATCTACAATAGCATTGTAGAAACAACCACCTGTCACCTGCCAATGATGACGTCACGGTCAAATATAGGGGATAGAGGTGGAACTATCTGAGTATGACGTCAGGGGACGAAATGACAACGTAGTTTCGGTTTCTCGAATCGAAGATGGCGGCCAATAAAATTGCTTGCGCACTCCCATCTCTTCCCCCTCTCCTCACCAATGAATATCCTAAAACGGGTAGCAAGACTATCCCATTAAGGGACCGCTATAGGGAACCCAACCTAAAGTTTGCCGCGCGACGACCGCCCTGTGCTCCTCCCGCAGCGGCGGAATTCTGAAACGTCGATCAGGCACGACGGCACCGGGGCGCTCTGACTGGCCGTGTTCGCGTGCCGCGCGCGCTTTCTGTCTCCGCGTGCTTCTCGCGCCCGTCTCCTCGCGGGCGCGGCGGATGCGGTCACAGCCTGACGACTGCACAGTGCGCCGTTTATGTCCATCGGTGGGCCGTTTTTACGCGATGAGCGAAGTGGAACGCGGGACCGTGGTCACATAAAGGCGGGGAAACGTCTTGTTGACTTGTGGGCTTCCCTGGATTGACGCATTTGCTTACTGCCGTGTGTGCTGTCAACACAAATTACTCAGGTGGCAGGGATCGTTCAATGCGAAGCACCGGTGCATTTTCGCGCCCTGCAGTATTGATTAAAAATTAGTACTAATGATCCATCACCTGCGGCAACAGGAGAGAGCGCTGGCGGGCACTTAATATATGTGCACTTACTCGGCCGGCACCATGTAAACTGGCAGTGCATACAACTGCGAAGGCGAAGATGGCGGACACGATTCCACATGTGAACTAACCCTGTGTCTCTGTCGTACACACACGTAGCAGTGTGGCTCTGCAAATTACAAACTGTAGACCTCGGGGGGCCGCGCAATAGGGTTACGTGCCCCTCCAATTCGTATCAGAACTGAGTTCTGCCAGTGGTTTGTGAGTTTAGCGTCCTAAGGCTGTACGTAGATTGTGCGCAAAGCCGTTTTTAAAGGGCTCCTGAATAACAGATGTTATTTTAAGATATCCGTATGGTAAATACGCCATCTGCTGTAAATGCGACCATATGGCAGAAGCGGCTAGAAAAGCGCAATACCGGTAGGAACGGCAATGCGTTACCATATTGGTCGCATCAGCCGCACACCCATGCTAACACTCTCAAAGCTCAACAGAATGGGATTCATTAATGCGCACCGACATCGCGAAATACGCTATCGTATTTCGCACAAATCTAAACGTGGCGCGATTCGACCTGTGACACTGGGGTGAGCAGCATAGCGCCAAAGGCATTGAAACACCGCGCAAAGGGAAAAGAAAAAGGTAGCAGAAACATGTCACCAGCACGCATGGCGGAAGCAAGCAGATCGGGCCTAGATGGCATAATTTGACGAGACGAAGGAAAAACAAAACGCACTCGTGCCACAGTTTCGTTCGAAGGTAAGCTAAATTTCAGTTTTCACTTCGAACACCACGTGGTTATGCGCTCTGGGTACTAAACTCGGGCGTGACGAAAATAGCACCCTTTTGGACCGTTTGCTTGACGCCGCGCACACGAGCTGCTCCCTTTCTAATACCCCTGTCACACGGCCTGTTTCAATGCCGATCGAGTCGAGGGTCTTCGAGATTCTCGATCACTACCGAACTCGTAGGAGTTGTGTCGCTGCTACACGGCAAATCTCAATGGCCATTGAAATGGTTCTCGTGTCTCACGCTAAGCTTGCGTGGCGCCAAAATCGCTGCTTTAGATTTTACAATAATAACAAAAATAGTTGATAAATGTATACGAAATGCTTAAATATACGCATACGCGCATGTCGTTTAAAACCCTTTTAATTGCAGGTACGCGACGGACAGATGCAGATACTGCTTTAGCCACTCTAATACAAGACGAGCCAAAACCAAGCCAGTCGAACTGCGTCAGAGCGCTGTTTCGTCAAGCATAACACCTGGGGAGGTGCTTTGATATCCGAAAAACAAAAGCTATTTGTCTTTTGAAACTTTACGCGAGGGTAAGAATGGGCAAATCGATACCGAATACAACAGCTTAGAACACGATATTGCTTTGAGGGATTAGCGACGAAGTTATATCGCTGCGAAGCGGGCGGGCAGGGCGCCGCCATGTTGTCAACGCAAAGTACGCAAACAACGCAAAGACCGCAACGCCAAATTAATGCGCTTAAAGCGCTTAAAACCAGCCTCATACAATTTTAAAATTATTGTGGACTGCTTGCATTAATGTCTAGGCGAATAATGCTTGTTCATATTTTTGTACCATGAAAGTGTCGTGCACGAAAGTGCGCTTCGCGCCGCTCGAAGCAAAGCTAGCAACCTTGGGCAGCGCTCGAAGGCCCTCGAAATCTCGATGGAGTTCCGCCACGGAGGAAGGAAACCATAGGAGAGGCCCTCGCTATCCAAGCCGCATGACAGAAAAACGTGCAGGAAGTCACGTGGTTTTGCAAGGCCTACTGGGATTTGTTGGCCGATGGCGCAGCCAATAGCAGCGTTGGACGCAGCGGCGTCGTCTGCTTCACGCATCACCCATGTCGGCAGACCGGTCGAGTAGAGTTGTAAATTCGCATTTTTATTCAATCGTTGTGGTCCGCGGGAGGCACAAAGTTCCAGAGGCCTGTAGTCGGTGCTGGTCTTCATTGCTGTGCGCTTAGTTCATTCAGAATGCCGTCTTGACGAAAGCGGTTGTTTTGGAAGCCCGCGACAGCTTTCTCTGAAAAGGCTTGGCTTGGCGCTATTCTCTTTCGGCTTTGTGCGGTTGCGTCCCTCAACGCTGCTAGCCTTGTTCCAAGGAGAAATTGACAGTGCCGACGGCTCATAAAGCGATAGATGACGGTGACACGCTGGTTTATGGTTACAGCAGCGCGGGAAGAAAGAGTGCGAGTCGGCGCTTAATTGTTTTGTGTGTGAATACGTGTTCTGCGTGTTCCTTCATTTTTGTGTATTTTTCACGCGCTGTTTTAACCACGAATAAATACAAACTCGTCCAGACCGTGTCCTTGTAAGCATACCCGTTGCGTCTACATTCCCCTATGCATGACGGTCACAACTGGTGGCGACCGATATGCGTGGGCCGCGGTGTGCTCACCGAAGCGTGCAGTGCCAAGGAAGCCGCGCCGCATGCGATAGTATCCGTCAGCAAAGCGATACGCGAAGCATTCTAAAGCGTACCATATGTTTACTGTACGCTTTGCGAGCGATATGTCAACTGCGTGCAAGTTTTCTCCGATATGGACCCAGTGGATCGACCGACCCGCGCTGCTGTCTCGATCGAGTGCTGTTGTGCGAGCGTAAGGACACATAGCCGGGTTTAGGAGGCGCAGTGTTAGGTTTAAAACATTTGCGCTTAAGGGTGGTGAAGTGTAAGGCCATGCCTCTGTAAGATTCAGTGTACCTCGCAACTTACCGTTTACCGAGATGCCGAGTCGACCCTCGCGACCACCTCGCCGAGTTGCACTTTCTTGCATTCAGCTGAATAAACGGATTAATGAAGTCCAAAATTTTTATTTTATTGGACGATCAAAATATGAGCTTTAAAAAGGTTTGATACAGCATAACACTTATTACGAAACATAGCTTGCTACCTGAAGCAAGCAAAATCTTTTAACAAAAGTGATAACACATGGTAGGAGAACACACATAAAAAGGATTCAACAAAAAAGACCAGAAGAAGAAATGCACAACTGAATTAGATCACTTTGCAACCATGAACCATTCGAACAGAGAGAGTAAAACATATATAGGAAGGCAGTAAATGGGGGCTTTGAGACAGAAAAATATTTGTGGACCGATCTTGCCAAATTGTGTGAAAGCTGCCCCTATTCTTGAACATCAGTGACCAATAGTACATGTCCATCTGTGAATCTACAGCATATAGATTCATGAACAAGAACTAGCATTTGCGCTCTGGACATGTACTGATTTTACTTAACTGACTTCTTTTTTAAAATGTGCGTATTGTTCATTTGCCACAAAAGACGAAAATTTGATTTTAGGAAGCAGGTAATTTCTGGTTGATTCAGTAGCAATCAAGCTAAATCAAAACCCTGATTACTCCTGAAACAACTGACAGTGACTGCCATCAAGCATGAGCCTAAGTCGGTGGTGTACATGACGCATTCACATTAAAAAGCTATTCTTTTCAATACTCAGCATGACAGGTTGTAATGTACTCTAAACTGTGAGCGGCCGTTTGAATAGAATTTTATTCTGACAAAGTCAGACATGAAAGTCTGTTACATGTAAGATTCTTATTCAGCTCATATTGCGGCAGCAAGCTGCAGTGTCAACATGAAGCATGGGACCCCTATGGGCTGGTTGCATTCATACTCTACGGTAAATTAAGACATGTGCTGACGAAAACCAAGTCTGATTTTTGAATTCTCACTGTCGCATCAGTCACTGCCCCTTGAATTGAGTTATTTTTTTTAACATCTGCCGGACCTGAGCAGTGTGCAGGCTCTCGGTTGCCTGCTTGCCAACATGAAACAAGCGCATGTTGATGTAATTTTCTGTAACACTTCTGACAAGGTGTATGTAATGATTGTCGAGTGGAGAGTTGTCGAACATGTGCTCATGAAGTTCATTGAAGAGCTCTCTACCGTGGAATGCGTAAAGAGCCTCGTGGAGAAGATCAGTGAGTAGTGTTCTTGATGCCAATTTGTTCAGGCGCACTGCAGTCCTGATCACCGCCTCCGATTTTTGACAGATCTTCAGTACACTTTCTGATGGGTATTTCAGCCCTCCTCTGCTTTTCCTCTTAACTAGTGAGTAAATGTTTCCTCGTTCTGTTGTGAGTAGTGCACTTGTGCAGTGCTCATAAGTCAGCTTTGCAGCCAATTTATGAGCTACATAACCTGCCATGTAAGCCACAATTCGGCCTCCATATTGTCACGTAGTGGTGACGGCAGTCGAAGCAGCGATGAAGACGGACGAAGGGATCTTCTAAAAGAACTCTTTATTGGGCTGACTTGCACCCAAAATGGACTGAATCACTCGGCGGCGGCGAAGCGACAAGCGTGCTCGGCGGTCGTCGAACAGAATGCCCGCCGCTGTCGGCCGTGCTCAATTTAAAGCTGATAGCGAACATTCGAGATAAAGGGCGCAAAGTTACTAGAACATTCCGAAACAACGTAGAATCAGCTTTGCCTGGCAGCGATCAATCGAGATAAATCTAGTCGCGTCTTGCGTCGCAAACGAAGCGATAAGGTGGTGTCGCGGCAGATTTGAAAAACGAATAAACACTGCAAATATTCGCGGCATTACTCCCCTCTCAAAGAAGCATCGACCCGATGCATTAAGACAAATAATGCGACTAGTAAGGGAAAAAAAACGAATCTTGCGAAAATAGAGCATGGAAATGCAGCGGCCTTTAGCGCGCATAATACGGCTTCAGACGGACTACATGGACAACTTCTGGTCGTACGCGGCGTCGCTGGGATGCAGTCATTGCGTCAGGGATGACTTCATAATCCAGTTCACCCAGCCGACGAAGAACCTTGTACGGGCCGAAATAGCGGCGCAAAAGCTTTTCACTCAATCCACGGCGGCGAATGGGCGTCCACACCCAGACTTGGTCTCCTGGCTTGTATTCCGCGTTGCGTCTTCGTAGGTTGTAGCGTCTGGCGTCGGACCGCTGCTGATTTTTGATCCGTAATCGGGCAAGCCTTCGAGCTTCTGCGCGTTGAAGGTAGGCGGCAACGTCGACGTTCTCTTCTTCTGTAACGTTGGGCAGCATGGCGTCTAGCGTGGTCGTGGCATCCCTGCCATGGACGAGCCTAAAAGGCGTCATCTGGGTGGTCTCCTGCACTGCGGTGTTGTAGGCGAAGACGACGTAAGGCAGGATGACATCCCAGGTTTTATGTTCGGCATCGACATACATAGCGAGCATATCGGCGATGGTTTTGTTCAGGCGCTCGGTCAGTCCGTTGGTCTGCGGATGGTATGCAGTTGTCCTCCGGTGGCTGGTTTGGCTGTAGCGCAGGATGGCTTGCGTGAGTTCCGCCGTAAATGCTGTTCCTCTGTCCGTGATGAGCACATCGGGGGCGCCGTGTCGAAGAAGAATGCACTCCACGAAAAATTTGGCCACTTCTGCTGCTGTTCCGTTCGGTAGGGCTTTCGCCTCGGCGTAGCGGGTCAGGTAGTCGGTCGCTATGATGATCCACTTATTTCCAGATGTTGACGTTGGAAAAGGGCCAAGCAAGTCCATGCCAATCTGCTGAAAGGGTCTTGAGGGAGGTTCAATGGGGTTCAGAAATCCTGCTGGTCGTGTGGGAGGAGTCTTTCGTCGCTGACAATCTCGGCATGTTTTCACATAGTGTGCGACATCGGCAGACAGTCGGGGCCAGTAATACTTGTCTTGAATGCGGCGGAGGGTGCGAGTAAACCCGAGATGTCCAGCTGTCGGCTCGTCGTGTGAAGCCTGTAGAACTTCATCGCGGAGACAAGTAGGTACAACAAGGAGGTAGGCTGTTTTGTTCGCTGTAAAGTTCTTCTTCACAAGGACCTCATTCTGCACACAGAAAGAAGACAGTCCTCGCTTGAATGAAGCGGGGGGTGAAGAAACCTTGCCTTCCAGGTACTCGATGAGGCCTTTTAGGTTGGGGTCCGAGCGTTGCTGCTGAGCAAAAGAGCTTGCGCTGATGGGTCCCAGGAAGGCGTCGTCATCGTCGTCCAGCGGCGGTGCATCTACAGGGGCTCGTGAGAGGCAATCGGCGTCAGTGTGCTTGCGTCCGGACTTGTAAACGACGGTGACGTCAAACTCCTGGAGACGCAGACTCCATCGAGCGAGTCGGCCAGAGGGATCCTTCAAATTGGCAAGCCAGCAGAGCGCGTGGTGGTCGCTGACCACCTTGAACGGCCGTCCGTAGAGGTAGGGGCGGAATTTCGACGTAGCCCAGATGATGGCAAGGCACTCCTTCTCAGTGGTCGAATAGTTAGCCTCGGCCTTAGAAAGGGAACGGCTAGCGTATGCGATGACCTTCTCCAGCCCGTCACTTTTTTGAACGAGAACGGCGCCTAGTCCCACGCTGCTTGCGTCGGTATGAACTTCAGTATCGGCGTTTTCATCAAAATGCGCAAGGATCGGTGGGGACTGTAAACGACGCTGAAGTTCTTTGAAGGCTTCTGCTTGCGGCGCTTCCCATTTAAACGGCACGTCTGCCTTCGTCAGTTGGGTCAGGGGCTCGGCGATGCGCGAAAAGTTTTTCACAAATCGTCGGTAATATGCGCATAGTCCGAGAAATCTGCGCACTGCTTTCTTATCGGCCGGCGGTTGAAACTGTTCAATAGCGGCTGTTTTCTGCGGGTCTGGGCGTACTCCTTCCTTGCTAACGATGTGGCCTAGAAACAGCAGCTCTTCGTAGGCAAAGTGGCATTTCTCTGCTTTCAAGGTTAGGCCAGACGACTTGATTGCGTCTAGTACTGTTCGAAGTCTTTTGAGGTGCTCTTCAAAGTTCGAGGCGAAGACAACGACGTCATCTAAATATACCAGACAAATTTTCCACTTCAGGCCTGCCAGCACTGTATCCATTACTCGCTGAAACGTCGCTGGTGCGGAACAGAGACCAAATGGCATCACCTTGAACTCAAACAGCCCATCCGGAGTTATGAATGCTGTCTTCTCGCGATCTCTTTCGTCGACCTCAATTGGCCAGTAGCCGCTCTTGAGGTCCATCGATGAGAAATATTTGGCGTTGCAGAGGCGGTCCTGTGTGTCGTCGATGCGGGGGAGGGGGTAGACGTCCTTCTTTGTTATGTTGTTCAAGCGGCGGTAATCCACGCAGAATCGAAGTGCGCCGTCTTTCTTTCTCACTAGAACAACCGGTGCCGCACATGGGCTGTTTGAAGGCTGGATGACGTCATCGCGAAGCATTTCTTCGACTTGGTCCCGGATGGCTTGTCGTTCTCGCGGAGACACACGGTAGGGGCTTTGACGGAGAGGTCGGACGTGTTGATCCGTTATAATGCGATGCTTGGCAATTGGCGTCTGTCGCACCTTCGGCGATGTCGAAAAGCACTCACTGTATTTTTGAAGCAGATTGCGGATCTGGTCTTGTCTGTTCCGGTGCAGGGCTGGGTTGATGTCGAAAGTGGGCGAGTTCTCTTGGTCAGGCGGATCTTCTGCGGAGGGGTCGGAGAGGGCGAAGGAATCTCGTACGTCAGATATTTCGTCGTAGAAAGCAATCGTCGTTCCTCTGTTAATATGCCGGTATTCTTCGCTGAAGTTAGTCAGCAGTACTTCGGCCTGGCCATTGCGGAAATGTGCCATGCCTCTTGCGATGCTGATTCCTCGGTCTAGTAGCAACTGCATGTTCCCCTCGATGATGACTTCAGTGTTTATGGCTTTCGTGGCGCCTACGGTCACGATAACGCTTGAACGGGGTGGGACGCTCACTTCTTCCTCCAGGACACTTAGGGCAACGTGATTTTCCCGAGTTTTCATCGAAGCGATGGCTTCGTCCGTCGAAAGCGTGATCAGCTTGGATCGCAGGTCGATGATCGCCTGATGCTCATTAAGGAAATCCATACCCAAGATAACTTCGCGGGAGCATTGTGGTAGCACAACAAAGGTCGCAGGATAGGTATGTCCTTTGACAGTCACTCGCGCTGTGCATTGTCCTGATGGCGTAATGAGGTGGCCCCCAGCGGTGCGAATTTGTGGGCCGTCCCAAGCCGTTGTGACTTTTCTGAGCTGCGCAGCGAATGTTCCATTCATCACCGAGTAATCGGCTCCTGTGTCGACTAGAGCGGTAACTTTCCGGCCGTCGATAGTCACTTCTAGGTCGGAGGTCCTGGCTCTTGCATTGCATGTCGCTCTCGGCGTCGGGTCACGGCTTCGTCGCGTATGCGAGTCACGGGTTGGGCGTGTGGTCGAAGCTCCTCTGGGTGGCGGCGTCGATTTCAAGGTAGCTTGCGTCGTGGTCGAGGTTCTCATTGTGTGCGGCGTCGGTGCAGCGAGTGTCGGTTCTTCATGCGGCGTCGCGGGTGCAGCGTCTTCATGGGGCGTGGTCGGTGGAGGATCTTCGGCGTTTAGCTCGTGAGCAACCTCACCTCCAGAGGTTGCTGCCTTTAGTTTCCCCTACGGGGGCTGGGCGACCTTCCTCGTACCGCGGCTGCGTAGCTGCGGCGTGGCGACGCAAAGCGCGAGGTTGACGGCGATGGTGAGCGCGAAAAGCGGTTCGGCGTGTACTCTTCTCGACGCAGGTACTCGTCGATTTCGTGCGGACGTTGTCCGAAGCGTGGTCGTGGGGCGTTAACGGCAAATCCTCGAAGACCGATACGTCGGTACGGGCAGTGACGAAGAATATGGCCGGCCTCGCCGCAATGGAAGCACAACGGCCGGTTGTCGGAAGTCCTCCAGGCGTCCCATTTCCTGGGGCTTGAGGGTCGGTCATAGGCTGGGCGGGCGGGGGTTGGGAGGCGGCGTTGTAGACCAAGTGGCTCATCTCGGGGAGGACGTGGGGGTTGTCGTTGGGGCTGAGCAGTCCTTACTGCAGCGGCGTAGGTCATGGCCTGGGGTTCTGTGGCCGTCGGGGTGCCAAGTGCCTGTTGCACTTCTTCCCGTACCACGTCCATCAGAGTCGATGCTTGTGGCTGTGGGGAGGATGGCAGTAATCGGCGTAGCTCCTCTCGGACGATTTCGCGGATAACGTCCCGCAAGCTGTCGCTGGTGGTGGCCGGCGTGTCCGAACGGATTGCATAGGCAGAGGAAGGGCGGTGGTACTGCCGAGCTCGGACGTCGAGGGTCTTCTCAATCGTGCAGGCTTCCTGCATGAATTCCTCGACCGTTTTTGGCGGCTGACGGACGAGGCTGCCAAAGAGTTGTTCTTTTACGCCGCGCATTAAGAACTGAACTTTCTTTTCCTCGGTCATCCCGGGATCGGCGCGGCGAAATAGGCGCTTCATCTCCTCGACGTAACTGCGGACGGGCTCATTCGGAAGCTGGATCCTGGACTCGAGGAGTCGTTCGGCTCTTTCTTTCCTCACGACACTGGTAAATACCTTCAATAGTTCTCTCTTGAATAGCTCCCATGTCGTAAGGGACGACTCGTAGTTTTCGTACCACGTGCGTGCGGAGTCATCCAATGAGAAAAAAACGTGTCCAATCTTTGCCGCATCATCCCACTTGTTGAATGACGCCACGCGCTCAAATTGATCCAACCATTCTTCAGGGTCTTCGCCTAGGGATCCATTGAAAGTTGGCGGCACCCGCGGCTGCTGCAGTATGATCGGTGTCGACATCTTCGGCGAGATTGCGGTGCTCGTAGCCGCGTCTTTTCGCTGTCTTGTGCGGTCCGGCAGTTTCTCGAACTCAGGCTCCTCTCCCTGGAGACGTCGGCTGGCTCGCTGAGCTGCTGGCTCGTCCTCGGGTGCGAAGCGCTCAGGGCTGGCTTCACGACTTGAAGGGGGCGTCCGGAACATGGAAGGCTACCCCGCACCTCCACCAGATGTCACGTAGTGGTGACGGCAGTCGAAGCAGCGATGAAGACGGACGAAAGGATCTTCTAAAAGAACTGTTTATTGGGCTGACTTGCACCCAAAATGGACTGAATCACTCGGCGGCGGCGAAGCGACAAGCGTGCTCGGCGGTCGTCGAACAGAATGCCCGCCGCTGTCGGCCGTGCTCAATTTAAAGCTGATAGCGAACATTCGAGATAAAGGGCGCAAAGTTACTAGAACATTCCGGAACAACGCAGAATCAGCTTTGCCTGGCAGCGATCAATCGAGATAAATCTAGTCGCGTCTTGCGTCGCAAACGAAGCGATAAGGTGGTGTCGCGGCAGATTTGAAAAACGAATAAACACTGCAAATATTCGCGGCATTACTCCCCTCTCAAAGAAGCATCGACCCGATGCATTAAGACAAATAATGCGACTAGTAAGGGAAAAAAACGAATCTTGCGAAAATAGAGCATGGAAATGCAGCGGCCTTTAGCGCGCATAATACGGCTTCAGACGGACTACATGGACAACTTCTGGTCGTACGCGGCGTCGCTGGGATGCAGTCATTGCGTCAGGGATGACTTCATAATCCAGTTCACCCAGCCGACGAAGAACCTTGTACGGGCCGAAATAGCGGCGCAAAAGCTTTTCACTCAATCCACGGCGGCGAATGGGCGTCCACACCCAGACTTGGTCTCCTGGCTTGTATTCCGCGTTGCGTCTTCGTAGGTTGTAGCGTCTGGCGTCGGACCGCTGCTGATTTTTGATCCGTAATCGGGCAAGCCTTCGAGCTTCTTCTGCGCGTTGAAGGTAGGCGGCAACGTCGACGTTCTCTTCTTCTGTAACGTTGGGCAGCATGGCGTCTAGCGTGGTCGTGGCATCCCTGCCATGGACGAGCCTAAAAGGCGTCATCTGGGTGGTCTCCTGCACTGCGGTGTTGTAGGCGAAGACGACGTAAGGCAGGATGACATCCCAGGTTTTATGTTCGGCATCGACATACATAGCGAGCATATCGGCGATGGTTTTGTTCAGGCGCTCGGTCAGTCCGTTGGTCTGCGGATGGTATGCAGTTGTCCTCCGGTGGCTGGTTTGGCTGTAGCGCAGGATGGCTTGCGTGAGTTCCGCCGTAAATGCTGTTCCTCTGTCCGTGATGAGCACATCGGGGGCGCCGTGTCGAAGAAGAATGCACTCCACGAAAAATTTGGCCACTTCTGCTGCTGTTCCGTTCGGTAGGGCTTTCGCCTCGGCGTAGCGGGTCAGGTAGTCGGTCGCTATGATGATCCACTTATTTCCAGATGTTGACGTTGGAAAAGGGCCAAGCAAGTCCATGCCAATCTGCTGAAAGGGTCTTGAGGGAGGTTCAATGGGGTTCAGAAATCCTGCTGGTCGTGTGGGAGGAGTCTTTCGTCGCTGACAATCTCGGCATGTTTTCACATAGTGTGCGACATCGGCAGACAGTCGGGGCCAGTAATACTTGTCTTGAATGCGGCGGAGGGTGCGAGTAAACCCGAGATGTCCAGCTGTCGGCTCGTCGTGTGAAGCCTGTAGAACTTCATCGCGGAGACAAGTAGGTACAACAAGGAGGTAGGCTGTTTTGTTCGCTGTAAAGTTCTTCTTCACAAGGACCTCATTCTGCACACAGAAAGAAGACAGTCCTCGCTTGAATGAAGCGGGGGGTGAAGAAACCTTGCCTTCCAGGTACTCGATGAGGCCTTTTAGGTTGGGGTCCGAGCGTTGCTGCTGAGCAAAAGAGCTTGCGCTGATGGGTCCCAGGAAGGCGTCGTCATCGTCGTCCAGCGGCGGTGCATCTACAGGGGCTCGTGAGAGGCAATCGGCGTCAGTGTGCTTGCGTCCGGACTTGTAAACGACGGTGACGTCAAACTCCTGGAGACGCAGACTCCATCGAGCGAGTCGGCCAGAGGGATCCTTCAAATTGGCAAGCCAGCAGAGCGCGTGGTGGTCGCTGACCACCTTGAACGGCCGTCCGTAGAGGTAGGGGCGGAATTTCGACGTAGCCCAGATGATGGCAAGGCACTCCTTCTCAGTGGTCGAATAGTTAGCCTCGGCCTTAGAAAGGGAACGGCTAACGTATGCGATGACCTCCTCCAGCCCGTCACTTTTTTGAACGAGAACGGCGCCTAGTCCCACGCTGCTTGCGTCGGTATGAACTTCAGTATCGGCGTTTTCATCAAAATGCGCAAGGATCGGTGGGGACTGTAAACGACGCTGAAGTTCTTTGAAGGCTTCTGCTTGCGGCGCTTCCCATTTAAACGGCACGTCTGCCTTCGTCAGTTGGGTCAGGGGCTCGGCGATGCGCGAAAAGTTTTTCACAAATCGTCGGTAATATGCGCATAGTCCGAGAAATCTGCGCACTGCTTTCTTATCGGCCGGCGGTTGAAACTGTTCAATAGCGGCTGTTTTCTGCGGGTCTGGGCGTACTCCTTCCTTGCTAACGATGTGGCCTAGAAACAGCAGCTCTTCGTAGGCAAAGTGGCATTTCTCTGCTTTCAAGGTTAGGCCAGACGACTTGATTGCGTCTAGTACTGTTCGAAGTCTTTTGAGGTGCTCTTCAAAGTTCGAGGCGAAGACAACGACGTCATCTAAATATACCAGACAAATTTTCCACTTCAGGCCTGTCAGCACTGTATCCATTACTCGCTGAAACGTCGCTGGTGCGGAACAGAGACCAAATGGCATCACCTTGAACTCAAACAGCCCATCCGGAGTTATGAATGCTGTCTTCTCGCGATCTCTTTCGTCGACCTCAATTGGCCAGTAGCCGCTCTTGAGGTCCATCGATGAGAAATATTTGGCGTTGCAGAGGCGGTCCAGTGTGTCGTCGATGCGGGGGAGGGGGTAGACGTCCTTCTTTGTTATGTTGTTCAAGCGGCGGTAATCCACGCAGAATCGAAGTGCGCCGTCTTTCTTTCTCACTAGAACAACCGGTGCCGCCCATGGGCTGTTTGAAGGCTGGATGACGTCATCGCGAAGCATTTCTTCGACTTGGTCCCGGATGGCTTGTCGTTCTCGCGGAGACACACGGTAGGGGCTTTGACGGAGAGGTCGGACGTGTTGATCCGTTATAATGCGATGCTTGGCAATTGGCGTCTGTCGCACCTTCGGCGATGTCGAAAAGCACTCACTGTATTTTTGAAGCAGATTGCGGATCTGGTCTTGTCTGTTCCGGTGCAGGGCTGGGTTGATGTCGAAAGTGGGCGAGTTCTCTTGGTCAGGCGGATCTTCTGCGGAGGGGTCGGAGAGGGCGAAGGAATCTCGTACGTCAGATATTTCGTCGTAGAAAGCAATCGTCGTTCCTCTGTTAATATGCCGGTATTCTTCGCTGAAGTTAGTCAGCAGTACTTCGGCCTGGCCATTGCGGAAATGTGCCATGCCTCTTGCGATGCTGATTCCTCGGTCTAGTAGCAACTGCATGTTCCCCTCGATGATGGCTTCAGTGTTTATGGCTTTCGTGGCGCCTACGGTCACGATAACGCTTGAACGGGGTGGGACGCTCACTTCTTCCTCCAGGACACTTAGGGCAACGTGATTTTCCCGAGTTTTCATCGAAGCGATGGCTTCGTCCGTCGAAAGCGTGATCAGCTTGGATCGCAGGTCGATGATCGCCTGATGCTCATTAAGGAAATCCATACCCAAGATAACTTCGCGGGAGCATTGTGGTAGCACAACAAAGGTCGCAGGATAGGTATGTCCTTTGACAGTCACTCGCGCTGTGCATTGTCCTGATGGCGTAATGAGGTGGCCCCCAGCGGTGCGAATTTGTGGGCCGTCCCAAGCCGTTGTGACTTTTCTGAGCTGCGCAGCGAATGTTCCATTCATCACCGAGTAATCGGCTCCTGTGTCGACTAGAGCGGTAACTTTCCGGCCGTCGATAGTCACTTCTAGGTCGGAGGTCCTGGCTCTTGCATTGCATGTCGCTCTCGGCGTCGGGTCACGGCTTCGTCGCGTATGCGAGTCACGGGTTGGGCGTGTGGTCGAAGCTCCTCTGGGTGGCGGCGTCGATTTCAAGGTAGCTTGCGTCGTGGTCGAGGTTCTCATTGTGTGCGGCGTCGGTGCAGCGAGTGTCGGTTCTTCATGCGGCGTCGCGGGTGCAGCGTCTTCATGGGGCGTGGTCGGTGGAGGATCTTCAGCGTTTAGCTCGTGAGCAACCTCACCTCCAGAGGTTGCTGCCTTTAGTTTCCCCTACGGGGGCTGGGCGACCTTCCTCGTACCGCGGCTGCGTAGCTGCGGCGTGGCGACGCAAAGCGCGAGGTTGACGGCGATGGTGAGCGCGAAAAGCGGTTCGGCGTGTACTCTTCTCGACGCAGGTACTCGTCGATTTCGTGCGGACGTTGTCCGAAGCGTGGTCGTGGGGCGTTAACGGCAAATCCTCGAAGTCCGATACGTCGGTACGGGCAGTGACGAAGAATATGGCCGGCCTCACCGCAATGGAAGCACAACGGCCGGTTGTCGGAAGTCCTCCAGGCGTCGCATTTCCTGGGGCTTGAGGGTCGGTCATAGGCTGGGCGGGCGGGGGCTGGGAGGCGGCGTTGTGGACCAAGTGGCTCATCTCGGGGAGGACGTGGGGGTTGTCGTTGGGGCTGAGCAGTCCTTACTGCAGCGGCGTAGGTCATGGCCTGAGGTTCTGTGGCCGTCGGGGTGCCAAGTGCCTGTTGCACTTCTTCCCGTACCACGTCCATCAGAGTCGATGCTTGTGGCTGTGGGGAGGATGGCAGTAATCGGCGTAGCTCCTCTCGGACGATTTCGCGGATAACGTCCCGCAAGCTGTCGCTGGTGGTGGCCGGCGTGTCCGAACGGATTGCATAGGCAGAGGAAGGGCGGTGGTACTGCCGAGCTCGGACGTCGAGGGTCTTCTCAATCGTGCAGGCTTCCTGCATGAATTCCTCAACCGTTTTTGGCGGCTGACGGACGAGGCTGCCAAAGAGTTGTTCTTTTACGCCGCGCATTAAGAACTGAACTTTCTTTTCCTCGGTCATCCCGGGATCGGCGCGGCGAAATAGGCGCTTCATCTCCTCGACGTAACTGTGGACGGGCTCATTCGGAAGCTGGATCCTGGACTCGAGGAGTCGTTCGGCTCTTTCTTTCCTCACGACACTGGTAAATACCTTCAATAGTTCTCTCTTGAATAGCTCCCATGTCGTAAGGGACGACTCGTAGTTTTCGTACCACGTGCGTGCGGAGCCATCCAATGAGAAAAAAACGTGTCCAATCTTTGCCGCATCATCCCACTTGTTGAATGACGCCACGCGCTCAAATTGATCCAACCATTCTTCAGGGTCTTCGCCTAGGGATCCATTGAAAGTTGGCGGCACCCGCGGCTGCTGCAGTATGATCGGTGTCGACATCTTCGGCGAGATTGCGGTGCTCGTAGCCGCGTCTTTTCGCTGTCTTGTGCGGTCCGGCAGTTTCCCGAA
This sequence comes from Amblyomma americanum, assembly GCF_052857255.1. Lineage (NCBI taxonomy): Eukaryota > Metazoa > Arthropoda > Arachnida > Ixodida > Ixodidae > Amblyomma > Amblyomma americanum. Next base: position 203,428,676 of record NC_135498.1, read on the forward strand.
CTCAGGCTCCTCTCCCTGGAGACGTCGGCTGGCTCGCTGAGCTGCTGGCTCGTCCTCGGGTGCGAAGCGCTCAGGGCTCGCTTCACGACTTGAAGGGGGCGTCCGGAACATGGAAGGCTACCCCGCACCTCCACCAGATGTCACGTAGTGGTGACGGCAGTCGAAGCAGCGATGAAGACGGACGAAAGGATCTTCTAAAAGAACTGTTTATTGGGCTGACTTGCACCCAAAATGGACTGAATCACTCGGCGGCGGCGAAGCGACAAGCGTGCTCGGCGGTCGTCGAACAGAATGCCCGCCGCTGTCGGCCGTGCTCAATTTAAAGCTGATAGCGAACATTCGAGATAAAGGGCGCAAAGTTACTAGAACATTCCGGAACAACGTAGAATCAGCTTTGCCTGGCAGCGATCAATCGAGATAAATCTAGTCGCGTCTTGCGTCGCAAACGAAGCGATAAGGTGGTGTCGCGGCAGATTTGAAAAACGAATAAACACTGCAAATATTCGCGGCAATATTCACTGATGTAGCCTGGAGCTATGATGTAGTCATGGTCTGCAGCTGTTACCTGAGACTGCTGAACAGCATCACTGTCTAGAAGTTGCCTCCTTGGTGCAGATATATTCAAGACCTGAGAAGAAATAACTGTTGCACTGCTGCATGACAACATGGAGATGCTGTCCAGGCTCAGACAGTTGCCTGTTGATACATCAGCCAGTTCACTTTGAACAATCACTTTTTTGAAGGCAGCACGAAACTGCTGTGTAGTAGGGTTGTCATTATGCCCGCCATGTGCCCGAATCAGGCCAAAAAACAGTTCCAAATGGTCCTGGCAAATTTTGTGGGCCGGAATGTACTTCAGCACTCGTTTTTCAGTGAAAAGAAAATGAAAAAGACTAATCAGGCTTTGCATGCAGATGATAAAACCTAAGAAACCTGTCTTTCGGTTTGTTTCAATCATTCATCTTCCATTTGCAGACTCCTTCAAGGAAGAGAGGTAATGGATTGTGGTTTTAAACATGCCTTCGAAAGCTTCAACGTTCTTTTCATTTATAGGTTTCTTCCAACCTTTCTGATATGGGCTTCTAGAATTTAGGGCATCAAATGTCTCATTAATTTTCAACAAAAAATTCTCTGTTGCCTGTGTGCCAGAAAAACCTTCCAGGTCAAGTTCCCTGCACTCGGCTAGTGCTGTCGCAACAGAAGTGCTCATTACTTGGGCAGCAAGTCTAACTTTCATGGGCTGCCGCTGCCGCTCAATATGAGCTCTGCGCAACTTGTTAGCCAAATGTAGGCCTTCTTTCTGCTGCACAGTATGCAGCCGGTCAATATGCTCCCATGACACTGTCCTTCCTTGGTGGTCAATAAAGTACCTCTTGTGTGCCAGTGCATTCCTCACAAGTTTTAGCATATGGCAGGGATCCAAAAAAGCTGCCACTGGTTCCTGGGTAGCTGGGTGTCGAAAGGTTGTTTTTAGGTCTCCCACATGTTGGAAATCACACCCAAGCTCTTGCAACATAGCCAGATTTGCGGGCGCCCCGTCACAAGTGAGTGAAGCAACCATAGCTCCAGCATTATGTGCCTTATGAAGGCACTGGGTGACAAGGTTAGCCCTCTGTGTTCCAATTAGGCCATCAACTAGGAAGTACCCAAGGGGCAACTTCCATCGCCCATTAATAGCCACAGCCATTATAACGAATGCAGCCTATGCTTGTGGCAAAGAGTCGCTGTCAATGCCACTGCCAAAGTCAACAAACCCTTCAAAGTTGCGTTTGTTCCACTGGATGTTTTGCCGAATAGCCATTTCATCAACCATGAGGCTGCAAACTGTTCGGTGCCCCTTGCTTGCTGTTTCAGCACACTTCATTTTTAGTGCATTGAAAGCTTCTGTTGAAAGTCCTGCCTGGCCATCAACAGTCTCATACCATTTTCGCAGAGTTCTGGGATGTGGGAGGCACGTGTCAAAAACTTTCCTGACATACTGTAAAGTTAAGGCAAAAGTTCTCAGTTCGGGGGAGTACTGCTTTGGAGTGCCAATTCCACCATGCTTTCCGACTTGTCTTTCAAGTAGGTGCTTATTTACTTTACCCAGGTCATCTAAAACAGACACTTGCTCTGTCAGGAGGATATTCTCCGTAGTTAAAGCTGACCGAACAGATTTTAGTTGCGCATTTTTCTTTTGCAGTCTCCGCCTTGTTTGCTGCAGCCTTTTTATGCTTTTTCTTGACTGAGCATGCATCGCAGGAAACCATGCAGCCCTTGCTCTCAAGTAAGCTTTTTCGGGTGTGTCCTCCTATGAAGAGAGATCGAAAATGCAATGCATCATTAGAACACTGCACACCCAAGCCTTGCATACCACAGTTACAACAGTGTGCACATATAAAACACAAAGCACTCTGAATGTTCCATTAAAAGAAGAATGAAGGAGCTCAGTTAACCTTCTCGTCCTACTTTAATATCAAAGTGTTTCACCTCTGATGGAAATGCTCAGCATGCCATCACTCACAACGCACAGAAAATTCACTTGATCATCTTTTTCTCGCACATTGTACCATAGCAACAGATCATTTGCCCTGTCACATATTTTACCAGCACCTCACCTCGCATCAAGCCGGTAATGCCTACAAGGGTAACCCTGTTTTTGTCCAGATGGAAAAGTACAAAAATTCACCTGTAACCTTAATGATGAAAGAATGCAATGATTTACCTTCCAGGATTGGCATGATAACAGAGTCTTTGTTATTTCAGTCAGGATCACTTTCTTATATGGATTCCTCACACTTTCAGTAACAAAATTTGATTTCTCAGATGACTAATTCGCACCTGCTGTTTGTTTCTTTGTGAATTTTCGTAAGAATATTTACTTGGCAATGATGTTTCTCGACTTGCACCTGAGTGCCGTACCTACGCTGCTTTTTTTGTTTTTGAAACAATTTTGTTCCGCTTTGAGTCCCCCCCATCTCCCCCTATGTAATGCCCCTAGTGGACCTTTAGGGTACTTGAATAGATCAATAAATGAAGCTGTGACTCACCGATTCTCCTCTGGTAGATGGAGAGGTGTCCAAGAAGAAGATTCCATAACGTGCTCCTCAGCTTGATATGCAGGCCACTCACACACTTAAAAATTCATTGCTTTATTGATTCATCATTGCATACAATATACCATGCAGACCAGTTAGTAGATATTAGTAAAAATTGCCACGGCGAAATCAAGCTAAGTCCATTCACACAGTCTGGGTGCGTGCACATGCTGTGTTAAAGATTATGCTAATAATGCATGCTGTGGATGGGCCACTCACGCTATCAAATACGCTCTTGGCAAATGCACAACCATTTGACATTCATGGTGTTGAATTCTGCTTCAGAAATAGGCACATTTGACAGGTCCATTTACCATTGCTGGCCTCCTTCTTCGTGGCGTCCCAACAGAGGCTGGGGCGGTTGGCAAAGTCGGAAGTTCCTGCATAAGATAAACTGTTTAGTAATGCAGACCACCTTAGAATGCCTGTTGCCCTGTTCTCCTCCGCCATGCATCAAGGCATAAGAAGGAAAGCAGGACATGAGGCTAATCACAAAATTACTCGGCATGCCCACTACTGGGCCACGCAACAGCTTCAGTGCATATGTACCCAATGCCTTTGGATGTCACTGCAAAAGAAAAACGCTCGCACATTGTTAAACTCATATCACCTAGCATGTTAAGGTAATGTTTTATGTCTACGCATTTTATTTTTATTATACACTCAAAGTGTTGCAGAAATAAAGCAGGGTTAATAGCACAACTGTGTAGAAGCGTGAATACATACAGCTTTAAAAATTATTGCATTAAATTTTGTGTCGTGCAATCTCCTTTTCTGAATGCCCACTGGAACTGACGTTAAAGAGGTTGGCATGTACCCATATAAGAAGTATTTCATGAAAACTTATACAAGGAACAACTGAAAAAGAAGAAAACATGACAGTACAAATTTTTCGTGTAGCACGCATGCCAGTTTGCACCGAATACTTTCTACATAGCTGTCAATGACCTTGTCCAAAATCCGTAAAACCAGTTTGGATTAACGTGAGAAAATTTTGTAGAAAAGATATCACTGACCAGGTGGAGTATGTATTGCATAGCCAAATTTTTCTTGATACTGACAGATTATTTGTAGTGGAACTCTGACGAGATGACTATATTGATTTGTGTAACGAACATAAGCAATGAAGGCACATGAAAGAATATTGTGGCAGTTACTAATGTGCTTATGTGGTTCCACAAAAAGGTACCATCCTATATGAAGGATCTTTGCAGAACCTACTGCACTCTGCTACTGTCTCCGGTAAGCACGGGGCCTGACAAACAACTGCAGGTTCTACTGCACTTTACATTGCAGAATTGCAACGACATCCTACCTCATGCAGTGAATAAACCTGGATGGAAACCACACAGGACGATATGAAACTTACTGGTGTAAGTTGAAAGGCTTGAGATGGCCCTGGCTGAATGTCCAGCATTGTGGCCACATCCATAGATGCCTGTAAAAAAATTTTGTTCAGGAGAAATGTGTGTGTACCGAGACATAACAAGCGTTCAGTTTTAAGCACCTAGTGAAAAGTGGAGAAACATCACACTACTAGACCGTTTTGAGTTATGTCTGAAGGAATAAAGATATGACTGGTGTGCTGAGGTGGCTTGGTCAAAACTTCCTCTGAGCCTGCGCCAGGAAGCTTTCTTTTACATAAAAATTCACCCGTTTCGTGACTCGTGCTGCGAGATAAACTCAGACACTGTCAATCTTCTAGCAGTTGCTGTCACAAAATGGTATATCGTAACATACCTGTTGTGATGGGCCTGGTAAAGTTTCCTTGCTTTCAGTGACATCCATAGGTGCCTGTGAAAAAAAAAATTATTCTTGAGAAATATGCTTCTACCAAAGCATAAGATGTATTCAGTTCTAAGCAACTACTGAAAAATAGAAAAGCATCACACTGCTAGGCTGTGTTTTCAGTTCTGTCAAAAGGATTATAAAAAAATGACTAATGTGTTGAGGCGATTCAGAGAAAACTTCCTCTCAGCCAGTGCCAGGATGCATTCTGTTACAGAAATCTGTTTTTGGTCGCTCGTGCTGCGACATAAACGCAGACACTGTTGTTCTTCGAATTGATGCAGTCACAAAATGGCATATTGTAAAATACCTGTTGTGATGGGCCTGCCAAAGTCTCCTGGCTTTCAGCGACATCCATAGGTGCCTGTAAAAAAAATTTATTCTGGAGGAATGTCATCGTCATCATCAGCCTGACTACGCCCACTGAAGGGTGAAGGCCTCTCCCATGTCTCCAATTAACCCTGTCCTTTGCCAGCTGCGGCCACCGCATTCCCGCAAACTCCTTAATTTCACCCGCCCACCTAACTTCCTGCCGCTCCCTGCTACGCTTGCCTTCTCTTGGAATCCACTCTGTTACCCTTAAGGACCAGCGGTTATCTTGCTTTTGCATTACGTGCCCTGCCCAAGCCCACTTCTTCCTCTTGATTTCAACTATGATGTCATTAACCCACGTTTGTTCCCTCATCCACTCTGCCTACTTCTGGTTTCTTAACGATACACCTGTCATTTTCCTATCCATAGCTCACTGTGTTGTCCTTAACCTAAGCTGAACCCTCTTTATTAGCCTCCACATTTCTGCCCCATAGATGAGTACCGGTGAGATACAGCTGTCGTAGACTTTTCTCTTGAGGGATTATGGTAAACTGCCATTCATGATCTGGGAGAACCTGCCATATGCGCTCCACCCATTCTTATTCTTCTAGTTATTTCCCTTTCATGATCTGTATTAGCGGTCACTACCTGCCCTAAGTAGGCATATTCTCTTACTACTTCCAGCACCTCGCTACCAATTGCGAACTGCTGTTTCTACTTTGGTTTTCTGCATATTATTTTTTAGCCCCACCATTCTGCTCTGCCTGTCTAACTCATTGATCATGCTTTGCAGTTCTTGTCCTGAGTGGCTTAGCAAGGCAATGTCATCAGCGAATCGCAAATTACTCGGGTATTCTCCATTAACTCTTATCCCCAAATGTTCCCATTTCAGGCCGCGGAATACATCCTGTAAACAGGCAGTGAATAGCATTGGCGAGATCGTGTCTCCCTGCCTGACACCCTTCCTTACTGGAATTTTATTGCTGACTATATGGAGGACTATGGTAGGCGTGCAATCGTTATAAATATCTTCTAATATTTTCACATAACACTCTTCCACACGCTGATTCTGCAGTGCCTGCATGACAGTTGAGGTTTCTACTGAGTTAAATGCTTTCTCGTAATCAATGAAGGCCATATATAGGGGTCGGTTATAATCTGTGCATTCCTCTATCACTCACTGATAGCGTGAACATGATCTATTGTTGAGTATCTTTTACGAAAGCCTGCCTAATTATTTGGTTGATTAAAGCCTAAGGTTGTCCTGACTATTAGCGATTACCTTAGCAAATACTTAGTAGGCAATGAACAGTAAGCTGATCGGTCTGTAATTCTTCAAGTCCTTGACGTCTCCTTTATAAAGATAATGTTAGCATTCTTCCAAGCTCCTGGTACTCTCGAGGTCACAAGGCATTGCATATATAGGATGGCTAGTTCTACTAGCACAATCTCCCCTCCCTCCTTCAACAAATCTGCTGTTACCTGATCCTCACCAGCTGCTTTCCCGCTTTTCATTCCTACTAAGGCTTCCGTTACTTCCTCTTTTCTTACTGCTACGAGATGTCCCATTGCTGTGCGCTGCGGCTTCTCTCATTAACGTTCTGATTGCATTGGCTACTGCACAGATTTGTGTCTCTTTGGCTATTTGACATCTTATCCATATTGCTAATGATATTGCCCTCTTTGTCTGTTAACGCATACATCATGTACCAAGCATACAAGGTGTTCAGCTTTAAGCAGCTAGTGAAAGATGGAGGTGGAGCATCACACTAACGGCCTCAGTCCACTGCCTCCTTCGCTCTGGATCTTTCGGAAACCTGTTTGAAAACAATACTATTCACTGCACTCGGACAAAGAGCCACCAATAAGGCCGGGGCGGTACGAATACCACGTTCACGCCGTGTCGTGCGTTATGTTCTGCGAGCATGCATTTTACTCATTACGCAGTCAATTAAATACGAAAACAAAATGCAGTATACATACGTGTGGAAAGTGACGCCCGGTTCTTGTCCTGGCGTGCGCGACCGACACCCAGGAACGCAGCAGCTGGGCATCGCAGCGTCTTTGTTGTCAATGGGAGCAGAAGTCTCACTTTCCGCCGTGTCTGACAGCTGCCGACAGCCTGGCGCGGCGCGAAATCGTCTGCTCGCGCCGCTCGCGTTGATCTTCGCGGCGCTCGCATGCCATTGGCTGAGAAAACGGCCAAGTGTCATGGCGGAGCCCTCGCTTCCGGCTTCAAAAAATGTGACGTAGCAGCCTCTCCTCCTTTCCTTCTTTCCTCCATGGAGTTCCGCGCTGCTCCGTTGACTCGATAGGCTAGTGACTCCATCGCCATTGAAACTGCCCGTGTAGCAGCGCTCCATCGCTTTTGAGTCCATCGACTATCGGTTCGAGTGCCCTCGAAATGCCCGTGTGACAGGAGTATAAAGCACGAAAGCGCGCAAGCAAAATTTTTGCAGCAGTGTCAAAGCGCGAGGAAATCCCTACAGGGGGCGCGCTCTTCTCTCATAACGGCGTCCAAGCACGAGTGGAGAAAGCGTATCGCGCGCGAAGCAAGGTCCTCGCAATGGCGCCGAAGCGTGAACAAGAAAGAACGAGTGCGCGCGTGTGGAACCAGTTTCCTTCACGTGCGGGCGAGGCAATGCACAAAAGTCAGTGACGAAGCTCGTCGTCCTGCCCGATCAACTAGGAGGAGTCGCTCGGAGAGGGCGCTGTTCACTGGCGTCCGCAGCACCCTCTGGCCCAGGTTCGGTCCACTATACATGTATACAATCGTTCCGCTATATATACTCCGACAACAACGGACACCCATCCGTGGACAGTTGTATAACGAATTTGGTAGGCAAATAGAACCTTATGGGCGGTGGTATAAAAATAAAACCAATGTTAAATATCAGGCAAACATTGTGTACAAGCAATCACTAATTCAAGCGTTAACATATCGCACCGCAAGTCGAATTCTATGCCCACCTTGACCCCCCAAACGATGCAAATTCCGTTCGGAACGTATCTTGAGGGGGTGCAACTCGACAATGGGTAGACGTGCATCGTAATTTCTCTGATAGATGGCGCTACGCGGCGATCGTTCCGCTGGGCGGCGTGCGTGCACGCGTAGCCAAGCTTGGTTCAATGCACCCCGTTTCAAAGGGTATTACATTCCGTTTCTCGAAACCAGCGGCGCGTTCTTCTTAGCTTCCTTCATCTAGTAAACCAAACAGCTAACGGTCGTTAATTCAACGTCTTGCAGACGGTGGCGGCTTCTTTTTCATCCGTTTTAGTTTTCAGGTTCAGTGTGGCCCGGAAAATCCATGAGCGGTTTGCTATCCTTTTAACAATAACCACCACGTGACATTCAATACATTCATGTATAATAGGTATAAACCGGTACCAAAGTATGTCAACATTTTCTGTGTTATTAAAAAAGTATCGATATTGAAAGAAAGAATATCGACAATGGAACCGTCATCAGCTCTAGAGAAGTTTCTAAAATGCATTTCAGGCCGGAAAGGGTTAATAGAACGGCCTGGTGATCAGAGATACCGGGGATCACTACACATTTAGCTGTACCTAAAATTGTGCCAGAAACAAAAAAAGGTCTAGCATTGATTTTGATCTCCCTTGTATTCGGGTCGGTTGCACTACAGTTGGTGTCAAGTCATATGAGAACGCTATATCAAGCATGGCCTTATTCGATTCATCACTATGGGTTTTGAATACGAAAGTTGGCGAGTCACTGTCCCGTAAATTGAAATCACCTGCTAAAATAATCCCATCGATTGGCCTAATAAAACTGCTCATGTAATCTCCTAGGTTATTAAAACACTGATTGGTGATCCAGGCGGTCTACACAAAGCTCCTACAATATACCTGACATCGTTGTTGTATGCCTTACAGAAAATGCAATCAATATTAGCTACTTCAGGCATGCTCAATATTGTTACCTGGCCCGAAGTCTAGGCAGACACAAGGTCGACCGGAGCAGAAGGCACAGATCACAGCGAACATCGGGCGAATAGCGCGCACACACCGGACACTTCCTCCAAGTCGTCTTCACGGAGATTATCCGTTGCACGCCCCCCCCCCCCCTCCCCCGTCGAAAAGACACCGTCTCGGTGTACATCAGGGCAATGAAGCGGACTGCGAGACGTAACTTTTGAGTCGAGAAACATGCACAACATCAGTCTGGTGCTGAGAGGACGTGGAACCGGGGAAGGCCGGAGCGATCTCATAGGTAACTGTGGTGAGTTGGCGCAGGACACGGTACGGGCGGATATAGAGGGGCAGAAGTTTTTCACAGGACCCCACGCGGTGAGATGGCGACCAAAGCAGGACGAGGGAGCCAGGGCAGAAGGAGACCATACGGTGAAGGCGGTTGTAGAATTCTTGCTGAGAGGTCTGGGAAGCGAGTAGCCGGGAGCGTGAAAGTTGGCGGGCGTGGCCAGCGCGATCAATGGCGTCGTGGGCGTATGCAGATGGCGGAGCAGTAGAAGTGGGAAGTAGCGTGTCCAGAGGCAGCAAGGGCGCGCGGCCGTACAAAGATAAAAAATGCAGTAACCGGCAGTGTCATGGCGGGAGGAGTTGTAGGCGAAGGTCACAGGAGAGACCGATGTCCCAGTCGCGATGGTCCTGAGAAACGTACATAGCCAGCATATCGGTGAGAGTGCTGTTGAGGCGTTCTGTGAGGCCGTTTGTATGCGGGTGGTAGGCGGTGGTGAGCTTATGTTTTGTTGACCCTGACCGAATATTGTCAGCGACAACTCTGGATAGAAAGCATCGGCCTCCGTCAGTAAGAAGTTGACGGCGAGCACCATGATGTAGGGCGAGGTCGGCCAAAAGAAAATCGGCAACATCAGTAGCAGTACTGGTAGAGTGGCCGCGTGATTGCGTACGGAGTAGCGTAGTCTCTGGCAAGAGCTACCCATCTATTTCCCGAAGTGGATTCAGGAAACTGCCCCGAAAGGTCTAAGCCGACGCGATAGAATGGTTCGGGTGGGACGGCAATGGGCTGGAGCAGACCGGCTGACAGAGTGGTGGGGCGTTTCCGGCGCTGGCACTCCTCGCAGGCAGCATCATAGCGGAGTACACTGCGGTAGAGGCGGGACCAAAAGAATCGACGACGCACGAGGTCGTAAATACGGAAGACACCCAAGTGACTCGCAGTGGGGACATCATGCAGCTCTTGGAGGACAGCAGTGCGAAGGTGCTTGGGCACAACGAGGAGGAGGTCCGGGCCAGCTTTGTTAAGGCTCCTGCGGTATACGACTCCATCACGGAGCACAAAGCGGCGCATCGGAGGGTCGAATGGGGCGGTTTTGAGGCGGTGTATAATTGAGCGTAGCTGTGCATCGTGGCGCTGTTCTTCGGCCATGTTAGCGAGGGCAGAGAAAGAGCACAGAGCGTCCTCGCTTTTAGTGCCAGGATTGGCACAAGGGCCAACGGGGTAACGGAAAGGCAGTCAGCATCGGCGTGCAAGCGACCAGACTTGTAGAGTACAGAGTAATGGTACTGCCACAGGCTCAATGCCCAACGACCAAGCCGTCCTGTAGGGTCTTTCAAGGAAGAGAGCCAGCAAAACGCATGGTGGTCAGTGTCAGTGACAAATGTAAAGGGGCGGCCTTATAAATAAGGGCATAACTTCCCAACAGCGCAGACTAAGCACTCACGTTCGGTAATTGAGTAATTGCGCTCCGGGGCAGAGAGGAGGTGGCTTGCGTAGGCGATGACACAGTGCTGTCCGGATTGTCTCTGAGAAAGGATAGCGCCGATGCCGTAGCCACTGGCGTCAGTGCGGACTTCAGTGGGAACGATCACATCGAAGTGTGCCAGAACTGGCGTGGTAGTATGCTTCAATATCAAATTGGAAAACGCTTGGGCTTGGTCGAGCCCGCAGATGATGGTGGCGTTTTTTTCAGGAGGTCGGTGAGGGGCGGGCGATGTCGGCGAAGCCTTCAACGAATCGATGAAAGTAGGAGCACAGCCCTAAGGAGCTTCGGACGTTGTTTCACGACGTCTTTGTGGAGATTATTCGTTGCAATCTATTTAAATAATTTTTAAATATTAAGGAAATTCACCTCCTTTGCTACCACGGTCTTTCCTAAGTAGGCTGCAATCATCGCTATCGAAAATGGTTTTGTTTAACCACGTCTCCGTTAAAACCGCGATATCTAGACCTTCGCAAGGTAATATTCCTTCTAACTCACGAATTTTATTTAATATGCTTTTACAGTTTGCATTAAATATTTTTAGTGATTTAGGAACATGCTTGTGGTGTCAGTAAATTTTACTGTTTAACTTTAAACGGGTACGTTTCACTTCATCGCACCAATACATTACACTGTCAATAGGAAGGTCATTGTGCACCAAAGGACAGGATTCCACAAGAAAGCAGTCATAGCAGGGGGCGGCTGAAAGTTGGGTGGATGGATGATATAAAGGAATTCTTGGGGATATGGTGGCCGCAGCTGGCTTAGGACAGGGTTAATTGGAGAGATATGGTAGAGGCATTTGCCCTGCAGTGAGCGTAGTCAGGCTGGTAATGACAATGGTGATAATTAATGAAGACTGCATCAAGCGCATTTTATTTAAACGTTCGCCTTGATGGCATGCTACTCGAGAATGATCGCCTGTGGGACGAGTTGGTGGATGGCTGAATTAACTGCGGTGCAACAAAGACAACACTGGAAAGCGAAGGCGCAAGTGGTACGCATGTGTTGTCCTTTGCTTTCTTGTCGTCGTTGCGCCGCAGTTTTTTCAGGCATGCTACTCCCTTTGTCCCGGACAATCGCGTTGCTGCGACGCTTCGACTAGTCGCCTTCCTTTCCGTTAAGAGGCAAGGACGTATGATTGGGTCTAATTTTTACTTATTCTTTAAATGCAATGCGTTATGTTTAAAAATATTTTCGTCCTTTTTGCAAACTCTGTTTTTCTCGTGATTCATCAATGTTAGCGCTCTCCAGTTCAAATGACAGGTCACACATGAGGTCGAACACTCTCGTAACTGTTTTCTTACGCACTGTTTTCGCGCGTAATTGTGGATCCAGAGCCAGAGATGTTTTGCGCGTATTGCAGTAGGTGCGCAGAACAGCTTCCTTAACTCTGGCCGCGCTGAGAGGAGAAAAGCAATCTTCGAGAGCAGAAAAAAACATGTTTTTTAAGGTATTCTGGTACGCTGGGGAGTATAGCGTCAGTAGGCGAGATGTGACTAGGATAATTTAGAGAATGCGAGTAGAGCTGCCAATCATATTTCATCCTATGATGCTCCACTAGTGTGCTGAATGAATACTCGCTCCCAGTGCTCTATAATAAAAGCTTCAATTAGGGTACCGTATCGTGCATTCGTACCTCCTCCGTGTTCCACACCTCGTTGCACTTCACTCCTATGTCCAACAGGAACAAGCCCGCCAAATTACCCCTGCTTTAGTGCTGTTGTGTCTTTATATTATTGAAAATGACAACTGCTCACTTTTTTGAGTTTCTGTATTTCTATTTCGGCGCAAATGCGGAACACAGAACCCTACGTGCATGCTGTGCGCCGCAGAATAAATAATGTATTACAACTGGGCTGATATGACTGCCGGAACTGTACTGCGTAGCAAAACCCTATGTATTCCTCTTTGGAAAAAATAATAATATCTCGGCATTTCTTATTTAAGTGCGCTTCTAAGTGCCGCATGCTGGTGTCGTCCACAACGAAACAAAATTATGTGCATTTCAAATGGTCGTTCTTTTGTTGTGAACATTCTAGCCATAAAACAGTGTATATTTTACAAAAAGTTTAAAATGTTGTGTTAATGTAACATAGGTCTGACTGAACAGAATGACTAACGATAGAATAACTTGGCGTAATAATGATACTAAACCTGTCTCAACAGAAACAATATTAGCCATATGACATACAAATGTTCACAGCACAGTTGTGCGAACGTGCGCTCTGTGAGCTCATAGAAGTAGAGGTTAGGCTCCTTGATTTAGAATTCGTAAAGGTTAGCGTCTTTCGATGATAAAGTGGCGAAAAGACGAACTGCTTGGGCTCCTATTTCGAATGTTCGTCGCTACCATTTCCAGTTGCGCTCGAGTGTTTTACTTCTCGCGGTGCAATCGTCCACGCCTTTAGAGATCAAAGTTGCGCAACATTTCAAAGCGTTAGTCTCATTCATGTTAGGCATTAGCGGTTTCCGCCGAACTGCAGTTAACAGCCATTTTTGATATTCATAAAAATTCTTTGCAGATATAGTATCTTGTTACCTGAATTTTCTTGGTATTTTCCCTCTAACAGCCAGCCGCTTCACCATGGTGCGTAAAACCAGTGAATATCAGGGCGCCTGCAGTGAAGTAACTGTTTGGAAATTTGCAATATGAACAAAACATGCACAGGCATGCTCCAACTGAAGTATACGACCACCGGCAGTGGATATTGTAGTACTCCGTGCATAATATTGACAAGCTTTTTGAGTTCTTGCCGTTTGCATGTTGAACTTTAAACAGTCGCTTCCCACTAACGTCGCTTTTGTTCTGCGCTGCACAAGTGGCCAGAGAATAACTGTATGAGCCTAGATAAGGGTACAAACCTTAACTGCGTGTAAAGTGCGCAGAAAAGCAAAGAGAAATTCTGTTTTTTTCAGAACTACTATTCGAAGCGTATATCCAAAGCAGTTCATGAGGCGTTCGGATTTGTCGTGCGCCTTTCGAATTCACGCGAGTACGTGGCTATTAAGGTCCACGGCTTTTATTGAAAAGTTGAAAGCTGTATAATGTGTTTTTCACCCTCGTGATCTTTATGTTTCCTGCCTCATGCTACCATAGGTATTTTTTATTTTGCTCGTGGCAGTCAAGCTGATGCTAGCAAATTACAAATGATAACGCTCAAACCCTCCAAAAAACAATCATGCACGGGCTGCCTACATAAAAAAAACAAGGGAGCGTGAACGGTTTGTCTCATGCTGCGCCATATTTGACACGAAAACGCACAGCGGTCATTGAAACCTGCACTAAATGTGCGGGAAGTTGAGTATTAGAAACACTAATAAACGAATTCAAGCCAGAAAACGACATAAAACGCTAAAATAGCGGGCACAGGTGTAAGTGTTCGTTCCGTGATTTCCAACTTGCATGTGGGAGCAAGATCCAAAGCCAGCGACAGTTGCGCACCAGTTGTTTCTATTTCTGATTCCACCCTCGCTCTCGCAGTTTTCGCCCTTGCCGTTAGATGACTTTCCACGTCACGCTCGCGGTAATACAAGACATGCTACGTCCGCCGCTAGGGACGAGGGTGGCGCTAGTGAATACTCCCAATGTTAGCTTACGCGCAGTAAACATATACTCACCAGAGCAGCAGATTGGACTGCCGTCGCCGTAGCTCAGCTGTAGAGCACCGGACGCGATATTCGGAGGTCGTGGGTTTGGAGCCCACCGGCGCCATGGTTGTTTTTCTGCTGCTTTATAAGTAATATTCTTTAAGCGACCGATTAATCGAAGTATCATGCTCCCACCACCCAGCACTCCAATTAAAAAAGAAAGATAGAAGCATTCCCCTATGAAAACCTTGATTTCGGCGACTGTTGGCTGCCTTTATGTGTGTGTCTGTATATATATATATATATATATATATATATATATATATATATATATATATATATATATATATATATATATATATATATATATATATATATATATATATATATATATATATATATATACCAAAAGTGATTTCTGGCAGCTGATTTGGTCAATAAAATATAAAATCACCAAAAAATTGAAGAAACATAACAGGATTTATTTCGCGATGTTTCGGCTGGAGGGCCAGCCGAAACGTCGTGAATTACATCCTGTTATGTTTCTTCAATTTTTTGGTGATTTTATTATATATATATATATATATATATATATATATATATATATATATATATATATATATATATATATATATATATATATATATATATATATATATATATATATATATATATATATATATATATATATATATCATCGGGACCATGCTCATCGGGACCATGCGAGGGCAATAACCAGAAGAATAGGAATGGGGTGGAGATCATATGGCAGGTTCTCTCAGATCATTATGACAGTTTACCAAAATCTCTGAAGCGAAAAATATAAAACCGCTGTTTCTTACCGGTACTCACCTACGCGCTAGAGCGCTAGAAACGTACAGGATAACGAAAAGTGTGCATTTAAGTTAAGGGAACGCAGTGTGCTATGGAAAGAAAAATTATAGGTGTACCTTTGAGAAACCTGAAGCGGGCAGAGTGGGTGAGGGAAGAAACGCGGGTGAATGACATTCTAGTCAAAATCAAGAGGAAGAATTGGGCTTGGGCAGGACATGTAAAGCGAAGGCAAGCTAACCGCTGGTCCTTAAGGGTAACGGAGTGGATTCCAAGAGAAGCAAGCGTAGCATGGGGCGGCAGAAGGTTAGGTGGCGGATGAATTTAAGAAGTTTGCAGGCATAGTGTGGGCGCAGCTGGCAAAGGGCAGGGTTAATTGAAGACACATGGGAGAGGCAGTTGCCCTATGGTGGGTGTAGTCAGGCTGATGATAAATGATGATAAAACCTCCTGCCGCCGGATTTGAGAAAGGGAAAGGAACATAAGTGGCTCAATTTGCAGGTGGAATTCACCGCGTAATTACAGCACGATTGAGGTGTCCACAGAGCAAGTGAGGCAAATACTCTTGCTACGTACTCTCCCTTCTGAGATGGACACTCATTAGCCGGTCACCGTACATCCCGAGCACAGGCTCTAGCACACAAATACGGCTCCAAGCACGGCGTCTTCCGCGTGAATATTACCGGCCCTGGCCCTCGGGTACGATTCACAGCCCCATTTATACACAAAGACAAGAAGGTGAACAATTTGAGCTTCAGGGCAGCTGTCTCCACTCACAAACACAAAAAGGAGGCAGCTATTGCACTGCCCATCTCTTATCCTTCTTTAGACACGCCATCACCGACTTCCGAATAGCGTGTTGAAGCTACGAAGTCGGTCGCATAGCATCCATTAGCGAAATCTAATACGTTTGGAATATACTTCGGATATTTATAATGTATTTTAAGCATATTTTGTATTCATGAACGCACTAAAAATATGCCAGAAAAAGGTTTCTGAAATTTTATGCACGGTATTCGTAATGTATTCTTAAAATTTTCCAAAAATACGTCACCCAAAACATGTTTTGAGCACGTTTCAAATACGCGAGCAAATATGAATGCGGTTTTAACAACTTCCAATTATATTAAAAGTGTACTTTAGTAAATATGAAATTAGTGCATTCGAAGTATACGTCACCTAAAGCATGTTTCGAACACGTTCCTAATACGTGAAAAAATATGTATGTAGATTTAGCATTTCGTCAATATTTTAAGAGTACTTTCATAGATATGAAATTAATGGATTCGAAGTATACCTCAGTTAAAGCGTGTTTCGAGCACGTTTCAAACACGTGAAAAAATATGTATGCGGTTTTAGCATATTGTCAATGTAATAAAAGTGTACTTTCATAATTATGAAATTAATTCGTCTCAACCTCAATTTTAACTTCAATTTTAATAAACGGGCATTCCATTTAAACATATTTGAAGCAGACTTCTATCTGCCGTAGAACAATCTAGTGCTCGAAATCACGTTTCGGAAAATGGCATTTGCATGTTGGCAATGTATTGAAAGTGTACTTTCGCAAATACGACATTAATTCGACTAAAAAAATATTCAATTCTAACGAATGAGCTGCCCGCGTAAATGTATTTGCAGTACACTTCAAGGTGCCGTTGAATAGTAAGTGCTTGAAATCGTGTTTCGGGAAATGACAAGTTGGGAATGCATTTAAAATGTGCTTACGTAAATACGAAATTAATTCGTGCGTAGTGTATTTAAACTCTAACAAATAGGTAGTCGGCATCGGCATATTTGCTGCACACTTCAAGCTGCCGTGGAACCACCTAGTGCTCGAAATCACGTTTCCGGGAACAGTGAAAACTCTCCCTTTTCGGCTATTGGTTTATGTTAACTTCTAACAGAAAGGCAATCACCACTCATTTAAATTACATGTGGACCGCGTGATAGCTTTATACCGGCAATGACGGCATGCGCACCTCCGGGTCAGAACATGCCAACGAAATGGACCCCGACTGGCAAAGGCGACCGGCTCCAACAGACGCCCATGTATTTGTCGGATGACAGTTCGACTCCTGGCCGATGCCTGGCGGAAGTAACGACTAACAATTTGGTTCTAGATAGACCGCAAATTGGAATGCGATCACTCCGACGCTTGTGCGACAATTTGGGGACGCACAGTTTTTGCGCAAGAAGCGCCTCACCGGGCAGGATAATGTGTCTCCATCTCGGGGGATATATATAAGCCAAGCGAAGTATTAGGCTTGTCGGAGCAGCTCGTGTTTGCTTACGTCACTTTCCGTCGGCATTTCCTGCGTGGTAACATCTATCCCGTTCAGGTCCCGTCATGTGACCTTGCATTGGCATAGACTTCTTGATGACGACGCATTTTCTCTGCGATTGTCTGTCTCCTGATCCTTATAACCAGTCCCGTCATTACGTCTACTGTAGACAACATTATTCAGTATTATGCGGTGAATCCGACTAGCACACGTTTAGTATGCCGAGCTGAAGTGAATATGTTTGAAATTGATTTGTGTGTACCTTTAATGTATATTCCAGCATATTTTATATGTAATAATTGTACATATTTAGTATATTCTTAATATAGTTACTGTGTATTTTTAGTACATTTTAATGAATTTCAAGTATATTTTTAGTATAATTTTAATGTATAATAAAAATACTAAACGGACTGAAAATGCACTTTTGATACATTTGTAAGAACTTTAAAAATAGTACTCCTCGCATACTTAGAAAGCATTCGTAGGGCAATTTAAGCATAGGGACAAGAAATTTAAAATTAATACGGAATAAATACAATGAATTCGAAATGCATTTTTCGCACAGCCTTTTTTCGCTAAAGGACCCCAAGCAGCATATTTCTTTCGTTGGTGCATTCGCAGTACGGAAACCACCCCTAAACACATCATCTAGACTCCAGGCCTGACAGTCTTCGAGGGAATCAGGCCGCACACGCGGTTGCCCGAGCACTCATTCCTTGGGAATCTCATACCGAATCTGATACCTCGGATGAAGGGCAACCCTTGTGCATTTGTGAAATTTTGATATAATGTCAGCATGAACATCAACTCTACCCATCCCCGGAAAAAGGCTTGGGAAAGCACAAGAGCGCGTGCTCCTCCGACTTCTTACAAATACTCATGTATGCCTGGCTGTAGAGAAACATTTCCCCCATATGGTCACTGGCCGGTGCTCGCACTGTGAGGAGGTGGCTCACACCTACCACATGATGTGGTCCTGCCAGCATAACACAGCCTTTCTCCGAACCCCCAACCTACCTCCACTCCGTTTCCACTTCCGCTGCCATACACTACCTTCACTTCCGCGTTTCGTCCTGTGCTTTCTTCTCTTCGTCCCTCGTCGTTTTGCGCGGTGGCACGATGTACCACTCCAGGCCCCAGGGCCTTGGTCCAGACGGCCTGGATGGCGGTTTCTACTAGTGGTGTCCCAGACAATGGACTGCAGCTAGTGTCTAAAGAGGCTTCCCACTAAGGGAAACTCCAGAACACCCCCCCCCCCCCTCTCTCTCTCTCTCTCTCTCTCTATATATATATATATATATATATATATATATATATATATATATATATATATATATATATATATATTATAAGATCACCAAAAAATTGAAGAAACATAACAGAATGTAATTCACGACGTTTCGGTTGGCCCTCCAGCCGAAACATCGCGAAATAAATCCTGTTATGTTTCTTCAATTTTTTGGTGATTTTATATTTTATTGACCAAATCAGCTGCCAGAAATCACTTTTGGTATATATATATATATATATATATATATATATATATATATATATATATATATATATATATATATATATATATATATATATATATATATATATATATATATATATATACAGACACACACATAAAGGCAGCCAACAGTCGCCGAAATCAAGGTTTTCATAGGGGAATGCTTCTATCTTTCTTTTTTAATTGGAGTGCTGGGTGGTGGGAGCATGATACTTCGATTAATCGGTCGCTTAAAGAATATTACTTATAAAGCAGCAGAAAAACAACCATGGTTGGTTGGAGTTCGTGTTGTTCGTATTTTATCCAGGTTATCGTCCTATGTCGCCATGATGATAATAAAGATAATAATAATTGGTTTTGGGGGAAAGGAAATGGCGCAGTATCTGTCTCGTATATCGTTGGGCACCTGAACCGCGCCGCAAGGGAAGGCGTAAAGGTGGGAGCGAAAGAAGATAGAAAGTAAGAGGTGCTCTAGTGGAGGGCTATGGAATATTTTAGACCACCTGGGGATCTTTAACGTGCGCTGACGTCGCACAGCGCTAGGAAGCCTTGGCGTTTTTCCTCCATAAAAACGCTGCCGCCGCAGTCGGTTTCGAATCCGGGAACTCCGGATCAGTAGCCGAGCGCCCTAATTGCTGAGCCACCGTGGCGGTTATGGTCGCGATGGCCCCAATCTCTTACTTGTGTCAGAGGAAAGAGATAGCTTCTAATGAAACTTTATATATATATATATATATATATATATATATATATATATATATATATATATATATATATATATATATATATATATATATATATATATATATATATATATATATATATATATATATATATATACACTAAATGAAATGAGGGGCCCGTTTGCCACCGGCGGCATGGTTGTTTTTTCTGCTGCTTTATAAGTAAATTTCTTTAATCGATTTTTAATATAAGTACTATATTATCCCAATGATAAGCACAACACATAAAAAACATTCCCCTATATGCACCTTGGTTTCGGTAACTGTTAGCTGACTCAATATATATATATATATATATATATATATATATATATATATATATATATATATATATATATATATATATATATTGATATGAGTATTCATATCTAGATTGCATGATGTCTCGTACACGCCCGCGCACAAGTGTTACGTGAAGATCGTTCGCCATGTTACCACGTGGTTACGATGATTGTATAAATGTGACGCACTGTTGTAATAAACCAGTTGATGTTCCGCGCTCTGTCCTATTGGTTTCGTCCTCGTCCCTTGTCTTTTTTGCGCGGTTTCAAGATGCACTCTACTAATAGTCACCAACTTGCCCGTCTCTCTCTATTATACTAGTCTCTGAGCACCCCAAGTTCTAACTGCAAGCAATTCTTTAGAGACTTTAAAACAGTTCACCACAGGAACGCCACAGCAACGCGGTGATGAAGCCTATGATGTGCAATAATGAAGTATTCAAAGCAAGCGAACTGTGTCTCACCATACTTAACAGAGCTTTCGCTCGTATAACTAGGTTCAAGCCGCGTTGAGCTCCAGCCATTTTTTCACATTTCGTTGGATTTGCAGCCAACTCGGCTTGCCTAATCCTGTCAAGAAGCTTTCCGGCGTATTCATATGCTCTTCCCAAGTATCTGTTTATGGTTTATGAGGGTTTAACGTTCCAAAGCAGCTCAGGCTATGAGGGATGCCGTAGTAAGGACTCCAGGAATTTTCGACCAACTGGGGTTCTTTAAAGTGCACTGAAATCATATAGTCACTGGCCTCTGGAATTTCGCCTCCATCGAAATATGACTGCTGCTGCCGTGATTGAACCAGCATCTTTCGGGTCAGCAGCCGAGCGCCATAACCACTGAGCCACCGCGGAGACTTCTTCCCAAGTGTCTGCCTCCGCAAGGATGTCGTCGATGTAGAGCTCGATATTTTCAAGGTCATCTAAAACTTTTCTCATCCGCTTTGTAAATAATCGAAACGTCGTGTTCAAGCCAAATGGGATGACCAGAAATTGTTATAACTCCGCGGCACAAGAAAAAGCGCTGTTCTCTTTCAAAGGTTCTTGCATCGGTATTTGCAAAAACCCTTTTGCCAAGTGAAACTTAGACAAACACTTTTTGTGGGCTGCCTTAGTAAACCCCACATCCGCCCTAGGAGTAGTTTTGGCATGTGGCACTAAGATGTTATTAAGTCGACAAAAATCTACACAGCCTTTTAGCGCCCGCAGGTTTTTTAATGAACACAAAATGGGTCTTGTAGGGTGACCGCGATCTCTAAGTTATAGCCAATTCCATTGTTTCCTCTATTGCTGTGGACAATGCACTATTGCTCTGGCTAGATCAAACTGAGCTTGCCTCTGTTGCTTCTACATCGGTCCCATGCCGGTGCTGCTAGGGCTACCTCATGCCACATTCCTACCTCTAGCCCACATCTGTCCCTTGCCGGGTACTTGAGGGCAGGTTGAACGTCAATGTGGGCTCTATGTGGAGAAAACCTCTGCTAGCCCAAATGGGGCTGCCCACACAACGCCGCTGTAGGTCCCAAAGAGCCCGTGTTGGTGCTGGAAAATGGGTGCGCCCACATGTTCCCCACATTGGTCCCTTGGACGCTACTTGAGGGCAGGTGGAACATCAACGTGGCCACCGTGCGGGAAAAACGTTTAAGTGTAATTTGGACTGCACACACACAACCCCTAGTATCTCACATCTGCTATGCCGGGGCTGGTAAGCGGGCGTGCCCAGAAGCTGCCTACATCAGTCTCTCGTCAGGGTCTTTTGGACAGATGCAACACAAATGCGAGGAAAAACGCAGCAAGCCCAAATTGGGCAATCAATACATTGCCGCAGGCGGTCTTACATCGGTTACACCGGGGCTTAACACATAGACGTAGTTCCATCGTGTTACGCATGCTTTTTTTCAATGCGCAAATTTGTATCATGCGCACTCATAACTTACTCTTATAGATAAATTGTAGTATAAATCTAAAAATCTTTACTCGATTACTTCAAGTTACATGCGTTGGGGTCTCGCACTCAACTAAATGTAAAAATAGTTAGATTGTGCACAAGAATGACTTTCCCCACTTGCCAAGATGCAGTCGACTACCGGAGACTCTCCAAACATCATTATAGGGGACCTGGAGTATGTGTTCCTAGAACCGGCGTCGCAGCTTAAGTGGACGCGGTTTTGCGGACACGCGGTTCTTCTTTCAATCTTACTTCTCACGTGTCTTTCGTATCTGCTCTGTTTCAAGTGGCAGCGATTGTGCCTAAAATCGAGCCAGTGAGCAAGCCCGTACGATTCCTTCACATTCTTCATTAACAGCAAAAATATTATAGTTCGGAACCTAAATATGGGCGCCACGCCCAACAATAAGGTGTTCTGCCTACACAAAGTGCAACTCAACTCACTGTCGGCAGCCCCCACAGCCCATTTCCCCCCTGTTTATCAACAAAATATCGGTCGGTTGTTGCGTCAGGTTGACATTAAAATTTACTAGATTGCAGGATTCCCCTTGAGTGTGATACGCGACGCGGTGGCTCAGGGGTTAGGGCTCTCGGCGACTGATCCGGAGTACCAGGGCTCGAACCCGACCTTGGCGGCCGCGTTTCGATGGAGGGGAGACGCAAAAGGCGCCTGCGCGCTGAGCGATTTCAGTGCACGTTAAAGATCCCCAGTTGGTCGAAATTATTCCGGAGCCCTCCACTACGCCACCTCTTTCTTCATTTCTTCTCTCAGTCCCTCTTCTGTACCTTCCCTTACGACGCGGTTCAGGTGTCCGCCGAGATGAGAGACAGATGCGGCGCCATTTTTTCTTTCTCTTGAAACCAACTTCAATTTCACTTAAGTCTGCTTAAGAGCGCAAATGCGAAAGCCTTTCCCTGTTATCTTTCTTCCTTTATTTTTCAACTTTTTTAATTTTATGCAAGTTTTTCTTTTCTATTTCTATTTCTAGTTTTACTTTTTGCTTATGTTTTTAAAGTTCTGGTCTTTAATTTCTTATAGGTTGCATAAGAACGGCTGCTTAATCAACTTTTATATTTTTGTTTTATTCACCACACAACTTATGATTCACAGTTCGTGCGGACAACTTCCGTCTACAACTTCCGTCTAAACCTTTCGTCTACAACTTCCGTCGACGCCATTCATGAGCCAAGAAAGGCTTTCGAATTAAAACATTAGTTCATGATATTATGCCTTGAGTGTGCAAGAGGTGTTTTGGGGTGGGTGTGCCCCTAAAGAATCTATATCGACCCCCTATGAGACCATGTCGGCTGCCACCAACGGGGCTTGCTCCTTTAGAACCGGCGTCGGTTCCATATCAATTTCGGAGGGGCTAACTGAGGTGAAAACCTAAAGTTCACTCTCAGGGGCTGCCCCGATCTCACCAAAATAGGACCAATGGTGTAGATCAGTGGGCTACTGACATTAAGAAATGCAGTCCGATTACGGCCAGCCTTAGAAGGCCTACCTGCATCGGCACCAAGTGGGTCCTATAGGGGCGTATGTGGGCAGGCTAATGGGGGCCGACTGGGGCCCGTGTTGCAAAGCCGAAATTGGTCCCATTGGGGATAACATGACCTACCAACATTGGACCTTCCGGGGGCCTCACTTCATAGCCAGCTTTGTGCTACAGGGGCTGTCATGGCGAATGAAGAATCTAAGAAGCCCGACAACACTTGCTAAAGTTCGTTAGTGATTCGCAATCCATAACAATGTTCTTTAAGTCGCAAGGAAGGGCCCTTTCTATTGCATTAACCTTTCTTGATGCCAGTGGGTAAGAGAAGGGGAGCTCGTTGACCTGGAAGGAGTGTTCGATGAGTGGATTTCACAGCATGGTAGGTCCCATAGAGGTCTCTTTCACCGTCCAGGCACTCAAGAGCGAGTCTGCATATATCTTCTAGCTTGTCCCGCAGCTCAAGGACATAAGTGTTAGTCCTCTTGAGATCTGTCGCAAGTTCGTGATTAGCCTGCACCTCCTAAACTATGGTGAGTCGACCCTGAGAGCTCTCGCGTATATTTCTAACGGCAATTAACCTACGCTTTCCAGCTGTATTTCACGGTAAGCAAACAGATGAGCTTTTAAATATCTGCCCAATCGATCGGTCTTTCCTGACACATTTTCTTCATCATATTGTAACGAAGCGTGCTTCTGTGCCTCATCGAAGAAGGGGACCAGCAGGCGTCGATGAGATGCATTGCTCAACTTGATTTATTAAAGCTAAGTCCGAATTATTAGTTAATCTTGCAAACTAAGAGAAAATATATGAGGTCACAGAGCAAAACAGTCAGTGATACCCTGGGGCGCGCAAAATCTTCGGAGCTGAGGTCCCGAGCAGCAGCCGGAATGCAGCCGTTCCTTCCCCAAGTCCCCTTGGCGTTGAAAAATCCGCTCTCAATACACTTCACCAGCATTCTGGTGACCCTTCTTTCGATAAATCAAGAAAGCGGTTATCGGAATCAAAGCCCATCCTTTTAAGATATGCCGACAGCGAACACATACACTTCCTCAAACTAAAATACAAAAAACCCCCAGCGGCACCAGCTCGCACCCTTGCACGAGCAGGGACGGAATGCGCGCGTGTTTGTGTATGTGATTTTTGCGCGAACCATCCGCCGAAGGACACCGGCTAACCAAACGCTTACCGCCGAACGCGGACCACAGACCCTTGCACGGCAAGAGCGGGGAAACGGCACCCGAACACCGGGAACGGAACAGGGGGAAGCTCGCGGGGCGCTCAAGCAGGGGAGCTGTGTCTTCGTTGCAACAAGGAAGTTCCAACTAAACCAAAACAGATGGCACCAAGGACGCACTCTGCTTGGCGGTTCCTGTCTCCAGCAATTGACGCGCAAAACTGCAAAACTCGCTGTACGACAATATTATTACGAAGAAGGCGATGTACGGAGGACGCGTGCTAGGCTCGCTGCCATTAAAGTCATATTTTATCATGTCGTCGTGTTCCTTGACTTGTCACCGCGTATAAATATTGTTTCGGGTACCAGTGAATTCCTCCTCTAAACCACTGGACATAGGAAGGTATGGTGTTGATAGGAGGTGCCTTAAAGACAGAAGACGGTTTATTTCTTTCATTAATTCCGACGCGAAGTTATAACTTTTGCATTTAAGGTTTCTTTCGGAATAACACATCCAGAAAACATCCACAAAAGCAGTTCGGCCGCTTGGACACTGAATATTCATCAACAGCGTCAGGATAAATAGTGCATATGTCGACCAGCGCGAGCACTTACTTATTGCCTAGTAGTGGACACTGAAGAATTGTGTCCTACTATATGAATAGCTGCTATGAATGGGGAAAGGGATCTCGATGGTTGACTGCTTTTTGGACTTGGTTCTATGGCGATGAGCATACTAAAGTGACTCGGCTATGACAGTAGTACAGGGCTCCGGATAATTTCGAGCACCTAAGGTTTTTTAACGTGCACTGTTATTGCACAGTACACGGGACTCTACCGTTTCGCCTCCATCTAAACGCTACTATGGCAGCCGGATCGAACCCGTGCCTTTCGGGTCAGCAACCGAGCACTATACAAATGAACCACCGCGGCTACTGCTTCACGGTTGGCTTCTTGCCCAATTGTATCGGAATAATTCTATACTTTTGAATCGTGCGCTGGCATATGTCGCGCAACATCACATAGCGCTTTACGTCGCTCTGGATATTTTGCCTAAAGAACTCGTCTGCGATTGTCTGGAAACCTTCTTCTGCACACCCTGGTGCCCGGGGATGTTCTTATTGGGCCAAGAGTTTAAATGTTGCTCTAGCAGACATCGTGGTAGCTCTAGTAGCCGGACCCCTTTACAGAGATAAAATTACATATCTGGCAAAGAATACTGACTTTCACTTGAAAATATAATTACGTTCGACTACGTCTCCTTTTCACTGTTTCCTCCGCTCTCTCAAAGCAAGCTTTCAAACTGTTATCATATCTCTGCTGCTTTGCAATCGCGGCCAGCGTGACATTAAGCAGACGCTCCTTTGTGACTTTGAACAAACGACGTGGATCTTGAGCAGACGCTGCCTTGATTTGGACTGCGCGAGCTCGTGTCACCACTGCCGATGAAAAACTCACTTGTTCACCAGCTTGTTACCTGCCTGGCTTCCGCCGTTGCTCATTTCGGCGTTCTTCAATGTCAAGTGCTTTCCACTCGTTATCACGGTAATGACTTTTCGTGCACCCGGTATGTTGCCGTGATGAGTGCGTAAAGTTGTTTCACCCATTTGGCCAATAAATTTCCGGTGTAATATGTCGTGGAGTATAATATCTTAGCTTCTCGAAGCCTGTTGTTGTCTACTGTATTGTCTACGACTATGAGTGTTGACGTTTCTACGGTCAGCTCTTCATCCTTTACTTGACTTCTCCTAGCCAAGACTTTATTGGCTCCACTACCTCTTAGGACCAGGGTAGCGTGCTCACCTATTTGGCCAAGGAGGACGATATTTATTTAATAATAAAGATAAAAAATATTCCAGGAGCGCTGCTCAGTCCAAGTGCCACCTGGCGTTCACCGCCAGTTTACGCGCGTGTGCTCTCTACTCTCTAAGAGAGCCATTGCGTCTTCTTTATATGCACCCAGCTTAAGAGACTTTCAACCCCAAATCTACCGTGACACGCCAAGCCCATTTGGGCGCCTGGGTAATCCGGGGAACTAGCTCGCCCAAAATTTAGCCCCAGGGTTAATTTGTCGGCCTCAGGCGGACCTCGTGGCCGGATACTCGAGGGAGGGCATGCACACCTTTGTCGAGCTCACAGTGTCCTGTGACCTAAAGCGCCGTACCCATCCACCCCACACGAAGCAGGTGATCTGGAAGAGACTCGAGACCGGCACACTCCCTTCCTCTCCTCTTCTTTCTCATTATCGCCCCACTCTCCCAACCTGTACTTTCTACGCATCCCCAACGGCCACCCTTACCAACATTCACCTGGAGTGTGCGCTGGATCCTCCCTTCGCTGCACCCGCAGCACTCAAGATCTGGAACGACTGGGAAGCCGCACTCTGATCTGAGCACCCTGCTCGACAGAACACCGCCAGCAGCAGGGCCATCAACAGTATGGGCCGCCATCACACGAGCGTTTGATAGAGGGTGGGGCTGCGCGGGGACCTAAAGCCCTAGAGGGCTGAACAGCTTTGCTTGATTAAAGGTTTCACCACCACTACCTCGAAAGTTTTCGCTAGTTTTCGCTAAGTCCATTCTCTCTACCGTCCTCACATCCGTGGTACCCAAAGCAAGAAACAAAGTTTCTTGGCCTGCTCGCCACTTCTTATCAAAATTCTGAACGAAGAGCGCTCAGGCAAATTTAAGGGACATCCCAAGCTTGGTACCTAGCAAAAAACATTTAAAACACAGTAAACACGACAGACACTATAACACACAACCCGTGAATTAAAACAACACGGACAACACTTTAAGCAAAATCCAAAGACGGCGAATGCGAAGAGCTTTCAGGATTTTTTTTTTTTGCTCACGGCGTTCTATGCCTCGTGGCTGTGCTTCGAGAGGCTTCAGCACTGCCGGCTGCTGGCGTTGTGCGCGTCGCAAGGGTGGAAGGCGTCGGTGTCGCAGTCGGCGTTAGACGAGTCTCTCGCTGTTTTGGGGTGGAGAGGGGAGCCAGTGTCGCAGGACTCGCTGGGAACCAGGAACAGACGCAGGCACAGCTGGGCCCAGAGATCGACGCTGCAAGAGAAACGAGATCGCAAAACGGGAACAGCTGCCGGCGATGCGCACTCCAAGCCTAGGTGTTCCTGACCTGCTGAGACCGCCCGATGTTCCGAACGCCGGCTCGAACACGGTGGTTTCACCTTCGCTGTTGCCACATTCTACAATACTCCTCTCTCCCTTGTCACGCGTCATACCCCGCGCTTTTATATCCAACACGCCATCCTGTACCTCATTGCAGCGTCTTTGTTCCTGGTCATCTCCTGTCATGACTTTCATAACTCTCTCCGCGTCATACATCCATGCCAGCTTCCTCTACCTTTATCCCATCTCCTGTCGTATTTCACAAGTTTAAATGGGGTTGCTTGTGGTATCGCATGTTGGTGTACCCTGCATTTCACAAAGAACAACACACACTTCTGTGCAAATTATTAGCCATCTATAACAACAGCATCATCACCAGCCTTACTGCATCCACTGGAGGACGAAAGCCTCTCTATATCTGCCCAAATGATCCCTTCTTCTGCCAGGTGTGGCCCCTCCGTCCCCGTAAACTATATAAACTCATTCGCCCACCTCACATAGTGCCACCCCCTACTTGACTTGCTTTTTCTTGGGATCCACGCCGTCGTCCATAGCTCCAGTGATTAGCGGTCGAGAGCGCTTGGGGCAACTAAGGCTGCGTTCCTGCGTTAAAATAACTTGTTGAAGTCTTCTTTGCCATAAGTGCTATTGTGGTGTTTATCACAACTGTCCGTGATGATTACAGCAATGTTCTGCGATGCACCTTTTTTCCAAAATTATCGAGGGTTTGTCGTAAGCATGTTTGTACTGTTGTGTAAAAAAAAGCTGGCTTAGCTTTGTGTACATACTTCGCTGTTTATTTATGCATCCCACATGCTTAGGCTATTTTTACAATCTGCCGTCCTGCTTAGCTGTTTACATTTATTTATAATGCGGGATTGATTCTAACTGCGGGATTGATTCATGGAGTTCAAGCTTTATATTTAATAGTTGTGGTGAGTACAAACTTCCGAACCAGCTCCATAGGCTTATTTTTAAGAAGGTACCAGCTATCTTCTGTAGTACGCACATGAAATCCGCTTTTGTAAAGGGTGTAGAAATTTTCTATTTCCCTGTTTAACGCTTGATGATCACCGCTCTCTTACAGAGGTATTTGTTTGTTAGTACTTTTTAATGCATAGGAATGCAAAGCAGCGAGGATAACCTAACAGTCGGTTATTTCTTTAGAGTAATAAAGAGACTGCAGAATAGATCGGAAAGAGATTAGAGAAGAGGCCATATTGTGACGAAGAAGACGGCGAACTGTGCAGTGGCGCGGGCAGGGGCGCTTGCGCTAGGCCAGCGGCCATTAAATCACCTCATTGCCTTCGATCATCGCATCTTCGGCTGGGCGCCACGTAATAATTGGTGGAGCTTGCGGGGTATTATCGGCATCCTGGTCCGGGGATCCATCGATCATCGCGTCTTCCTGCGGCTGGCCGCCACGTAACATTCCCGTAACATTATGTTTGCGATTCTAATCGTTATTCTAGTACAATGCGTGATCACCTGCGTTGGCTGGTAGTCTAATAGGCAGGTAGCAAAATCAATAAACTCTTTAGAGATATAAGAGGGCAGCTCAAAAAACGACGTGGAAGGCATACGCAACACTGAAGATGAGTAAAGTATGAATCAACTAGCTCAAGCACATATTTTTATACAAAGCATTCTTTAGAATATGAGCGTGAATGTTGATACCATGATACGGTACAGTAAATGAAATCCTCAATAACGACATTTGCACATGAGAACGTCGTATGTAGAACGTCTATGGCGTCGTGAAGTGTTAATAGAGTCGGAACTCAGTTTCGGGGGACGGTAGCACGCGCCTAACGCAATAACCCACACGAGCTATTGCAGATGAATGAAATCACCCCTAGGGGAGTGTCAATGTGTACAAGGGCGATGGAAAGAAACGCGAACAGAGCGTTGCCTGGGCGCTCCACTGTTCGCATTTCTTTTCTACACGTTTTTTTTTCGGTGGTAGAAACAAAAGCCTAGAGTCGTCCGTGATGCATTCTAGGACGACGGTAACGTCGTTTTTTACCATCCAGGTTAAAGCCTGATCAATAAAAATTCGAACAGTCGAGCGCCTAGGCGCACCGCTGTTCGCGTTTCTTACCATCACAAGAGTACATCACAGTGAGAGATTTATTTTTTCCGCAATTAAGACGCCACCGCCTCCACTCAGTAAGCGATCTTATCGATATATTACGAAGTCAGGCGAGTGACGAAAGATTTCTGAGATTTTGATAGTAGGTGTAAGCCATGTTTCCGTTAACATGATGATGTTGAATTCTGAAGTTTGCATTACTGTGATGACATAGGTTCGCTTCGACAGAATTATTCTAATTTTAGTGTGATTAATAAAACATGAAGTCTCCTTTTTGTCGTCTGAAGTGCGGCTTTTGTTGTTAAAAGATGACTGTCTGGCGATAGGCCCTGGTAACTGGTGCCTCTCTAACTTTTCAGGGAACTATTTCTTTTACATCCTTTTCCGAGCTGCAGTAGCAATAAGGTTGCGTTCCTGTGATGAACGTTTTGCACCGGAGCTTGAAGCGGGCGCTCTTTTCACGCGAGTGCGTACTAATTTCTTACGACTGCAGCGTGTAGTGGCAGGAAAGTACTCACTGGTACTGTGTGACGGATTTTTTAGAGGGCATCTCTTTGAGAGCTTGTGCGCTTTTGTTTTTAAAGATGCGAATTCAACAAGAGGACGGTGTCGGTCTCGTTCTGAGAACACCATGCGAACATAACGTGCTCTCTCGATTTCTTTCGGGTCACGTACTATACAAATGTCCTGAGCACACGCCAAAATTATAATGGCAGCTGAACTCCCGAGTGCAGTGGACGACTGCAGTAACCCGCTCGGACCCAGAGGTGCCGCTACGCGAGGTTGAGAAGGAACCCGAAGTCTCCAGGAGGCACAAAAACCTCAAGGCCAGCGTAGACTGTCCACAAAAAGAAGCGTCATCATGGGTACTACGCTAAGAGGCAACCAATAATCGATATCGCACAGCCAGGCTATCACCATGTAACGCTCACTGGGAGGCATACAAGACTGCCGCTGATGCCTATATAACTGCGCTTAAGCAAGCAAAAGATAACTTCCTTTCTAACACTTTACCATCCATGCTGTCTACCAACATTAAAAAATTTTGGCGCGTCGTCAACCTGCATACCGAAGAATCTATTAACTTAACGGAAGCGTCAGGTGACTCTATTCCGGCTCATTTATGCGCATCAGAACTCAACGAAACTTTTGTTCAGAACTTCTCAAGCACATCAAACACCAAACATCCCGTTCCACTCCGGTATAATTTCCGAACTATGCCTCAAATTGTCATAGATTCATCTGGCGTTGCAAAACTTATTCATGCCCTACAATTTCATTCATCGCCCGGCTTTGACTCCATTTATGCCAAATTTTTAAAAACTACAGTTGTCTACAGTTCCTTAATACTAACAAAAATTTTTCAGCAGACTCTCGATAGTTCCATTCTGCCAACACAATGCAAAGTCGGGAAGGTGGTTCCATTGAACAACACAAAGATAGAGATAGTAAACACATTCAAAATACTTGGAGTATATTTCACCGAAAATATGACGTGGGACAATCACGTGAGCCACGTTATCTCAAAACTGTCTTGCATCGTGGGAGTAACGTACGCAAACAGATATACTCTACCTCCAAAGGTTAAACTTTTATTGTACAATGCACTATTCCACTCACACATAAACTATTGCCAACTAGTCTGGGGGAATACAACCAAAGGAAATTTGCAAAAAATTCTGACTTTGCAGAAAAAAATGTTAAGAAACATTGAAAACGTCCCCAGAAGTCACCCTTCCCACCTTTTGTTCTCGAAATATTGCATAATGAAAATAGACAGCCTATACTCGCACGGCTTGTGTTCGCGTTATAGGACTGAAATAAAAAACAACACTCATTGTCTATTACGGTTGGCATCTCTTTGTAAAAGGACACTAGCTTATGAATATAGAAGCACACAGCCTTGGTTAGTAAAAACGTGCAGGACAGATTATGGACGACAAATGATAAACAGATTGCTACCACACTTGTTAAATATCTGTTACAGAAACGGCATCACTCCCGAGTTAACTTCAAAAAGAGAACTGAAATTACTGTTCATAGAAAACAATTCCTTCATATGATGGGGTATTTCTAGCATTTTGCATATGTACGCTGTACCTTTCCTTGAGCAACGCTTTTCTGTTCATGCGCATTGTTTTCTCCGTCTCTTTCCTTTACTTATGTAACGTTCTTGTTTTTTCGGGCTTTTTCTGGCATGTACTTTCGCTTATCACCGGTGTATCATACAGTTCAATTAGAATTGTTTTGTTTATTTTCCTTGTACAAGCCGATCTGACTTTGTAAACAAAGCATTTCTGTATTTTGATTTGTGTTGTTATTATGCCGCTCTGCCATTATTTTATTTTATTTTTTTTTCCTTGTCCTCTCTTTTGTTTCTTGAATTTTTTGTAATCTGGGGAGCTGGGAACTAGTCAAGCTGAATTTTCAGCTTTTTTTCCCGCACTCCCTCACTTCATGAGTGAAATAAAGAATTTATTTATTTATTTATTATTCAAATCAGGAAATAGAACATCCCCAACAAATTATCGCCCCATCTCGCTCACTAGTACTTGTTGCAAACTATTAGAACATGTCATCTTCACTAACCTTGTGAACTTTCTCGAGTCTAATTCGTTTTTTACACCCGCACAGCATGGCTTTAGGAGGTCATTTTCTCGTGAAACGCAACTTGCCAGCTTCACCATCAAGCTTCACCATATTTTAGATCGCGCATAAGAAGCTGACTGCATTTTCCTAGATTACTCGAAAGCATTCGACAAGATATGTCACCGCTCACTATTTTAAAACCTAACCCAACTGAATATTGACTACAATGTTCTGAAATGGGTTGAATACTTTCTTCTTAACCGACCGCAGTTCGTTTACGCTAATAATTTTCTTTCACCTTTCAGCGAAGTTTACTCGGGCATGCCACAAGGGTCAGTGCTTGGGCCCCTTTTATTTCTTATTTACATCAATGTTCTCCCTTCCATTGTATCATCTAACATTCTTTTGTTTGCTGACGACTGTGTTGTTTTCCGCGAAATAAAATCCTCCGACGATGCTCCAGCTTGATGTATATAACATTTCTCTTTGGAGTAATGAATCGCTAATGGAACCTAATAATAATAAGTGCAAAATTATGCGAACATCAAGAAGTTCCAACTCTCCGCCTGTGTACTACCTAAATAACGTTGCCTCGGAAGCGGTTACTTCATATAAATACCTGGGTGTTCATATTTCTCCTGATCTTAACTGGACGCGCCATATTCAGTACATTGCTAACAAAGCTAAACGCATGTTGGGCTACGTGCAGCGTAACTTTTCCAAAACTCCATCTTCTTTGAAATTATTGCTTTATAAAACACTAATACGTTCTAATCTGGAATATGCCGCAGCGATATGGGATCCGCATCATGAAAAACCGATAACTTTGCTTGAGCTGGTTCAAAATATTGCTGCTCGTTTAATCCTGTCCAACTTTAACCATACCGCAAGTGTAACAAGCATGAAAGGTAATCTTTCTTTACCTCTTTTAGCATCCCACCGGCAGACAATTCGTTTGAGCATTTTTCATAAAGTATACTATCACCCCACGCTTCGGGATTCCCTCATTTCGGACCCCAGATACGTGTCAAATCGCATTGATCATCGTAACAAAGTTGGCATTGAATCATGTAAGACTAAAACGGCATTTCAGTCTTTCTTGCCTCGTACATCGCGTGAATGGAACCGCCTTCCCGCAGGTATCGTCGACATAATTTATAACCAGCATTTTCGTTCTGCACTAGCTAACATTGTATAACAGGAGAATGATAATGCTTGTTCTGTGATATGCATTTGATCTATTCATGTATTTTTTGTAACCACTCCCCTCTTTAATGCCTTTGGCCCTGACGGTTCCATAAATGAAATTAAAAATAAAATAAGCTTCTAATGAGCTGATTTAAAAAAGTTTTAAATTCCTTTCATTCGCCTTGATTTCGACTTCGAGCTCCGTACTTCAAGAATTGATAATAGCTTTTTGGCTGTCTTGCCGCAGTTAAAATTTACACTCTGCAATGTCATAAAAAACAGGCTTCGGGCAACGTGACCTGTATTAAACATCATTTAGGCAATCATTGTTATCAACGAGACCTTTGTTCGTTTAAGTAGTTGAAGATAGCAGCTAGACGACATTGCTACAAATTTCGGAGGTGGATAGACAAGCATTCAGCTTCTGGTTTGTTTATGCGAGTTACCAGTTCATTGAATTTTTATTCTGTTGTCGTTAGCCTAGAGCTTATCGATGTTAGCTCGGCCAAGATAGCGTCCTGATCAGCTTCTTCGTGAGAAGTGCGTTAACTGTAGCGTCGATCTGGCTGCCTCCGCTCCGTGTACCAGAGCCGGGATTTTCTTCACCGGTCGGTGACACCAATACAACGGCAGAACAAGGCAATAGGGCACTACGGGCTAGGCAGCTGTAATAGGAAACGATCGCTGGTCTTCTTAGTAAATAGTGATTCGCCGCTACGCGCCTGTGTGACAACGGTGTCGGATAGCATGACAAGGGTGCACAGCTTTCTAGCCCACAGGGCAGGTGCAGATTGGCGCTGCTTTTAACGCGACAGCGTGAAGGCTCGTGTTGTGTAGAAAATCCGGTGTCGGCGGCGTTGTGAGCCAAAAATTTCCAGAAAAAAAACGACGTAGGCCACCGACGTCACCAGGCCTTGCGGCGTAATCCCGACCTGCGCATTAGATTGTGAGCAAACTGACAACCGTGGCACTTCGCAGGTAAATTAATGATTGGTCGCTAGAGGTTCGCCGAGAAGAGCAACCTGGGTCGCACTAGGCCCACCTGTCGCAGGACGTGTCATCGCAGGGCAGTGGCGCCTCGCTTAACTACTGCGCAACTGGGCCATGATTCGTAGGAGGGCTCACAGGTATATATAAATTAAGTTTGAAAATGACCGATTCCGCACGTATGGACATTATTCGTGAAGGCTATGCGTCATACCCTTAAGGCGGAGGTTAAGTTTACCTTCCCAGTTTTGGTACCCAGTGGCGATACTGATGTCGTTGACCGCGGGGCTCATTCGCTGCCGATGAAAGGGCCAACAGAGATGCTGCATCCGATGACTTTGTCTGAAGACAACCGCCTTGCAGCCTGCTTGAATCGGACAATGCGACAACCGTGGGCGATCTCGGCTCTTGTGGAGGTCGCGTCACAGGGATATAGGACGATGGCAGCAGCGATGACCTGTACGACAAAGGCGAATGATGTCAGGATGTCAGACTGCGTGGCCTCGCTGCACAGCTGTCGAACCCACCGTTTTCAACAAGACTTGATCCTCATATCTTGAAAGACTTGAATATCTAAGGCTGTCATCTAGAAATAGACGGATCGCAGTTTTGGCGTTCAGCCTGCTGGCAGTGTCATCCGTTCAAATTGATAACAAACTTCTTATATTTTCCGCCACGCACATCAACAAAAAGCACTTTGTCTGTTTAAAACTCAATTCACATATCGCTTTCAACACAATCCAGTTTGGTGAGCAACTGAAAGTGTACAATCCTGTAAATGCTTTCGAAAAGTCTAAGCAGATAGAGTCAATCTGGCTCATTCTTGAACAGCACGCGCTAAATTAAGAACAGCTCCGGTCACCTGTCTTATTGAGCAGGCATCGTCTGAAGCTGTGTTGATTTCGAGTGCTGGTACTATAATTCTGAAAACACTGAGAAATGCTCTTCGATAAAATATGCCAGAGAATTTTACAGCATGTGCGCGTCATTGAAATCGGCCTGTTTTTGCAACACAGTGCGTTCTCTCATGTTTATAAATAGCGGGTACTTGCGCCAGTCAACCATTCGACTCCAAATAAGTTGTTCTGTAGACGCCACAAAGAATAAAAAAGGTGCTTTGCAACCCATTCTGCATAGTGCTTCGAGCTTTCGTTGAGAATGTTATCTAGTCCACCTGTATTATGGATGCATATGTTAAGCGAGCTTTTTTTCGGATGCAGTAAAATATTCTATATTCTCTGAACTTTCAACATTGACTTTAATGAAGTTTGTGGCCAGGGCCTGTGGCAGGTAAAACACGGCCTGGCAAAATATATCGCACTTGTTCTAGATCGGCATGTTCAATGCTATGCAATACGGAATAAAGGCTTACCTCGTTGCTGAACTTTTTTTTATTCGCCTAATTCTTGATTGTATCCTCGCCTAAGATGTAATAGTGTTTTGATAGAATGGTGCATTACACATGCTGTAACAGATTAACTCGCCTCTCACTCCTCTCCCTGTTATTGCTCTTTTTAAAGAACCCACTGGTTTGTACATTGGTGTTTCTTTCAGGCGCTGATTTGTGACAAAATGCGCACCATTTTGCAGCGGCTGCGTGAATGTGCTACAAAACTGACGTGTGAACTTAGCGCTTCCTAATTACGTTCCCAGGCACCCGAAAATAACCCAAGGGCTCGCTTTAGTGCTGAGCTTAGTCCAGCACCAAATCTGGATTGCTTAGACCGATTGAGAATAATAACACTTGCTAGTTCATCATGTCGTACACGACGACCGGACCCGGAGTAAAGTAAAAGTTGTTCATTGACAATTTCGCAAAGGGTCGGCATCATGGAATTGCTGGTACATAAACGCATTGTTCATTACTGCGAAAAAAAGAGCAAAAAAGACAAAGGGCCGGACAAAAAACTAAGAAATACCGCTTCAAGGTGATGTTTACAATATAATCAAAATCAGCAAGAAAAGCGTGCAGCACCACTAATCTTAGTTAATTATGGGTAAAAGAACAAGGAAACGAGCAAAAAAAATGAAAAACTAACTCTCTCAAAAAAATGATGCCTTTAGCGATTCGAGTCGATTCGAAGTCGATTCGATTCGATGCGATTCGAGTAAATATTTAGTTCATGAGAGATAACAGTTTAGTATCAGCAGACACCTGAAGAAAAAAGAGGCGCTCCTTACGGCGTAAATGACAGAAGCCAACAATTAGCAAAACCAAGGAAGGTAGGGGATTTTTGTAAATATAGTGTTGATGTCATCATAAATGGGAGCTTAATAAAGAATTTAAAGATAATCGACTAGAAAGCATAAGAAAAACAAACCATGACCGAATTTCGCATCCGTTTCATCTCATCTACGGCGACGGCTCTCCAATGTTCTACTTTTGTGGGTATTTATGTGTGTTAGAGCTTAATTTTGAGAGCGCTCGCCAGCGCGACCCTCGTCCATAGAACCGGACGTAGTGTCCTGTATTACTTTAGGATTTAAGTGCCACGCAGGGACGTGATCGAACGGTGAGGGCGGAAGCTGTTACAGAACCCTGTTATGCTGCGAATGGCATCAAGGCTTCAAAAACTGAGGCCCTCGTTAGCTATTCAGCAGAAATCATCAACATCAGCCTTAGTACGCTCACTGCAGGGCAAAGGCCTCTCTCAAGTCTCTTCAAATAACGTTTTTCTTCGCTAGCAACGACCATCGTACCCCCGTGAACTTCTTAATCTCATCAGCTCACCTAATGTTTGCCGCACTTTGCTACAGATCTGTTCTCTTGGAATCCACTCCATTACCCTTAAGGACCAGCGGTTATCTTGCCTTCTGATTACATGCCCTGCTCAAGCCCATTTCTTCATCTTGATTTCAACTAGGATTTGAATAATCCGCGTTAGTTCCCACACATATTCTATCCGCCTCCGGTCATTTAACGTTGCGCCTATCAAATTTCTTTCAATAGGTACCTGCGTTGTCGTTAACTTAAGCTGAACCGTTTTCTTCAGCCTCCACGTTTCTGCTTCACAGCTGAGTACTGGTAAGATACAGCTGTTGTATATTTTACAGCGAAGCGCTATACCCCCACAGTCCAAGGAAATTTTCGTGTCGTCGTCGTCGTCAGCGAAAACCCCTGGAGCGGAAAAGCCCCTAACAACATAGAAATCGTATATTACGCTGATTATAAAAGAGGCGTAATATAAAATAATAAAAAATATATATATAAAAATTAAAGATAAAGAATAAAAACAGTACAGGATAGAACTCGTACATCATGCTGATCATAAAAGAGTCAGAAATTAAAAAAAAACGAAAACAAAAGAAAAAAGTATTTATAAATTTAAAGAAATTTAAAAAAAAACATTTCAGCTTTGTCTTTAAGAACAGGACGCGACACGTGCTGCAGTGCTGCCAAGTAGTACACGGAACGCCATCGTCCGTTCGACGCGACGCCTTGCCCGTTGGACACTTTAAGAAAAGGAAATGACGGCTGTAGACACATCTTGGGGAACACCCGAACCGTGCCGTAGGAAAGGAAAATCAAATCAAAATTGTTCGTAAGGGAAGGAAATGATGCCTGTCTCACACAGCTCGGTGGGCACCCGAACCGCGCCTTAATGAAGCGAATATTCCCTACGGCGGTGCCGACAATGACAACTACGCGTTCCTGTAAACATTACGTTTTCAGCTGCTTCGAAAGTGGTTGACGTCATTCGAAGCCCTCGTGTGAAGGGCAAACCGCATAATGTATGATAACGGCACCTGCAAACAATGCGAAACACGTTCCTTCTCCCCGCGTGTTTTACCCGGTAAAAATTACAGTTCCGTTTTCGTGACCACTTTATGCGCCTTCGTCGTCGTCGCCTCTCTGGCTGCGACTTCATTCTCTTTCACCTGTAAATTCCCATCGTAATCGCTTGGAGAACGTCTCTGCCAGCGGGTGAGAATAAATGTCTCCCGTGAAGTCTTCCCTTACACGTGGTGGAGGTGCGCCTTGGATCCCCCGTATACTCTTTCCTCGCTTCTCCCTGGAGCTGCGTTCCGGTCGCCGCTTGTGTACTCTCACTGTCATGTCCCAAGAGGAGAACGCCGACGGCCCGGGTTCCTCCCGCTCGCCCTCTGCTGCCCCCGCAACTTGGACCGTGAGCAGCCGTCAACGCGACTCTCAGATGTTTGCTGGCCTCCGCGGCGACGACGTCGACGACTGGCTTGACCACTACGACCGCGTGAGTACGTTTAAACTGCTGGGACGACTCCCTTAAACTCCTGAATGTGTCCTATTTGACTGACGTTGCACGCACATGGTTCTTAAATCATGAGACGTACATTCCCGACTGGACAAGTTTCAAGCAGCAGTTGCAACAGATTTTTGGTTCTACGGCTGTTCGGTTGAAGTAGCCCAGAAGAAGCTCGCTTCATGCATGGGAATCTGCCAGTAACCGGAACGAAGATCCAGGGTGGAAAAGTATTCAGCTCCCTAAACAGAGCCGAGGGAGTCATCAATCCAGGGCATAGGGTAAACATCTTCATGAGTAATTTTGTTGAGTGCACGGAAATGAACACAAAAGCGCACTGACCCATCCTTCTTCTTCTCCAAAACCACCGGGGAAGACCAGGGACTGGCGGAAGGGCGAACAATGTCTCTGCGGAGCATGTCACTCAGATTGTCCTCGATGACTGCGTTCAGATAAAGAAACGCGGTACGGGCGGCGGCGAACAACCGAGGTACCTTCGGTCACGATTCAGTGCTCGGCCACAGAAGTCTTGCACAGAGTAGTGGAAGCCACGTGAAAAGAGCCTTGGTACTTGCGAAGCAAGTCCAGTAACTCTTGCCGTTGAGATGCCAGGAGATGTGGATTTATGGTGGCAGAGAGGACGGAGAGAAAAACGTCCGCTGAAAGGGGCGACTGTGAGGAGGGCGCGATAAGTACGACAGGAGAAACCGGGTGCATGTCCAACGTGCAAGAAAAAGAAGTGCCTTTGGGTAATACTAGAGGTTCACGGGAAGTGTTCAAGGCAGCGACGACGGCTGATCCATTTTCAAACCGAACCAGGCTAGGCGGCCAGGCAAGACCCCTGCTCAGACGTCGATCAGAGGCCCGATGAGTACATCCCCATGAAGGATGGTATCAGAAGTAAACCTGACAAGATCATTACTCCCAGCGGGCAAAACCGAATCAACAGCGGCAATGAGGCGATGACAGGGTTCGAGGCCTTCAGATGATGGGTCGCTCTCGGTCATGTGCACGATGCGGTCACGGTAAGAAACAAACGCACTTACAGAAGATAAGAAATCCCAGCCAAAAATCATAAGGTAAGCGCAAGGAGAAAGCAAAGCACATTGTACGTGGTGACGGACAACGTTAGTAAGAACACGGAAAGTGCATTAAGCGGATGGGCGAATGATGACATCGTTAGCTCCAGGCCGGGGAGGCCCATCGTACGGCGTTTTCACCTTCTTCAAGCGAGAACACAAGTCTGCGTGAATAACAGAAACTGCAGCTCCCGTGTCAATCAAAGCCTCTAGCTGTAAATGTTCAGCCCACACTAAAACCATATTAGACGGGCGCTCTGGAGGTATTTGTCGGTGTCCGAAGCATGCAGCTTTCCGTTCAAAAACTGCACTAGCTAGTCTTCCGAGCGCAGGTCAGGCGCCGGAGAAGGCGGTCAGAGCGGAGAAGAGCGGCGGTACGGCGAAGGGGATCGAGCTCTGGTGGGCCGATAACCACGAGGCGGAGCATAGCTGGCGGAATGTGAAGAAGAACGTCCCGAAGAGTAAGCGAAGGCACGGCGTTGATGAGAAGGACCGCTAGTAGTGTAGCCGCTTTCGAAGGTTTCATACCCGAGGCGTTCGTCGTGAAGACGCCGACGGCAAAAGCGGGAAATGAGTCCCCGGAAGCCACAATAATAACAAATCGGGCGGCTGGGGCGCAAGGGCGAGTAGAACGGTGGCGTTGAGGTTGGAGGTACCAAATCTGTGACATGGTCGCGTGGCCGCGCTGGCGTAGGAGGCGGACCAAAGACAGGCGGCATGGCAGCGACCTGAGAGTACGTGGGTGCACGGCGAACAGCAGGGGTGTCTGGTGCCAGGGAGCAGACTACTCCCGCCAACTCTTCTTTGATGATACTGCGAAGTCCAGCACCAGCAGAGGACGGAGCAGGAGGAGCAGGTGTAGTGAGGCACGGAGAACCGTGTGCGAGAGGTTCCTCACGAATGAAGGCACGCAGGTTGGAGTCGGCGGGCAAAAGGGAGGCAGCTGGGTCAGGGTGTAAACGGATGGATTGCAGCCGATCGATGCGTTGGAAGGTCTCTATGATGGCATCGACGGCCGTTGGGTTTTGTACCGCAAGGGCATTGAACGCCAGAGAGCCGATACCTTTCAGGACGTGGCGAACAAAGTCAGCCTCGGTCAAGGTGGCATTGACACGCCGGCAGAGAGCAAGTACATAATAAAAAAAAATGCAAACAGCATAGCTTCGCTGTCTAACCACCTTCATAGCGTGCATTGCAGCAAAACATTTTTACTCTTAAGAGATATTGGTAAACTGTCATTCATGATCTGAGAGAACCTTTCATATGCGCTCGACGCCATTCTTATTCATGTAATTATTTCACACTCGTGTTCCTGATCTGCGGTCACCACCTGCGTTAAACTGGAGGTATTTCCTTAACAGTTCCAACACCGCGCTACCAATTGTAAACTGCTGTTTCCTTCCGAGATTGTTGATCATTACTTTGGGTTCCAGCATATTTATTTTTAGACCCACTGTACTGCTCTGCTATTTACTTCATTGATCATGCTTTGCATTTCATCTCCTCAGTGACTGTGGAAGGCAATGCCATCAGCCAATGGCACATTACTAAGGTACTCTTCATTACCTCCAATCCCTATCTCTTCCCAATCCAGACCATGGAATACCTGCTCTAAACCGGCGGTGAATTGCATTGGCAAGATGGTGCCTCCCTACCTGACGCCCTTCCTTTCTGGAATTTCATTGCTGAATTTTTTAATGACTATGGTAGCTGTGCAGTCTATAGATACCTTCCAGTATTTTCACATAAGACTCTTTTACATCCTGATTCCGCAATGTCTGCATCACTGCTGAAGTTTCCACTGAGTGAAGCACTTTCTCGTAATCACTGAAGGCTATATAGAAGGCTGGATTATATTCTGCGCATTTCTTTACTACCTGATTGATTGTGTGAATATGATGAATTGTGGAATATCCTTTATGAAAGCCTGCCTGATCATTTCGTTGATTAAAGTCTAAGGTTGCCCTGAGTCTATTAGCGATTACATTGATGGCAACGAACAGTAAGCTGATCAGTCTGTAATTTTTCAAGTCCTTGGCGTTTCCTTACTTATGAATTAAGATAATGTTTGCCTTCTTTAAATCTTCTGGTATGGACGACGTCATAAGGCATGGCGTACATAGGGTGGCTAGTTCTGCTAGCACAATCTGCCCTCCGTGAGAGACGACCTGCTGTTACCTGATCCTCACCAGCTGCTTTCCCCTTTTGCATTGCTCCTAAGGCTTTCTTCACTTCCCCTTTCTTTACTGGTGCTATGTTCGCATTGCTGGGCTCTACTTCCTCTATCATTAACGCTATGATTACATTGGCTACTGTATAGATTTGTGTAGAACTCTTCGGCTATTTTGACTATCCTATCCATATTGCTAATGACATTACTGTCTTTGCTTGAACGTATAGAACTCTTGTTTACCTATGGCTAGCTTCTTCTTCACTGCTTTTAGGCTACCTCTGTTCTTTAGAGCATAAAATTGAACAATGGTTTGTGCACAAATAAAACAATGGGTGGAATTCATGGCGGGCGACGCAAAACGGCGAGCACCGCGGCGGGTGGCGCAAAAGACAGCTGGTGTTGTCGTCGTTGTTACCCTCATACAACGGCACATGCCCACATAGAAGGATTGGCCAAGAATTGATTGGTACAGAGAGTTTTTCAGATAAATATTTCGTAGACGAAAATAAAATGAATACTGAGGAAGGAAGAAGCAAACAAAAAGGAATAGGGAAATGAAACGGGACATGCACAACGCACGCAGGAGATCGAGACTGATCTTTATAGCCGAGTGGTTAAATGATAATGATAAGAGAAAGAATAAAAATAATATTGGGAAAAATTATAATCACCAAGGTAGCCGATTTGATTCCATTAAAAAATTCTGGACTGTGGTAACAACAGACTTGTGGCTGTACCCAAGTATGATGGCTCTAAACGACAGTATGACTCGGCTGCTCAAACAAAGGCCAAGCTGTTGTAGTGGTTTCTCTAAAACAGTCTTCACATCATAGTGTACCGGCGACAACACAACAAAAAATGTCTGCGATTTCGTGCACAGCACAGAATACGCAGACTGGATTAAGCGCTAACCCAGACCTGTGCAAATAAAAATTTAAGGGTGGAATCCGGCAACGCAGCCTTCATAAAGATACCTCGATTTGCCGTGAATGACATGATTGCCTGCTCCGCGAATACTTCAGGTGCAGGAAATCATCAGCTCTTAAAAGAGATCCAGTTGTCATTATTAAGAAATTCTGTCTTCGAAACCTCGCTGCTGTGATGTACGCTGTAGCCGGAACGATAGGAAGCTCGGGGCCATTCAGGGACGCCTTTGCCAGGCATTCCGCAACTTCATTGGCTGTCACACCGCTATGACCTTGCACCCATATCACGTGAACAAGGCTCAAATTCGGAGAGAGTAATGAATGGAAGGTGCTTTAGATTTTCGAATCCGCATCCGAATCAAGGTAAAAACACAAAGAAAGATAGTCTGTAATGACAGTCACTGAAGAGAAAGCTGGCTCTAATTTTCGAATAGCAAGCACCACCGCCAGAAACTCCGCTTGGAAAATTGGGGTGTAGTCGGGAAGCCGCGCAGAAAAAGACCAATCTAGAAGCGGGCAATGTATTCCCGCCCCTGCCTTTTCATCAGATTGTGAGGCGTCAGTAGCTATCGTTAAGCTAATAGGTATGCTTGGTAAATGGTCTTCTAATAAACCATTTAAAATGCGGGGTGGTAAATGCTTAGCGTTTTTCGGTAAAATGTCGTCATAGACAATTTCTGCAGAAGACCCACTGTTTTCTGTCGGAAGGATGTTATAGAAAGGAAAATTTAGAGGATCAAGCAAATTTTGTACCATAACTACCAGCGGGGTATGAAATATAAGCCAGTGAAGTCTAAAAAAGGAATTCGGCTGGCAACAAAAACAGACAAGGAGCGGTGTAAATCTGGTTAATATATCCCGAGGTATGTCTGAACAGTTAGGAATTGAAATATAGATAATAAAGGAGGAATACGGACTTCAAGATAACGCACGTTATTGGCCACAAATTTGGGGAGGGAAAGGCATGAACGAAACGCTTCCTTCTCCAAAAGAACGAGGGGGCGAATTTTGTAAGCAGCTGTACAAGAA
Organism: Amblyomma americanum; assembly: GCF_052857255.1. NCBI lineage: Eukaryota > Metazoa > Arthropoda > Arachnida > Ixodida > Ixodidae > Amblyomma > Amblyomma americanum. Next base: position 203,472,822 of record NC_135498.1, read on the forward strand.
AACAGCACAGATCCAAGTTCTAAAATTGGTCCGACATACAAAACATAAATCAGCAAAAGTGCATTTCTCCACATTCCAGGCCGGGATTACTTAATCTACGCAACATGCTCACAGCACGAGCCCCTTTCGCTGCAACATGGTCAATGTGAAAGCGCCACGTGAAGCTCTCATCATAAATGACTGCAAAATATTTTAATGACTTGAGTTGAGGAATATTTTGACGCTGGGAAATGCGAGACAGATGAACTGGATCTTTCATTTGAAATGCAAGTACAGCGCACTTGTTTAGATATAATGTGCGATGTAAGTCACACAACCAACTTTCAACCAAATTCAAGTACGATTGCAGGCGCACATAGAGAGATTAAATGTCAGCTGCAGCAGTGAAAAATGCTATGCCGTCCGCATAGACGTACGTGCGCATGTGTTGACGGCTGGGAATAGAGCTCATTAGAATATTAAAGAGCCCAGACGACAGGACTGCCCCTTGTGGAACACCTCTAGATTGTTTATATCTTCCAGAATTGACACAATTTAGTATACAAAAAACTGTGTTTTCAAGGAACGCAGATATCCACGCAAGTAAGTAATTCGGAAACTTCAGAGTAAGTAACCTTTGCAATAATATGTAGTTTTCTACGCGGTCATAAGCTTTGGCTACATCTAATGGCACCAACGCAGCATGCTATTTTCGGTGCATCGACCGAAGAATACAACTCTCAAGATCGCTGTGAGCATTACATATGCAGCACTTCTGGCGGAAAACAATTTGACAGGGACTTAGGATATTATTGCTGTCTACAAACTCAGAAACACGTAGAAGTATTACCCTTTCAATTAACTTAAACGCGTTTGATGTCAATGAAATGGATCTAACATTATCCAGAGATTAGCCACCACCATTGTTTTTACTTAAAGGAATCATTTTGACGATTTTGCACTCAGGAGGAATCCATGCATGTCTGATTGAAAAATTAACCAGCTATAATAAGGAGGTGGGGAACTCCGGAAAGAGGATCCTTAACATTTTTGATATTACCCTATCATGGCCAGGGGCCGCAGATGGTAACCTCAACACTATCGGGGAAAGTTCGGGACGGGTAATGGGGGGAACATGCTGAATCTGGTCCACTGACGCCACAAACGCGGAGCTCAAAAGAAATACAGACAAAAAACGCTGCTCTGATCATATGGAAATTGCCTCAACTTTTTATATTGCTTCTTGCAGGCTCAAAACACCAGAGGGTGAATTTTCTGAGTCCAAAATTTTTTTCCGCGATCTTAAGAATCCGGAAAGGGCGTGACGATTACCTGATTTTGTTAGGAAATAAAATGCTCATGTTCATAATTTCCTTTCGCTTGTGAGATTGTGCGTTTAAAAGTAGCCGCAATGAACTTATAATCAAGCCAATTTTTTGGGCTCTGATTGTGTAGAAGCTTCTTCCACGCAGCGTTTCTGCGTCTGTAGTCCCGCGAACAATCTGCATTCCACCATCTAGCTGAAGTGTTCCCTCTCGATGGACGTACCAAAAATTCGGACTTCTTTCGGCATTCCTCAATAGCCAAGCATGTGCCTCTTGTGGCATGCGTTCCAGGAGAATGAAGCGCTGAAGCAAGAGTGGAGCGCAAAGAGGACTGAAACTGGTCATAGTTTATATATGACCTCAATTGAGAGCACGCCGGAGTTAAGCGGGCAATTAACATAAAAAACGATAGGTATGTGACCGCTAGATATTCCACACTCCACAGTCTACCAATTGAGCACAGGAACAAAATGGCTGGTGAAAGTTAAATCTAACGAAGATCGAATTTGCGCGCAGAAATGTGACCGAACACAAATTCATACACGAAAAATTGTTATCAGTAACCCAATTCCAAAGGCGCTTACAACAGAAATCTGTCTTAAAGCCCCATGACACATGATGAGGATTAAAGTCGCCGGCCTAGAGAACTGACTTCTGACAATTAAGGAGCAGGAGATCTAGCAGCCTGGTATCCTGCACACCGTAAGGAAATTAAACATTTACTAATGAAAAGGGATAGCTCCCTGGAATTTTAAAATCTAAAGCCAATAACTCACAGTCTATAGCAGAAGACTGAAAAGTAATCTTAGCCCTGTGACAAAATTTAGCAGAAACTAGTATGAGTAAGCCTCCTCCTCTTGGCTTTTGATCTTGTCGAAATGACGAATAGTTTTGCAAATGAAAGTGTTTTTCAGATGTAAGCCAAGTTTCTTGTAAAATAATTATGTCTGAATTATGTTGATATATAAGGTACAGTGAGTCTGTTGAAGCTGAAAGAACTGACCGACAGTTCCACTGGAGAACTCTAAAACACCGCTATAGTTGAGAAATCCGGGCAGCAGCAACTGCCTGCCCTAAAGCAGTTTCTTTTAGCTTAAAGTCAATCTGTTGCGTCTTTGATTTCGGCTGAGGATGTGGAGAAGAAGCGTTAAACATGGGGGATCCAATGCGTTTCAGGATTCACGAATCCGAATTCATTATCTCCGTGTCATGAATAATTGGAGCATTATCTGAATTTGCGGACTGAGGAAGTGGAGAAACAACAGTAACTTGTTCCTGGGGCTGAGACTGCTCAGACAAGGAATGTTGGGTCATTAACGAAGGCATATCTGACATGGCAGAAGTCATTTCAATTTGCATGGCCTGGGTAATCTGCATTTCCAGAGAATTAGATACGCACTATGTGACAGTGGACACTATCCTGTCAACCATCTTAGCTATAGAGGCTTCCACAGCAGTCACTATATTGCCTGAGAGATTGACGAATCTAGTGTCACTCCTGAACGGGCTAATACACCTGCATAGCCGTGAGCTCTCTCTTTAATTTCTGATATTGCCTCGCGCCGCGAACGGCGTTTGCGGTCGGTTATGCCTGTAATTTGCAATTCATAGATAGATAGATAGATAGATAGATAGATAGATAGATAGATAGATAGATAGATAGATAGATAGATAGATAGATAGATAGATAGATAGATAGATAGATAGATAGATAGATAGATAGATAGATAGATAGATAGATAGATAGATAGATAGATAGATAGATAGATAGATAGATAGATAGATAGATAGATAGATAGATAGATAGATAGATAGATAGATAGATAGATAGATAGATAGATAGATAGATAGATAGATAGATAGATAGATAGATAGATAGATAGATAGATAGATAGATAGATAGATAGATAGATAGATAGATAGATAGATAGATAGATAGATAGATAGATAGATAGATAGATAGATAGATAGATAGATAGATAGATAGATAGATAGATAGATAGATAGATAGATAGATAGATAGATAGATAGATAGATAGATAGATAGATAGATAGATAGATAGATAGATAGATAGATAGATAGATAGATAGATAGATAGATAGATAGATAGATAGATAGATAGATAGATAGATAGATAGATAGATAGATAGATAGATAGATAGATAGATAGATAGATAGATAGATAGATAGATAGATAGATAGATAGATAGATAGATAGATAGATAGATAGATAGATAGATAGATAGATAGATAGATAGATAGATAGATAGATAGATAGATAGATAGATAGATAGATAGATAGATAGATAGATAGATAGATAGATAGATAGATAGATAGATAGATAGATAGATAGATAGATAGATAGATAGATAGATAGATAGATAGATAGATAGATAGATAGATAGATGATAGATAGATAGATAGATAGATAGGTAGATAGATAGATAGATAGATAGATAGATAGATAGATAGATAGATAGATAGATAGATAGATAGATAGATAGATAGATAGATAGATAGATAGATAGATAGATAGATAGATAGATAGATAGATAGATAGATAGATAGATAGATAGATAGATAGATAGATAGATAGATAGATAGATAGATAGATAGATAGATAGATAGATAGATAGATAGATAGATAGATAGATAGATAGATAGATAGATAGATAGATAGATAGATAGATAGGTAGATAGATAGATATGTTTATTTGAGTGTGCCTAAACAGCCAAGTGGCCTAAACGAGCGCACACTAGGTCAGATACATCAAAACACCACTTCAAAAGATTTAAAAGCAGGCACGAAAACAACAATTAGGCAAATATGTCCATGTCATTAAACGTTTTGTTATATAAGATTTGTAAACGAGTCATTGGACAGATGGCGTGCAAATCAGTACAAAATGTGTCGAAACATTTTGCAGCTTTTGCATGCGGCACACGAAAATTCAGCGACATCAGTAAGGTCCCACAGTTAATGTAACCGCGCACGACGTTTTGTAGAAACTGCATGTCACGTATGCGTCGCCTGTCGCCAAGGGTAGACATATTGAGGTCTGCCAAGAGAGAATCATAGTCGTAGAAACGACGGCGACCAATATATCTATCATAATAGATGCGTATGAACTTACGCTGGACATTTTCAATTTTCGTGCAATAGGCGACAGATACGCTATTCCAGGCTACTGACGCGAACTCAAGACGCGGTCTCACAAGGGCACAGTATAGAGTGCGTAGACATTCGTGCCGTCGAAATTTTTTTGTTAATCTAAATATAAGACCAATATGCCTCAATGCGCGTAACACAATTGAATTTACATGCAGTCTAAAGTCAAGCTTTGAATCAACAACAACACCAAGGTCTCGTACATGAGCCACGCGAGAAATCTCACCCGCCAAAAGTGTGTAATCAAACGTAACTGTGTCGCGTTTCCTACTTAGAGACAGAACGGAAGTCTTCTTAATATTCAGTTTTAAGCGATTCATGAAACACTAATTCTCAACGTTGTTAATGTCAGCTTGCAATTGGCGGCAGTCCTCAATATCTCCAATATTACGGAATAATTTGAAATCATCGGCGAAGAGCAAAATTCTCGAGTTCTTGACATGTAACGGCAAATCATTAATAAACACTAAAAACAACAGTGGTCCTAAGTTGGAGCCCTGAGGCACTCCCGAAGATGACAGAAATTCGTTGGACACACAGCGGGAAAATCGTACCATGTAACGGCGGCTGCCAAGGTAGCTTTTGAGCCACCTGCAGTATATGGGGCCAAGTCCGTATCTTTCCATCTTCATCAGAAGTACCTCATGGGAAACCATATCGAAAGCTTTAGTCATGTCAAAGTAGACTGCATCTACCTGACCACGATTAAATGCATGTGGCCCAGTATAATCAAGAAAGCTGCATAAATTCGTTTCCACAGAGCGACCTTTCAAAAAACCGTGCTGCAGAATCGAGATCTTCTGTTTGAAGTATGAGCCCATGCGTTCGCACATAATCATTTCAAAAACTTTCGCAAAAGAACAAATTAGTGACACAGGACGAAAGTTGTCTACATCACAAGCATCGCCAGACTTGAATACAGGAACAACTACTGACAACTTCCAATGACGAGGGAAAACACCAGTTCGCAACGATAAGTTGAACAAATGCGCCAAAACAGGGCCGAAAATGTCAGCGCATCCTTTAATTATGAAGCTGGGAATTTCATCAATTCCTGTTGAAAGTTTTGGCTTAAGTTTCTGAATCGCCGAAAGAACCTCATGCTCGGTGACAATATCATAAGCTAAACAGTCAGCGCTGTCTTCAAGAGTGATAACAGCAGTTGTGTTATCATGGCGCACAAAACAAGAGCTGAAGTGATCAGCAAAAGCTTGGCACACATCTTAATGTTTAAAAAAGACGCCATCGCGCGTCTTTATCACAGCAGCACTAACCTTATCATTTCTTTGCTTGCGCACAAAATCCCAAAAACTGTTTGGTTCCTTTTTAAAGTTCTGTTAGAGAAGTCTGTGGTAGTCGGCTTCATCACGTGCAATCAGTTTTTTCACAATTTTTCTGCACAATGAATATCTTTGGTACCAATATTCACTTTCTGATTTCACGTAGAGTTTGTGATACTTCTGTTTTTTCTTCAATTACTGTCTCAAATCGTGCGAAAACCAGCATGGAAATCTACACTTCTTCGATTTACGGTGAGGTATACATTTTTTCATTATACCTTGTACAGTTGATGTAAGTAGCTCAACGCCTGTGTTTACATCCTCAGTCTCAAGCAATTCTGACCAGTCGTAGGCCAGAAGATCATTGTAAAGCCATTGTACGCGTATCTAAATTTTTCTGGCACCATCTCACGCACTGCACGAAACGACAAGAAGAACGACAAGGTAAATGGGCAATGATATTTGTCTACTAGAACAAGAGGATCGCGCACCGCTTGCACGCTAAAAAGAGGCACATTAGATAAAATTAGGTCTAAAATGTTTCCAGCACAGTTCTTCATTGTATTAAATTGATATAAACCATGAAAATTACTAAAATCAATTAAACATTCGGCTTTTTCTCGAGTTGCTGTGCAGTCACTAGTGACCAAACCAGTGGACCAATCGACCTTAGGAAGATTAAAGTCCCCGTAGATGTGAACCTTGTACTTCAAAAAATCAATTTTTTACCCAATATCCAAAAAATGATCGGTTAAAACGTTAGGAGCAGAATTTGGTGGAAAGTAGTAACAGCCGACTAGATAGTGCGATTTCTCACACGTTGGAATTTCCAACCACACACATTCTTCGTATGTCTCTAGGTCTGGTCTCCTAAATGCATTTAGCACAGAACGGCAGGCTATCAGAACTCCGCCCCCGTATTTAATCTTGTCTGAGTACACCCTATCGGCCCTGAAAACAGTGTATTCATCAGAGAAATAACACGCACTTGAACATGATGAGTTTAGCCACGTTTCCGTCAGGCACATAATGTCGTACTCACATCCGTATGCATTCGCGAAGAGAGCTTCCCTTTTAGTTCGCAGCCCTCTCGTGTTTTGGTAATACAGCTTAATTTCCTGAGCCATTTTCGGATGTAGTTAGAGCACCATTAGGGTCATCAAAGCGCCGTGAAGACCACAGCTTTCCATAAAAAGGGCGAAATACGCAACCATCAGGCCACACTTCCGGTTTGCTCACAAGTTCAAATAAATGCTCATCCATAGAAACGTGAAAGGAGCAATATGTATCGTACTTAGTTTTCAGTTTTGTGCAAGTAACAACCTTGTCACCTACTGTGTCCGCCAAAAGTTCCTGTATGTCCGACGCCGTTGTTGTCGGGTCCAGACGAGAAACAAATAAGCTTTTCTTCGCCGGTAGTCTGGGCGCTACTTTAAGCATGGACTGCTTAGCTGTGCCAAACGTTGCTCGAGGCCGAGGTGGTTGGCTCACCGCTTTCGACGGGCATTGCAGATGAGTACTCTGGTCCTGAGCAGGAAGCTTCGATGGAGGGGCCGACATTCCAGCAGGCGGATTTGCCGCCACGGCTGAAGCGTAGCTGGGAGATTCCGAGCAGTCAAAATGCGAGCACTCACTCTGGCTGACTGTACGAACAGACGCACTCAGGCCATTCAAAGCCTCACGCAGGAGCGCGTTTTCCGCACGGAGCTGTCGCACCTCATCAGTTAACGCATCCATTCGACTAGCCATTTCTTGTAGCATTAAAACAACACTCGGGGAAGCACTGATGGAATCTGAGTCTTAAAAATCCAGGGAAGAGCGCTGAACTTCGGGGGGCGTTTCTGTGTCGCCGGCTCCGCCGATAAGCTCTACCGCCGAAGGATCACGCCGCTTCACGCAATGAACACATTTGTACTTGCTGGCACCGGATTCCATCAGGATGTTGTATTCCTCGGCCTGTATGTTGATGCAATTGCAGTGAAAACGCTGACTGCAAGACGCGCACGGCAAAAACTGCTGCCTACCACGAATGGGCTGGGAGCAGCGCGCACATGCGTCCGCATCGGGCGCCATGCAGGACGATCCATGGAATTTTCCGCATGAGATCCACCACAAAGGCAACACTTCTCGTTTTGATCAAAGCATAAATTCGATGGATGGTCATTGCCGCATTTGCAACAGCGCATGATGGACTTGCAGCCACGAGCACTATGGCCATATCGCCAGCAATTGCTGCACTGCAGTGGCTTAGACGGAAAGGGATCTACACGAAAGATTAGGGGGGCCATGCTTTTATTTCTGAGGGGCAGGCAGTACCCGCAAAAGTGGCAATAACCGTTTCTGTTGGCACCCGCTCATTGTTCACCTCCCGGCTACAATGATACACCGCAACAACATTCGCTTCAGTGAGAAGGTCGAGGGTCTCAAATGGAGACAAGCAAGAGTCCACACCACGAACCAAACCTTTTGTACAGGCCAGATGAGGCGGAATGAGGCTGTTTACCGAAGGATACCAAAAAGAAGAGCAGTTTAGAAGATCCTTTACGCACAACAGGTCTGGTGAACGGCACCGAATCCCGCCACGTCCAAATTGCCTTACCTAAGTGATTGCCTCATAAAGAGAAGTGGCCGCCTGGGGAGCACCTCGAACAGGCCCTGGACTGCTAATTTTGATAGCACCAACATCCTTTGGCACTAGCGCCAAAGGAATGCTGCGGACACCGGAGCGTTGAAAAGCTTCCAGAGGCATCTCATGAGGCGGTAGGAAAGCGGACCAGGGGGAGGTCTCCTTGCCGGAAGACTGCGTAGACATTACCTGATATTTACAAACTCACCGCGTGAGTTGTCCACAGCAGAAAAAAAGGTGCAAAGGCACAGGACAAAAAGGAAAACAGGACAAGCCGCCCAATACTTAGCCATTCCCTCGTCTTCAAAAAGAGATCTAGTGCAGCCGTAGCAATCTCGTGCTGCGCGGCGGCGCTTCGTATTTCTTAGACATTTTATTTATTTATTTGTGCATAATGCAGCCCTATTGGACTATTGCAGGGGTGGGTGTATACAAAACAACGAAGAGAAACAAGGAGCACAACAATGGCGAACAGCATAGACAATGTGAGTAGAGAAAAAAAAATTTAGGGCAGCGTCAGGCGCGCGGGTCATGGTTCGCTACAATTGTCTCGGTAACGAAAAGGGGCTGTCCTGACAACCTGTGGCCAGAAGAAGAAAAGCGTGTCTTAGTAGGCCTGCGGGCGGCTGACGGGGGCGGTTTCTTGGGGCCGCGATGGTGCAAGCCCAAAGAGGCGTTGAGCAGCTAGACGATATAAATGACAGGCGACGTTTGCTGGACGACGCGTTATGGGCCATAATATTCTGTGCGAAATTTTGAAGGCGATCCCGGTGGTGTGCCTGTTAACCTTCCTGCTTTTCCTCTTCCTCCTAATCGTCCTGAGAGGGGTGTCCAATCGGCGGCGTTAGGCGGATAAGGTAAGATGGTGTCTATCGTGGGCGATGGCTCATTACCATACAACAGCAAGGAAGGGGTAAAGCCGGTGGTTGACTGCGTGGCGGTGTTGTACGCGTACGCCACGAAAGGAAGGACAGCGTCCCAGTTGGTGTGATCTGCTGCGGCGTGCATCTTGAGCATGTCTCCCGAGACTACGATTGCAGCTCACGGTATGCCCGTTAGTTTAAGGGTGGTAGGCCGTGATGGCCCTGTGTATGACGCGAAATTCAGTAAGCAGAGATTCAACGACGTGAGAAAAGAACACGCGACATCTGTCGCTCTGGGGAAGAAAATGATGCAGCAGGAACAGAGCAACTTGGCGGGCAGTAGCAATAAGAATGGCTGCTGTCTCGGCATACCGGGTGAGGTGTTGCAATGGTTCCCAGAGACAGTACAGGGAAGCAGGCCGTACAGGTCAACGCCGACACGATCGAACCCTTAGCGAAAACTGGTACGTTTCGAATACAGTTCGGGATATTTTTAATGTAGTTTAAACATATTTTATATTCATGAATGCACGAAAATTATGCCGGAAATAAGGTCCTGAAATTTTACGCTTAATATTCGAAATATATTCTTAAACTTTGCCAAAAATGCGTCACTTAAAGCATGCTTCGAGCACGTTCAAATGCGTGAAAAAATTATGAATGCGTTTTAGCATCTTACCAATATATTAAGTGTATTTCCGTAAATATGAAATTATTGCATTCGAAGTATACGACACTTCAAGCTTGTTTAGAGCACGTTTCAAACACGTGAATAAAATATGAATGCGGTTTGAGCATCTTGTCACTATATTAAATGTGCACTTTCGAAATATGAAATTAATTCGTCTCAAGTATACTTGAATTTTAACAAACGGGATTTCCTTTCAAACATAAGTGAAGGAAACTTTTAGCTGCCGTAGAACAATCAAGTGCTCGAAATCGCGTTTCGGGAATTGTGTTTGTATGTTGGCAATCCATTGAAAGTATACTTTCGCAAATACGACATTAATTCGAGCAAAGTACACTTCAATTGTAAAGAATAAGCTGTCCGCGTAAACGTATTTGCAGAACACTTCAAGCTGCCATTGAACAGTTAGTGCTCGAAATTGCGTTTGGGGAAATGACATGCCGGCAATGCATTTAAGTGTACTGTCGTAATTAAGATGTTTCGTGCGCAGTAAGCTTCATCCCTAACAAATGGGTTGTCCGCATCAGAATATTTGCAGCCCACTTCAAGCTGCCGTAGAACAACCTAGTGATCCAAATCATGTTTCCGAGAACAGTCAAAACTCTCCTTTTTCGCCCATTTGTTCATGTTAACTTCTAGCAGAAAGGCGGTGCAAGACCACACGCATTTTCAAACATAGGCATACATGCTGCGCCAATAATAACGCTGAGAAATTCTTTTAAATGTTTTCAGCACACTTGTATGCGCACATTGAGGGTCGTCGTGGTAAGAGGCGCAAATGCCAGATGGTAAGTGGCGGGTCTCGCGAGAAGCCACCGCTGACCATCAGGCATTTATTTGCAGTGGTATAGGAGGCCGTCCCGCCGAGCAAAGTGCGGTGCTTGCCACATAAAGTTCGAGAAGGCGCAACGTTTAGAGATTTAGACACGGTGTCGATGAGGCACGCAAGCCACGGGTCTTTCGGCTTCTCCGCAGCCATATCACCGATGGTAATAAATGAGAGTACAGGATTTGCCGCCGAGGAGTTGGCAGCGTTGCTGGGAAGGATAGACCGATACAAAGCATCGGCGTCCATGTGCTTACAGCAAGAACAGTAGATGACGCGATGTCAAAACTCTTAAAGGCGGAAAGCCCACCGAGCAAAGCGACCGGAGAGATCTTTTATAGACGACAACCAGCAGAGCGTGTGGTGGTCCGTCGCGACATAAAACTGGTGGCTGTACAGATTGGGCCGAAATTTCCTGAGCGTCAATACAATAGCTAAGCATTCCTTCTTCGAAACGGGAAGGTTGCATTCTGCTTTGGTGAGCACGCGATTTGCATACGCATCTATGTATTCTTGAAACCCATAATTTTGCTGAGCCAAGACAGTCCCGAGGCCAATGCCACTTGCACCCGTATTCGTCTCTTAGGGGCTGTTGGGTCATAATGTGGGAGTATAGGCGGCGAAGTGAAAAGATGGCGCATGGTAGTGAACGCTTCGTCGCCCTCGGCCGACCAGCCAGACATGTCAATGTTTCCTCCAAGTAGCTCCATCAGGGGCGCAATGATCGACACAAAATGGTTACGAAGCGCCGAAAATAGGAACACAGACCTATGAAACTTCCAAGTTGCTTGAAGAAAACCGGTTTAGGAAGCTGCGCCACAGCACGCAACTAGGCCGGGTCACGAAGAGCGCCTTCCTTGGAGACGTAATGCCCCAAGATCGTCAACTTCTGGGCTCCGGAGTGTCACTTCTTCAGATTCAGGTGCAGGCCAGCGCCTGCAGAGAAAATCAAAACCTGCTGTTAGCTTGCTAGGTGCGCGGTGAAATCAGCGTAAAAGGCAACAATGTGGTCCAAGTAGCAGTGGCAGGTCTGCCACTTGAACTTTCGCAAGGTTTTATTCATCATCTTTTTAAATGTGGCAGGCGCGCTGCATAGACCGAACGGCATCAGTTTGAACTCGTAGAGTCGGTCGGATGTAACAAAAGCTGTCTTCTCTCTCTCAGGCCATCCATCGGTATTTGCGTGTGGCCGGAATGTAGATCAAGGGACGAAAAGTACTCATCGCCTTGCAGGCAATCAAGAGCCTCGTCGATTCAGGGAAGAAGGTAATTGTCCTTGTCAGAAATTTTGTTGAGGCGGCTGTAATCGACATGACATTGGATTGATCCATGTTTCTTCTTTACAAGAACCACGAGCGAGCGCCATGGGCTGTGAGACAAACAGGTAACACCACGTTGCAGCACGTCCTCAACTTGTTCGCCGATGGCGCGGCGCACCGCCACTGACACACGATATGGCACCTGTCGAAAAGGCGAGTGAGAACCGGTCTTAATGCGATGAGTGACGGGTATGTCGAGCCTAGAGCAGTGTGGGAAACGTGGAAAGTGGATCGAAACGTGTGTAGAAAGGCTGAGAGCTGCGCCTTGTGGCCGGAAGGAAGAGAAGAGGAAACATGCAGCGCAAAAAAACGCACGGCCGAGTGAAGAAGCATAAACATGAGCGCGTTTTTTGCGGTGCATATTTCCTCTACTGTGATGAACCAAAAGGCACAAATCACTACCATTCATCGGAACGTCTTCGATGGCGGCGTGTAAGAAGGCGTCGGGCAACGGAGGAGGTGCCGAACCTGAATGAAGAGCATTGATGGAGGTATGCGGAATGTCTCTGGAGCATCCAGGTAACAGAGAAGACGGCCAGGTTTAATCGAACCAAGAGATTTAGCGCGTAGCAGGGTAAGCGGGCACGGAGACGGATTGAAGGTGAGCATCTTCGTGAGCCCCCTTGAACATCGAGAGTAGCGGACGGCAGCAGCCGGTGTTTGCGGTGGACAAAGAAAGAAGTCGGTATAATTACAACTGTGACGGCTGGCTCGGCAGAACACGAAAGGGATACAGACTCTGAAGCCTCCGGTGCGACATCGACGTCTTCAATGCCGATGAGCTTCGGCGGACACATAAAATGGGCGTCATGCGTCCAGCACAAACACTACTAGAATGCTCGTGCGGGAAAGATGAGGCCTTGAGCTTTTCGAAGAGCACGCAGTTCTGTCCTCAAGAACTACGGAACTTAGCTTTCTTTGTCAGCGGATGTATAGCGACGGCGCATAGGTGACAGTGAACGGCGACGCGGGGACGGGGAACGAGGGGTCGTATACGGATGCTGGTCGTTTGCGTACGCATCCGGAGGTGGAGCAGAATGAAGCAGCTGAGGTAAGCAGGTAGAAGGCGCAGCTGCTGGAGGGGCGACCATGCAGCGATGTCAGAGGCGGGCTACAATTCAGGGCAAACGCGCGAAAAGCATATAGGACGGTTGTTCGATGTGCGCCAAGGATTGTAATGTGGCCATGAGAGAGGATGAAGCGAGCCACTGGTGAAAGCGATGCCGCACGTAGGGTACGCTGACTGTGTGGAAACTCTACAGGTCGAGGCCACGCAGCCACTGCGGCGTATGTCAACGGCGCCGCCATAGCAGTGTATTGGCTATAATGTGCCCCGACTCCGGCGAGTATCAAAGCAGGAACTTTAGGGACTTCAGGGGGGGCCCGAAGAGTTTCGGCCACTTGTTCTCGGATGATGCGCTGCAGTGAAGGCACACGTAGGAAAGGCAGTGCCAGGACTCGGGTGGACGAGGTAGAGCTGAAGCGCAGCTTCTTCCCGAACAAATTGCTCGATCTGGGGCAGCAGTGGCGACTGTTCGAAGTCAGACGTCAAAACCGCCGGAGGCTCTGGGTGCGAGAGTGGAGAGCGAGTAAGAATGCAACGCTTACAAATTTGGTCGTACTCTGGCATTGTGCAATGACGTCGACAACGGTTCCTGGATTTTTAGCCTGAAGCATCTGGAACGCGTCATCGCAATACCCTTCAGAATTTTGTCGATCCTAGCGCGCTGAGTCATCAAAGCATCCACACGCTTCCATAGGTCCCCATCTTCGATATAACCGGTGAAATTCCCACCAGGCATCTGCGTTCGAGCACGCAGGTGTTGCTAAGGGCGAAGCTTGCGCACCGCAGGCCGGCCGAAGACATCGGCGAAACTCCTCTTGAAGGCGGACCAAGATATGATGTCAACCTCGTGGTTCCAGAACCACAGTTTCCCAACATCCGTAAGACAGAGATGACGTTGTTCAGTTTGCGAGCATTGTCCAATTCGTTATGGTTACCGACCCGCTCGTAAGAGGCCAACCATTCCTCGACGTCATGGTCTCCGGTATTGCTGAAAATGTCAGGATCTCGCTGGCTCAAACCTCCACCTCGGACGATGGCAGCGGCCGTGCGCCTGGACTAGGGTCGGAATCATGAGGTATTGTGGCGATTGGGAGCGTAGTGCTTCGACGCTCAAAGGCGTTAGCAAATCCGCACCTCCACCAAGTGAAAGGGGGTTTGTGCACAAACAGAACAGTGGGCGGAATTCACGCCAGGCAATGCAAAACAGTGAACAGAACTCTGGCAGTGCAAAAGACAGCCAGTCCAATCGAAGCGATCTCGTGCAGTTTGGGGGGGGGGGGGGGGGGGCGCTGCGTGTTTCTCAGTCAACTTCTTACGGGTATCGGGCCCAGCCGTCAAGTTTCGCTACAAGGAAGCCAACAGTCACCGGAAACAAGGAGCATTGGCGATATTTTTTTGAGCGAAACCTCCAGAAACCTTAAAGGTCATTTGAAAGTGCAGATATGAACTTGAGTAGAAAGTGTTGCTGTGCTAATTGGTGCAGTAATTCAAACATGGTATTTGCGTGAAACACACGCACAAGACAGGGTACGGAACAGGGTACAGGGCTCATACCATACACTGTGTTGTGTGTGTGTTTCGTGAACTACCATGTTTGGAAATATTACCTTGAAGCGGACTCAATAGAAAAAAAAAGTGAAATTTGTGGTGTAGGTCGGAATCGACCCCGGACCTCGGCATGCAGGTAGGCGATGCTTTCACTCTTCCATGAGTGTTTCTTTTTCGTTTCTTCGAAGTGAATAAAGGCGCGTGCAGTAAATGCACAGATGTATAAGGAACAGCTTAAAAATATGTACTAAGGAGTGCATGAAAAATTTTATTATGAGCATGTAAATTACATATATTCTATTGAACGAATAGCGAAGTACATTTTCGTTTAATTTTCTTGGTGCATTGGGTGCACTCGTAGCGCCGTCATGCTGCACCCACTGAAACGCCAACAGGCAATGTACGGCGATGTTCCAGGAGATGCGCGCGTCAAGTGAATGCACAGTTGTGTTAGAAACGTATCTTCTAGTTACGTACTGAGGCTTTCATAATCAATTTAAATATGAGCGTGCAAATCGCAGATGTTCCAGTTAAGCGAGCAGCGAAGGTGTCCGGAACGTAATAAACGATGAAATTGTAACAGCGCTGTAATGAAAATGTAAATTTGATCAACTAGTTTGTCGTTAGAACGGCAGATTACAGGATTTGTATTTATGTTCTTACTTTTGTTCATTGCACTGTATGGCTTGGATGTTTGTGAGAGCATCATAGAAAATATGAAAGAACGAATCAATAATAAGCGTATTCATATAAAAATATGCCGTCACCATCTGGAAGACGTTGAAATAACGAGCGTTCGCTGTTTGGTAGCACAATCTATCGTACGTGTGATGTATCACCACGTGATCAGGCTACTTTTCTATACCTCACGGCGAGCGGGCGCCTGCCGCCTTGAGGACGGATATTTTTGACCAATTTGGGCCGAAAACGTTTTTCAACTCTTCGGTGGGCCATTTTTCCTTACCTCAAGGCGGTAGGTGCCCGGTCGCCTTGAGTTAGGAAATCGTGAGCTGCCAAGTGGTGACGTCACGGCCGCCATGTAAATCCTAACCATAAGTAAATATTATCCATATTAGGCGATATTGTGATCCCTAACATGTTCTACTCATCGAGCCCGTCACGAATATGCCTTTAGATAGATCATGGCGTCATCGCCTAATTATATTATTTAAATTTAAGCCTAAATATCAATAAATATTAACTTGATTAGTCGATATTGCTGTCTGACGTGTTCTACTCATCTAGGGGATTGCTAATATCTAATTGGTTTTATGTTGGCCTCATTAATTACTGTTTTATAAGTGAATAAACATAGTCACATGACTAGGGAAATATGATGTCACAAAATCAGTGACCTCACCAATCAATCACGAATTCGATATACTAATGACGTCACCAGTCGATCACCAATTGGGTTGCTATGTCGATCTAATACGGGGGCCGCCATCTTGAATTCCTCGCACAGAAAATATCACGTCGAAGGAGGTGGTAGCAGACCTCCCAAAAATCGAGAATCGTGATGAATAAAAGCTAACGCTTTTAAAACACAAAAATTTCTATTCAGTTTGTAATGCGTTAAGTCAAGATGGGAGTGAATGCCTTAGCAGTTGAGAGTCATAGTAAGATGAGTGTTAGAAGCATACCGTGCTTCTTCTGCTATGGAGCATACCATGGAGCATACCATACAGCATACCATATCATTCATTCTCAGTTCAGATCACCCGCGATATAAGCGTGGTCCGGCACAGACGACCTCTTTTATACGCTCTCAATTTTTGTTCTGTATATCGATATCGCCACTAAATAAATTTTGGTGTGTATTTTTTCTCGTCATGAAACGCTGGATAAAATGTTTTTTATTGAAGAATGTTGTGGACTGTAAGTCAAGGGCGCTCAAAAGAGGCTTCGTATATGCCTCTCATAACTAGTTACGTAACAGCTGGCACGTGTATTTTCTGTAATAGAAAACGTTTCGTGATGTTAGGTATTTTTGGGTTGTACCGAACTAAACGCCATGAATTAAAACAGAAACAAAGAGGGAGGCGTGAAATAGTTTGTAACGTGTTCTTCGTGGTTCGTTGATCTGAGTATTACAACACGCAGCTGGAGTTATCTTTCAACTCGGCTATATTATTCATTTTATTAAAACAACTTGCGTCATCGGAAAAACCACAAAATTTAACAGCGCAGCACGATCCACTTATTATTTTCTTTATTCGAAAAGGAAGAGGAGGAGTAAAATTTTTGCGGATGTGAACCCCTCGGAACTAACTAGCTTTTCACGAAATTCGAGGTATGATTTATTAATAACAAGCTTTTCACAAAGCTCGGGGTATGATTTAATACGGGACCATGCGTGCCCACAAAAACCATACAGTTTCAGTTTGCGCGGCAGAAAATTTTCATTAATAATAGGCAACTATTTCCTAAAAAGAGAGAACTATGCTAACAACTAGTGAATTTCGCTCAAGTTCTCGCACTATGTATTCTTTTTGTTAAAACAGTGCAACAGTGGAACCGGCTTTCCGAGGAGCAAGTGTGCTCTGCAAGTGAAGATGTATTTTTTGCCAATCTGTAACCCCCCTGCTATAACACCTTCGGGCAAATGCGGGGTAACTCTTGAATAAAGAATAAAGAATAAAGAATCAGAGGATGAATATTTTCTACCTGTAGAGTATGAATCTCTTACAAACTCAATCAATTAATGGTTCGATCGATCGATTCTATTAACATGTAAAGCAACGACCATGCTGCCTTGTTGTTACAGCATTAAAAATAAAACAGGAATTGCGCACTGCACCCTATAATAGAGATAACCGTGGAAAGAGGACCAAATAAAGCTAAGAGAGCTATGAGTAAGAAAGGTTTGTCGTGGTGATTTGGGGCCCTAAAGACCATTATGTATAGGTAGAGATTACAAGAATAATTTCCACTAAGGAGTGAAAACGAAAAACTCATACACTCATAAAAATAGCAAAAACAAATCAAGAAAATCGGTAGCCCCAATCGGACGCAAGTCCACTGCTTTAAAGCAAAAATAATATTAAAAACCTACAAAAGGTAGCATAGAAAAATAGAAAAAAAAATAAGAGAAAGAACGCCGGTATGAAGTGCCATTTTTCTCACCTAATGAGGGCCCGCATAAGAAACGCATCCCTAGTTTTCCTGTAAGAAAGTGCAGTTTTCTTTTCTTCTCTTGTAATAAACGTAAGCCTTTTTTTAGCACAGTCCATTGAAGCGGACAGCGAAGAAGTGGGCTCTCTACTTCCTCGCGTTCGTACGTACCCTCTAGAAATCTCCTTCAGAGCGACGATGGCAGCCTCTTGCAACCCCCATGACAGCAGCGGCGTTGGCGTCACCGACTATCATGCGATCATGACTTACTGAATGAAGGAAAAGTTGCACGGCACTAATGGGACCAGCACACAGAAGACAAGGACAGGACGGGCGTTGAATATTGACTGGTTTTATTTCCTCAAAACAAGAAAGAGCGAGAGCTTGTACGCACACGTCAAAATTGGTCGTGTAAACAACCTCGGACACCTTCACACAGCCGGGAAGCATCTGAGCCACACTTTAGAACAGCCCAATCTAATTAAACAAAGCAGAAAATTTTCGCCAATAAAAAGAGACACCGAAGTGCCACTGATCATAGCCTCCTACGTTTTCCATGCATGAGAATCGGCTCAAAAGCGACCGTTCAGGCAAGAATGAAGGCTACCAGCGCGATCCTTTTCGGGCGAAGCTTGAGGTGGTCAGAAGGTACACTACGCGCCAATGGGCGCGTTCTGCTGGTTCGCGCGCACATCAATCTCTCTGCCCAGAGCTGGTTGTCTGGACTGCGAACGTCTCATCACGGCCAGCGGAAAAACTAGGTATGTCGCGATGAACCATGCAATAAACGAGGTTTCAGGTATTTTCTGATGCGAGCGCCTCTTCGTGGGAAGCGCCTCCCTCATTTCCACACTGGTACTTATGCCGATCGCCGAAAAGCGGCGCTTGCAGCCTTGACAAAAAGTGCGTTGGTCGGCATACTTTGATCTTGTCATCGATGATCAAGCATGGAAAATACAGGAGGCTGTGGACTGATGCAAGTCGTGCCCAGCATTTTGATAAAAGAAGCTTGATAAGTTCAGGCGCGAGTGTGCCCTTGCTCCTGACTAAAATTCTAATTATTGCGAAAGCATAACTTAGCACTACTTGGCTATGTTCGTGGTATGTAACCGCAGAAAGTGGATGCAAGACGTGTCGGCAGCCTTTGCGTCATTCATTCATTCATTCATTCATTCATTCATTCATTCATTCATTCATTCATTCGTTGTTTATTTGCAGAATTTCTTTCAAAATACAAAAGAGTTGCTCGACCCATAGCCATTAGCTTGTAATGGGTCCAGTGATGACATATGATACAAATTCTAACACAGCAGAGGACGAAGTAATTAACAAATACAAAAAATAATTCTTGACGCACACAGCATAAGCAACGCAATAACATTCAGTCACAATTTCTTTCAAGCATCACAATAGTTTTCAAGAAGGTATTTCTTTAGATCTAAACTAAAGATATTGGCAAAGACTTCCAGATGAGGGCTCCTTTACATTCTATGGGCCTTTTACGGTGTAGATTAATAGATGGAGGCAAGTTAAAGTTACGATTAGTTGCATCTGTTGTATTTGGTAATATAAGTTTAAACAAGTCTATAGGAAGAGGATCATTCGTCTAAGATTCTCTGTATAGTCTGTGCGAGTTTTAATTCGTGCAATACATTGAACGGCAGCACATGGACAGAATTATACAGTGATCTACGGGATTGACCACGACTTGAAATAGTAATAATTCGTATTGCACATTTTTGCAGACAGATTACAGGTTCGAGATAAGCTGTGAAAGTGGCACCCGAAGACTCAATGCAGTAAGAGAGGAGACAATGAAAGAAGGAAAAGTAAACAACGCGTATAATGGGATATGCGAAACATTGACGCGTTTTAAGTAGAACATAGCAGGCGTATGCAAGCTTTAAACAAGGTGATAAATGGGTGTTTTAAGTGCATGTTTGTTTCAAATAAGATGCCGAAATATTTGTAACAGCCAACTTGTTCAAGTTTTGTGGCGCGTATTGATATGTGCAGTTTCTCAGTATTCAGCTGCTTTTTTCTGTTATGAAGAACTGCATACTTATTCTTACCGAGATTAAATGTTTATTTTATGTGAACCACGTAAAAACATTGTTTATCTTGGGATTTCTTTTATCCTGTATTTCATTCAAATTCTCTCTAATGAATGCAAGAGCGGTATCGTCGGCATACATTAATAGTCGGGATTATTTTAGTACTGCAGGAATATCACTTATTTACAGTGAGGATAGCATGGGCCCAAGAACCGATCTTTCTGGCTCGACAGTTAATGCGGTTTGTGAAGAAGATGTACATTCTTATTTACTGTATGCTGCTTGCCGTCGCTAAGATAGCTTTAGAGTAAGTTCAGGAACTTACCCCTGAATCCATACTATATAATTTTGTTGAGTAAAACGCTGTAGTTATAACTGTGTCAAAAAATCGTTTCTATATCAATATATACAAAGATAGCAATTCTGTTCTCGTGGAGGGTTGTATTAAGCATTTGTATTAGGTTTACTAACGGAGAAGAAGTACATTTATGATGTCTCAGACCGTTTTGGTTGGGGCTAAGCACTTTGCATTCGGCTATAAATTTGTTTGTATGTGTACTAAGAATCTGTTTCAAAACTGTATTCATAACACTAATAATTGATATTGGTCTATAACTTGATGGATGAGAGCGATCTCCTTCCTTAATAACTAGAACAACCTTTGCTATTTTTAATTTTAAGAGAGTGATTAAATACTAGAGAAGCGGATCGGCTAATATAGGAATATTATCCTTTATTAATTTGGCAGGAATTTGATCAAGGCCTGCGGCCTTACTTGTTCTTAAATCTTTAACTACTGCTAATATTCCATCTATCTTTACATCATATATTACAAGACTATTCACAACTGAGTTCATTGAGGGCATAGAATCAGGAATAGGATGTAGCTGAGTTGCTAGGTGCGGTCAAATATTTATAAAATTGTCATTATTCTCATCTCCAGTCTCTTGATCAATTAATCAGGGTAATATACGCTGCTCTGAACGAGGCCCTATCGCACCTCTTACAATGTTCCAGATTTTATTCTTGTTCTATTAGCATTTGAAATGAGAGGTGAATAATATTCTCGTTTTTTTTTTTGCACAGCACAGATACTGCCAGGTTCCGAAAGCACTTAAACTGTGTGGGAAGCCTGCTAGATTCCCGCCGTGGCGTCTGCGCGGCATCCCGCGTCGCTCTCTTTCCCTTTTTCCCGCCTCGGGCGGCGGAGAGACGGCTGGTGGCTAATCGCTGTCATTCGGCCGCAGCTCCGCCCCCAGCTTCCCAAGGGCCTTTGCCATTGGTGACTTTTGGGAGGAATTCGGGACCCGTTTGGGGTGGTCGCGCGGCGCGCGACCGTCCGAGCGGGGCCCAGAGAGAGAGACCCCTCCGAGACAGCGTAATGTGCGTACGTTACTGTTCGTCCGGGCCGGCCTCTGCCGTTCGGACCAGTTCATACTCGAGCGCGCCAGCGTGGGTCCTCGATCCGCCGCGGCTCGAGACTGTCCAGGGGTCCAACGACCTCTGACAGGCGCACCTTGCGTTGACTGCCCACTCTCTCTCGCAAACGGCCCAACGGCCGACACGAGAGAGATCACAGCACTGCCGCGGGGACAATCTTCTGCAGCGGCGTGCTAGCGGCGCACATTTCTCTTGTTGCCCCGAGCGCGCACCGGAGCCTTGCTCTGAGCGTGCCCCGAGACGGGGTGACTGTTGAGTGTGTGTATTTACCGCTGGAGGACGGCGTCAATAAACGTCTCCTTTGTGAACTTGGAGGCCTGTTTCTTGCGGCGAGCAGCTCTCCTCTCTGCAGAGGTTGAACGCAACCGCAGCGGTGCCCCAGGGTGCGTGTGGTGACGCCTGATTGGGGCCCTTGGCTCGCGCGAAGCTCTAACCCGTGGTGGGTAGGGGCCTGTGCCTACTGAGAAACCCACAACTGCTCGCGGGGCACGGCTGCTGCTGTGCAGGACGGCCGGTTGCGGCAGCGTCGCACGCACCGCTTGCGCACGGGGCGCAAAGCACGCACAGCGGAGGCATGTGATTGACGGGTGCTCCCGATACAGCTCCAATGGGAGCTGCGTGATAGACGTTGGGGGTTATAGCGCCGTATGCCCCAATGGGGGCCGCGGCCAACCACGGTGTTTGGCTATTCGAAGAAACAGCAGCCAACGGATCAAACGACGCTACGACTCCTAAGGGAGCCGACACGTAGCTGCCGAGTGCCCCGATGGGGGTTGCAGACATGGTGCGCAAGCGTGATCGTCAAGGCGACCTGCTCAACAAATGTGCTATCAAAGGCTAAGAGCCAGTGACTTAGCACGTTGGGCGCCAGTTGTGGGTTTCTCAGTAGGCACAGGCCACTACCCACCGCGGGTTCGAGCTTCGCGCGAGCCAAGGGCCCCGATTAGCCGTCACCACACGCACCCTGGGGCACCGCTGCGGTTGCGTTCAACCTCTGTAGAGAGGAGAGCAGCTCGCCGCAAGAAACAGGCCTCCAAGTTCACAAAGGAGACGTTTATTGACGCCGTCCTCCAGCGGCACATACACACACTCAACAGTCACCCCGTCCCGGGGCGCGCTCAGAGCAAGGCTCCGCTGCGCGCTCGGGGCAACAAGAGAAATGTGCGCCGCTAGCACGCCGCTGCAGGAGATTGTCCCAGCGGCAGTGCTGTTATCTCTCTCGTGTCGGCCGTTGGGCCGTTTGCGAGAGAGAGTGGGCAGTCAACGCAAGGTGCGCCTGTCAGAGGTTGTTGGACCCCTGGACAGGCTCGAGCCGCGGCGGATCGAGGACCCACGCTGGCGAGCTCGAGTATGAACTGGTCCGAACGGCAGAGGCCGGCCCGGACGAACAGTAACGTACGCACCTTACGCTGTCTCGGAGGGGTCTCTCTCTCTGGGCCCCGCTCGGACGGTCGCGCGCCGCGCGACCACCCAAAACGGGTCCCGAATTCGCGCCAAAAGTCACCAATGGCATAGGCCCTTGGGAAGCCGGGGGCGGAGCTGCGGCCGAATGACAGCGATTAGCCATCAGCCGTCTCTCCGCCGCCCGAGGCGGGAGAAGGGAAAGAGAGCGACGCGGGATGCCGCGCTGACGCCACGGCGGGAATCTAGCAGGCTTCCCACAACTGGCTTAAAAATAGCGATAGTTTTAGTCTGTTTCCATTTGTAATGCCATTTTTATTTCTCTTTCAGTATGCCTATGATGTCGTTAGTCAACCATGGGCATAGAGGAGCATTACGTTTACCCGATGTAATCACTTTAAAACTCTGCAAAATGGCAGCCTGACCTTTTGCAAAGAAATTTCTACATTCCTTGTTTATGCCACAATCATAGCCAACGGAGGAGTCATTTTGCTGCAGGATCTCACGGTGTAATCGATAGTCAATCTTTTTTTGTGGCCCACGACTAGTCATCTTTGGATTAATGTTTTCTTGGATATTAAGAATAGTAAATATGGGTATGTGATGAGCTATTGGATCTAGATAAGGTCCGGCCCATCTATAATTCGTAATATTGGTAAGTGCATGATCAATTAGCGTACTGGAATTGCCAGTGACATCTGTGTGTTCTGGTATAAGATCGTACATGTTATGTGATCGTAAAAATAAGGTGTAGTTATTTGTGTCTCCCGGAAGATCTATGTTAAAGTCTCCACAAAAACAATAAGGTTATTTTTCTTAGAGGTAAAGATTAATAGAACCAATTCTACCTTTTCAAGAAAAACTGAAATAGTAGAACCAGGGGGGCGGTAGACCATTCCAAAAATTATACCACACTCAATTTTTGAAAACAGCATTTCAGTTGTATCGTCACTGACACTAGGGATGGGCAAAAGTTCGAAAGGTATATTATCTTTTAGAAAAGAAGGCAACACCACACCGAGTGTTCTTGAAACGCGTAGTAGAGAGGAGATTTTGTAGCCTGGTACAAAAGGTGACACTTCATGCTTAAGCCACGTTTAACTGACAGCGATGATGTCATAACGAAAAGTTTGCCGGGACAAATAAGCAATCGTCAAGTTTATATTTTTTCGGCTACTGCGTACATTGCAGTGGAATACCGATAACACATGTTGTTGTTTCGGTAAGTGATCTATTTCATTCAGACTGAAAGCCATGATGAAACATGCGCACACACACAAAAAAAAATGAACAATGACTAACACTACCCCACAGCAGCCAGGGCATTCTCACTCTCGATTCTTAACACTGCGACACACAGAAAAACTTCCATATTTTCTCCAGACGAAGTTTACGCGCTTTGCTCAGTAACATCTTGTTTTCGATGCAAAGATGCTCATTTATGTAAAGCGCCTAGCTCTTTTTAAAGCCAGGAATACTGGTGTTCAGCCTTATCTTTTTATCCGCAAAGAAGAACTTATCCCGCACAACACGAGAAGAAAAGCACACCACAACATTTGGCGTAGCTTTGTCCCTCGCACGGAGATGATGCACAACATCCATGGCATCGTCTGAGACATCGACGCTCACAGAGGCAAGCTGTTTTCCCAATTAGTGTGCTCAATTATTCATCTTTAACCACTTGAATGCTTTTAATCACGTTGTTCTGTCTCCTGCTTTATTGTTTTAGCTCGATAATCTCTTTCCTAGTTTCCACGACTTCTTTCTGCATCTGCTGGAGTTCCTGCTGGCATATTTTTTCTGGAACTTGATTTCGGCCAACTCACACCTGAACTCGTCACTATCCCTCTTCAACGCTTCAAAGCTCTCATTCATGAAACCCATAGCCTCTTTTATTCCCTCAACTACAGAACGGATCTCAATGTTAGATTTGCGCATGGCTGTAATTTCAAAGAAGAGTTTGGAGTAAAAGAATGATTATATGTGATAGAGGGTGATAAAAAGTCGATGCGCGTCAAATATGGTTGATGTGGCATAATTACTTAATTGCAGGAGAAAAAGTCCATTAAACGTGAAAATAATCATGGCAGTCGATATAGTGGGTGGACGTCAAACCAGAAGTGGACGTCAAAATTGTGGGAAAATATGCAACTAAGCGAGATGAAGGTGTCAAATAGATTAAAATGTCTGCGACCGCGCCCCACGTCCCCTTTAATTTTGCATTCCCGCAATGCACCCTGCATCAACAGCACCTCCTCAAGGGAGGGGTGCATTCACTGGTTAGTAGCCGTAACTAACAAAGCAGGATGCCACAGATAGACTGCATGCTGCGCGCGCGTGGGACACAGCCGACAGCATCACCCTCTTCGGTTGAAATCGTCGGCGCGAGCGGACGTGTCACATGCGGCTCCAGTCTTCGCCAGCGGGGCGAGGAGACATCGGGAAGACTTGCCACCGCGTCTCATGCCGTCCGGCTTCGGAGTATCCCTTGCCCTAGCGTGGGCGAAAAAACGTCTTGTGTCCCGCTGCTAAAAGATGAATTTTTCTTGCGTCTTTTTATCGGTCCCTGTTTTTAGCTTTTCACCCTGAAAGAGTTCTCAGTGTGTAGATAAGTTTAGTTTTAATCATTCTATGAAAATAGAACGAATATCTTTATGGTGAAAGCGTGGAAGAAGTCCTAGATGATTTTCTAAGCAGCGGGAAGTGGTTAATGTTTACATCAGAACTGCCTGAGCATGATTGCCTGCAGTTTTTAGACCTAAACCTTAAGTTCAAACACAAAGGTGTCTGCTGGTGCTATCCGCCCAGAGTCCGTAAGGATTTACTTCCTAACGATTTGGCCCGTTCCAAGGTAATCAAACGAGCAATCGCGAAGCAAGCGCTAGAGTGTGTTTCGCAGAGGTCCTGCTGCCACGTTACGATGAAGAGCTTTCCAAACCAGCTCATGATGCTCCGATCGGTTGGCTATCCCCAACAAATGGCGGTGGCTTTGACGGAGTCCCTGATACAAGTATGAAAGGACGGCTCCGCAAGCAGAAAAGCCAAGTTGATGGGAAGTCGTGACAAGACGTGTTGTCGCACCTTACGTTCACACGGTGGAGCATAATTTGAAGGAGGTCGCCAACAAACACGCCGTCATAATATTTTTTTTACGAGTGACGGGTGATGGAATAAAACACCAATGGCTGCTCTAAGAAGCATGTTAAGCCGTACGTCTAGTGTGCTACCACGGTCATTTATGAAATCCCCGTAACATGTGGGAACTTTACGTCGGCCAAACAGGCGGATGTGTGATCAGGCAGGAGAGGACAAGCGTTCAAAAAAAAATGCATTTTACATTTATCCGCCCGCTGCCGATCTTGTGATTTAAAACCAAACTGTGATACAAAACTGGCACAAAAAAACGTTACAGATCACTCCTGCGACCCGCACTGGGAGAATGAGAAAGCATTGACGTCTCCTACAATCATGCCTGCCTTTGCTTCAGTATTGTGATGTTTAGCGCTTTTCAAAGCGAAAGCTTTGCTACGCCAGCCAGCGAGCCATAGCGGCTCGTCGCGCCGTATGCCGTATAGCGTATGTCGTACGCCGTATGTCGGCTTCGCTGTTGCCTATAACAACGAGATGCGGGGGCAAGTCTCCCCGCCTTTTCCTCGCCTCGCTGGCGAAGAGCGGAGCCGTGTGGCCACGTCCGCTCGCGCCGACCATTCCAGCCGAAGAGCGTGATCCTGTCGACTGTGTCCCGCGCGCGCTTAGCAAGCAGTCTGTCTGTGGCGCCTTCCCTTGTTAGTTGCGGTAACTATCCAGGGAATGCGCCCCTCTTTTCGGACGATGCTGTTGCTGCAGGGTGCATCGCGGGAAAGCAAAACTAAAGGGGACGTGGGCCGCGTCCCCACATCTCCCCCACCCCAAACTTTAAATAGACCCGCGCGCGTGAAAGTGTATGCTGTGGAGGAGTCTCCTGCTCTTCATGCACTTGAGGCCGGCCTTGCAGCGGAGATCACGCCGACAGCGTCCACGCAGATTTCCGCGGTGTTCCGAAGGCGGTGGGAACGTCTCCGCTGGGAAGACTCGCATGGCCCGTGGACTGCGCGTCCGAAGGCCCGCGAAGAGAAGGCCAGTTGAAAACTGCAGGCCAGGTTTCTGCAGTAGTCGCCAGGGCAACAGCAGCCGAAGGTGACTGCTGACTGCTGCCCCGGGTGGATGCGGCGAACATGCAGGACACAGGCCGCTCCGTCGCAGCATGTGGCAGCGAGACGATGTGCACCGGACAGCAAGCCTGGGTGGCTCCACCGGATCTGCAAAATTGCCGAAACGCTCTCGGCGTGCCTTTAACTTCGTTCACTGGAGGGGAAACGGCATCCGCAACGGTCTCGTGGCAGAATGCTTAACTCGCTAACAAAACGTGTCGAGCGGCCGTGCAAACGCAAAATTCCAGTGAACAAATCCTTTTCTTGAGTTGAACGAGACTGCTCAGTTCGTGGGAGATTACAAAAACGGGTGGGCAGCAATGTGCGCCCCTTCTCAACAACACGGTACGGTGCTCGTGTCTCTTCTGACGTGGCGCAGGCAGCTCCGAAAAGCCTATGGCCTCACTAGTACTCCGATAACGACCGTGAACAGAACAACGACCCGAAATAGGTTACGTGCGCGCAGCCGCGAGGAGACATCAGCTCTGTGGGCTGGTCTTACCCGGCTCACTGCACAAAGCAGCTTCTGAGCGGTCGGCGCCAACCGTATCGCACGGTGTGGGAGCGGCCGGGGCCGAGCTCCATTACCAGCGAGCTCGTAGCGCCAACCGCGGCCACAGGCCACCCGGCTCCCGGAGCCGCGACTCCCAAAGTCTAAAAAGAGGCAGTAGAGAAAGCGTATACAGAGAACTCGGACCACCCACGCCGCTTCCGCACTCACTCGCTTTGGGCTCGGCAACTCCTTGGGCGCTATAAGCCTCGCGCTCCCTCGATGCGGACCAAGAAGCGGACAAAGTGGTTCTCGTGGTGAAGTTACTCCATAGAAAAACGTACTCAGCATGTCGAAAAGTCCAAACATGCTGCAGCGCAATACACCTCGCATTCAAGAAAGCATGCCGCAGGTACTAACGGTCAAAGTTCAATCTCAGCCTTGCACTTGCCAAGTCCTGACAAAGAGCGTTCCCTGAATCGAACAGACTGTCATCCAATGTTCCAAGAGCAAATCCGACAGTGGACTGCAAGATGTAAGGTTTTAATAGGGGAGCTAAATACGTTCTCCCTCATTTAACCGCGGCTGACAAAGTTCAAAATCGCCAGAACCCAACCCAGTGATCGCGTACGCTACCGGACGCACGCCGACCACGGCGGGCCTCGGTCTGAGGGAACATAGGAACGGCACGCTCGCTGACACAAAGAGGCATATATTGCTACAGCAAAAATAACGCCATCTAGCAATAAAACACGCTAAGGAATCGAGATCTTCAGACTCACCAGAAAGATTACGAGGAAAAGTTCGTCCACGCGAGGGCAAGGGATACTCCGAAGCCGGACGGCACGAGACGCGGTGGCAAGTCTCTCCGCTGTTTCCTCGCCCCGCTGGCGAAGAGTGGAGCCTCTTGCGACACGTGCGCTCGCGCCGACGATTACAACCGAAGAAGGTGATGCATTTGGCTGTGTCCTGCGCGCGCGCAGCAAGCAGTCTGTCTGTGGCATCCTGCTTTGTTAGTTACGGCTACAGACCAGTGAATGCGCCCCTCCCTTGAGGCGATGCTGTTGTTGCAGGGTGCATCGCGGGAAAGCAAAACTAAAAGGGACATGGAGCGCGGTCCCGCACGTTTTAATCTATTTGGCACCATCATCCCGCTTCGTTGCATATTTTCTCACAAGTTCGACGGCCACTTCTGTTTTGACGTCCACCCACTATATCGACGTCCATGAGTATTTTGACCTTTAATCGACTTTTTCCCTTCAATTAACTAATTACGCCACATCAACCACATTTGACGCGCATCGATTTTTTATCATCCTCTATCACATATAATCATTTTTTTACTCCTAACTCTTCTTTGAAATTACAGCCATGCGCAAATCTAACATTGAGATCCGTTCTGCGGTTGAGGGCATACAAGAGGCTATGGGTTTCAAGAATGAGAGCTTTGAAGAGTTCAAGAGGGATACTGAGGAGTTCAGGCGTGAGTTGGCCGAAATTAAGTTCCAGAACAAATATGCCAGCAGGAAATCCAGCAGAGGCAGAAAAAACTCGTGGAAAATAGGAAAGAGATTATCCAGCTAAAACAATATAGCAGGAGTCAGGACAACGAGATTAAAAGCATTCCAGTGGTTAAAGATGAATAATTGAGCAGGGAAATTGGGAAAATAGCTTACCTCTGTTAGAGTCGATGTCTCAGACGATGCCATGGACGTTGTATATCGTGTCCGTGCGAAGGACAAAGCTACGCCAAATGTTGTGGTGCGCTTTTCCGCTCTTGCTGTGCGGGAAAGTTCTTCTCTGCCGATATAAAGTTAAGGCTTAACGCCAGTATTCTTGGCATTGAAAAGAACGAGCTGCTTTGCATAAATGAGCATCTTTGCATCGAAAACAAGATGTTACTGAACAAAGCGCGTAAACTTCGTCTGGAGAAAATATGGAAGTTTGTCTGTGTGTCGTAGTGTTAAGAATCGAGAGTGAGAATGCCCTGGATGCTGTGGGGTATTGTTAGTCATTGTTCACTTTTTTGTGAATGCATATGTCTCATAATGGCTGTCAATCTGAATGAAATTGACCAGTTAACGAAACAACAACATGTGTTATCGGTATTCCACTGGAATGTGCGCTGTATCTGAAAAAAATCGAAACTTGATTATTGCTTTTCTGTCCCGGCACACTTTTCGTTATGACATTATCGCTGTCAGTTAAACGTGGCTTAAGCATGAAGTGTCACCCTTTGTACCAAGCTACAACCTTTCCTCTCTACTACGGGTTTCAAGTACACGTGGGGTGGTGTTGCCTTCTTTTCTAAAAGATAATTTATCTTTTGAAGTTCTGCCCATTCATAGTATCAGTGACTATACAAGTGAAATGCTGTTGGCAAAAATTGAGTGTGGTATAATTTTTGGAGTGGTGTACCGCCCCCTGGTTCTGCAATTTCAGTTTTTCTTGAAAAGATGGAATCGGTTCTATTGATCTTGACCTCTAAGAATAGTAACCGGATTGTAGTCGAGGGAGACTTTAACATAAATCTTTCGGGAGACACAAATAACTACACCTTACTTTTGCGATAACATAACATGTACAATCATAAACCAGAACACACACATGTCACTGGCATTTCCAGTGCGTTAATGGATCATGCACACACCAATATTACGAATTATAGATGGGCCGGAACTTATCTAGATAAAATAGCTCATCACAAACCCATTTTTACTATTGCTAATATCCAAGAAAGCATTAATCCTAAGATGACGGCTCGCGGGCCACAAAAAAAGATTGACTATCGATTACACCGTGAGATGCTGCAGCAAACAGACTGCTCCGTTGGCTGTGATAGTGGCATAAACAAGTGTGACGTTTAATAACAGGGTGAAGTTTGGGTCACTGACTAGTCATCCAGACGACGAAAGATACTTTGAACAGGAATCAAGGCTCCCTTCATCATATCTACGCAAAAAGATTAGGAACAATCCCGAAGACTATATAATCCCGCCTTCTTCTTTGACAGTCTTATTGTGAACAAGGGTCCCGTACGGGACCCGAAACGTCATTTTCGTTTGTTTTTGACTTGGTCAGTGACCCAAACTTCACCCCGTTATTATGCTTCATCCTGACCAGACAGTATTCCGTCGAACGTTAGACTAAGAGTGACGTTCCATGTGTGTGCTACGAGGGTCCGCGTTCGACGGCGCGGCGTAGACGGAGCCCCCAGTGGCGGCGAAAACACTCAAGGGAAAACAATTCAGCTGCAAGAGAGGAGAACGGCGACAGCCGGTCTCGTTTTGGAAGCAGCCCGCACACATGTTTCTACTGTATATGCCTGCAAGCAACTTGAGTGGGATTGCTTTCGGGCCTGCCGCCATGGACTGCACGGAGACGACCCAGGTGACAGCGGCATCATCAATTACCGAGCCATACTCGTTGAGAGTGAACGACCAAAACGAAGGATTTTAAGCACAACCGGACCCTCTTTCCATAGTGTCGGCACGAGTCGAACGCCGCCGCCGCCGCCGCCGCCGCGGGGAGACGGGCGTTATCTTCCCCAATTGCCCAGGCCGTGCCGGGGACAAAGGGCCTCGTTTCGGCGGGCCTGGCCCCGTGGCAAGACGGCGGGCCTCATCAATCAACCCTCCCGAGCACATCCCAGGACAAGAAACCACTTTCCCGGCCTTTTAGTGACCTCGCGTTCCGGCCTTGAGGGGCGAGTGTCATTTGATGGAGAACGGCGGTCGGTGACCCGCGGGAACCGTCAGCGGGCCATAGACCGTCTACCACAGCCGACGCTACCTCGACGACAACCTTCTTTCCCTCTGACTCAACACGTGAGGGGGGCGAGACCATAAGTGCGGTGGTGTGTTTGTGCGCCCAAGTGAACGGCCTAGGCCCTTCCCACTCCGGCGTGGGCGTCCTCACCCTAGGGAGTATGGGGACAAGAGGATATAAAAATCGACGAGGAGTACGGAATAAGGAACGCTCAGGACGACATCGTTCGCCAAGGGGGCTTTCAGCGCCGAAGCCCGACGGCGTGCAGCTTCTGCCAGCAACCGTTCGAGCTCAACTCCGGAGCCCCTCCATCATCCCCATGAAGTCGTCGGCACGTAAGCTCGGATGACCCAGCCTCTGAATTATAATCATGTATAATTATTGAATATATCTGCTTGTTTAAACTGAGCCATACGGTGTCTCTTTGCCTCTCCGTCCCGTGTGGACCTGCGCATTATGGGGGGTCGTCACACTGGTGTCAGAAGTGGGGTCTCAAAAGCAAATGTCCTCTGAATGCTGCGACATTCATGACTTCAAATTTGTAATCAAAAGGGAATCACGGGACTGATTGTGGGAATTTTACCCCCATTTGATAGGCTTGAGGCACCGGAGGGCTTGAGCGAAAAAAAAAAATGTCTGTATTTGAGGGAGCTCCCACTCCACAGCCGTCGCTCGGAGCAAGCATGCTGGCATTAGGAAGCGTCATTCCGACGTTTACGGGAGATAAGACAGGGGTTCCAATTTGGGATTTCTTTTCCATGCTAGAAGAGATTGGGAAAAAGGGGGGGATGGTCCGATGCTCAAATGCTGGGAATGGCGAGGTGTAAGATGGCAGGAGCTGCTCATGATTTTGCATGGCGAGACGAAAAAGTAAAATCCACAAAATCATTTGCGGAACTTAAGAAGCTCGCATTTGAGCATTTCGACACTGAACCACGTCACGTGCGGGTACAGAGATTCCGTGACGCCGGACAGATGGTAGGGGAGTACGTGCGAACGTTTGCGTCGCGGCTTCAGCGCCTAGCACGCGATACGTTAAGCAGGGAGGAGGAAGGAGACCAGCTAAAGAAGAAATACGCGGAGGATCTACTTAAAGAGGAAATGACCGCTTTGTTCGTGGCTGGTCTGCAAGACCCCGTGCACCGGTTCGTGATATCGCGCAAGCCGAGCAATTTCGACCAAGCCGTGGCGGCCGCATTGGATGAGGAACGAAATGAGGCGTTAACGACAGCCGCAGCGAGAGTACGCGTCATAGAGAGAGCGGTGCTCAACCCTGAGGTTGCTCTCTTGACAGAGCGGTTAGATCGCTTAGAACAGCTGCTATCTCAGCAGGTGGAACGCCAGGTTGAAGCGCGCGCTCAACAGCGCCCATTCGCTGGAAACTGGAGACCGCCACAAAGCTACAGGCGCGGTATGCGAGATTTTGAAGAAATCGTATGCTTTGCTTGCCAGGGTCGCGGACACATCTCCAGATTCTGCCAAAACGTGCGCCGTGGGGAGCCACAAAGAGAAGCAGGCGAGACACGCCCTAAGCAAGCCTACAGCGGGGCTCCAGGTACCGAGACAAAAAACTAGATAGTCCTCCCCATCCTGAGGAGCGCGGGGAGGGAGCAGTGGATGATGAGGTGGTGGTAATTTGTGTGGCCGACGAGGCATGCCCTGTTGTGCGTTGCAGGTTAAATGGTTGTTGCATGGAATTGTTGATAGATACGGGGTCAAAGGTGACACTGCTTAAGGAGAGCAGTTTTAATACGCTTCGAAGGAAGGGGGACCGCGAGGTGTTAGAAGCGTCTGGTGGTATGGCAACCAAATTTGTAGGCATAACGGGGGACCCTCTTGGCATAAGTGGACTCTACCGGTTACACTTCTCTCTCGGCGGAATTGCATTGGAGCACCCCTGCTACGTATGCCCGGACACGGTGTCTCTGCCAAACGGAGTGTCAGGTATATTAGGGCAGGATATTTTGAGAAAAGGGAAGGTAGTAGTCTCATTCTCTGAGGAAGAGGTTAATTCGGGCGGCTCAAAAGTTCCGTTTTTGAACAGGAGAGGAGCTGAGATTCGCATTACCGATATTGACACCCGTCAAACAGTGAGATCATTGTAGAAGGTATATTCGCGGGTTGCCGTCAGGCTGGTCGATGAGGCGGTCGTCCTTTTTTGGTAGGAGCACATTTTGTACGCGTGTGTGCCTTCAGATGTAGACAGCGGCGCCGTGGGAGTGCTTGAGCCGGTCGACTCTCTCAGCAATGGCCTGAAGGCAGCCGCGTGCCTCGTGACAGTTAATGACGCCCACAGAGTGCCCCTACGGGTGGTTAACTGTAGCCAGCAGCCACTGAGCCTTCCCAAGAACAAAACATTGGCTTTCTTCACCTCTGAGATAGAGAAACGTGAGCCCACCGATACGGTACTCGCAACTGTAGAGCATGCTAGTCCTTCGGCTGCTCCAAAGGCGTCGTTCGATTTTCTCACGTAAAATCCAGGGAGAGGGAGGCTCTGGCTGGTTAGCTGAACGACTACTCGGAGGTATTCGCCGCGTCCAAACTGGATTTGGGCTGCTGTGGCGTTATAAAGCACAGGATAGAAGCCGGCACTTTATCGCCCGTTTACCAGCGTGCGTACAGGATTCCTTACTCCCAACGTGAGGAGATGGAGCGGAAGGTGCAGGACCTGATTGATCGCGGCATTGTCGAACACTCAAAGTCACCCTGGGGAGCACCAGCACTATTGGTGGAAAAGCCAGATGGCTCGTATCGATTGGTAGTGGACTACCGCAAACTAAATGCCTTAACTCGCACCGATCCATACCCCATCCGCAATATACAGGAGACGCTTTCTCAGCTGGGCTCTGCCAGGTACTTCACGGTAGTGGACATGGCGGCGGGATACTGGCAGATAGCAATGGATCCGGCAGATGCCGAGAAAACGGCATTCAACACGCCCTCAGGACACTATGAATGGAAAAGAATGCCGATGGGTCTGGCCAACAGCCCTGCTGTGTGGCAGAGAACCGCTGATGTTATCCTGGCAGGTCTTCTGGGTAGGCTGTGCTTCGTGTATATGGATGACATAATCATATACAGTGACAGTTTTGAGAACCATTTGCGCGATATTGAGCAGGTTTTGGTGCGACTAAGAGGAGCGGGTCTCAAGCTGAAGCCCTCTAAGTGCCAATTCCTCAAAAACAAGGTGAAATACCTCGGGCACGTTGTTTCAGCTGACGGCGTGCGACTGGACCCTGAGAAACTAAGGTGTGTCTCGGATTTTCCATCCCCGACTAGCGTCCGCCAGGTCCGGCAGTTTCTCGGCCTGATCGGTTACTACCGAAGGCACATAGAGGAGTTCGCCAAGCTCGCTAAGCCGCTCACCGCCTTAACAGCCAAAAATGTCGCCTTTCGCTGGGACGAAAACGCGGAGGATGCTTTTGGGGCCCTGAAAAGGAAGCTAATGAGTGCACCGCTGTTGCGCCACCTGGATTTTAATTTGCCCTTCATTATGGCCCCAGATGCGTCAAAGTTCGCAGT
The DNA here is from genome assembly GCF_052857255.1 of Amblyomma americanum. Classification (NCBI taxonomy): domain Eukaryota; kingdom Metazoa; phylum Arthropoda; class Arachnida; order Ixodida; family Ixodidae; genus Amblyomma; species Amblyomma americanum. Next base: position 203,507,492 of record NC_135498.1, read on the forward strand.
TGGTGCCGTGCTATCTCAGGTTATCGAGGGCAAAGAACATCCCGTTGCTTTTGCTAGCCGAAAGCTGAGCCCCGCAGAGCAAAAGTACAGAGCTACGGAAAGGGAGTGCCTCGCCGTTGTCTGGGTAGTAAAGCACTTCAGATGCTACCTTTACGGCCGCAAATTCAAGCTAGTCATAGACTGCCATCCTCTGAAATGGGAGATGAGTGTCAGGGACCCTAGCTCGCGACTCGCTAGATGGAATCTACACCTGCAGGAATACTGCTTTGAAGTGGAGCACAAGTCAGGAAAGACACATCTGGATGCTGATGCACTCAGCCGCAGAGCTGCCGTGGCAGCTATAGATGAGTTTGTCCCCGTAGTCGACCCCGCCGAATTACGCACAGAGCAGTGCAAAGATCCTGACCTGAAGCGAATAATCGAAAGCTTAGAGGGCGCACCGTCTCACCCCGAACAGCTAGGTTATTTCAATGGCAAAGACGGCACCCTGTGTCGGCGCACGAGGCCAACCAGGAAAGGGAGACCAGAGAAAACCGCTTGGGAGAGAGTCGTCATACCTCGGTCGTGGACAGAAAGGGTTCTTCACGCGTTTCACGATGCGCCATGCGCCGGTCATTTTGGCGTAGCGAAGACACGCAGGCGTGTGGAGCGTTTGTACTTTTGGAGTGGCATGCGACAGGATGTTAGAGACTACTGTGCGAAGTGTCATTCCTGTCTCGAAAGAAAAACACCCAAGGGACGAAGACCAGCTCCAATTCAGCCGTTCCCTGAGGTTTCGGCTCCCTTCGAGCGGACAGGTATGGACATAATGGGCCCATTGCCCACGACCACTTCCGGAAACAGGTACATTTTAGTATTTGTCGATCACCTTTCAAAATACGCGGAACCGGTAGCACTCCCAGATCAGAAGGCAGACACGGTTGCAAGAGCATTTGTCGAACAGATCGTGCTCCGACATGGACCCCCGAGGCAACGCTTGACAGATCGAGGAACAAATTTCGTGTCGCAGCTAATGAGGAGAGTTACGAGCTGCTTAAGATCGCTAAGAAGCAGACAACACCGTACCATCCGGCTTGCAACGGCGCGGTGGAGCGACTGAACCAAACCGTGGCCGGGTTCCTGTCACATTTTGTTTCGCGCGACCAGCGGGACTGGGACTTGTGGCTCCCGTATGTAATGTTTGCCTACAATTCCGCAGCACACGAGAGCACGGGCGAATCGCCATGCTTTCTTCTCTTCAGCCGAGACCCGGACCAGCCTAGTGAAGTGCCAGAGGGCCCCTGTCGTGTCCCATACGCTTCACTGGACGACTATAAGGTTGAGCTAGAATCGCACTTGCAAGTGGCGAGGGACATCGCAAAGGAGGCCTTAAAGAAAGCGGCGAAGCGCCGGAAAGAGGTGCACGATCGCAGTGCTAGAGATGCGCTGTTTGATGCGGGAGACAGCGTGTACATTGAAAACTGCCAAAGGCAGATTGGGCTAGCTCATAAGTTCCAGACGAAGTGGAGAGGACCGTGCGAGGTTGTCGAGAAGCTTTCTCCGGTAAACTTCAGAGTCCGAGACGTGAACCGGCGCTTGATAAGGATACACGCAAATAGCCTCAAGTCGGCACCGGTTCAGTAGTCACGAAATGAGGAAAGGGAAAGCGCGGATTTTGATGGGGACAGAAGTGAAGCGGAGCGCGCAGATAGTTCGCAAGAAACGCCCTCTCCTGCATTTGTTCGGCAGGCGCCAGAGGTGACGGCCGGAATGCCACCGGATTTACTTCATGCATTGCTAGAAGTGCGCGAGGTTGCCACGCAGATAACGCCAGGAGAGGCTCCTGCCACAAGCCCTCGCGAGTCCCAAAGCAGACAAAGGGTCACAGACTTACTTAGTATGACTCATGAAGGCCGATATCCGCTGCGAAATCGGAAAGCTAAGTCGGACTGATGGCTTAAACAGAGCGGAGTTGTGAACTGGTTAGAATTTTGTAATGCCGCAGCTCATAACATTGCTATGTGCTTATGTGTTAAGTTATCGGAGTTGGTAGTTAAACCTTTCTGTCATTAAGTAACACCTTCACAGGAGAGCATGCGGAGCGCATGTAGAACCTGCCCTACTTCCTTTCGTTATCTATATGTTTGTCCGTGCCGTGATCGTGCTAGAAGTGGGAGCTCCTTTGTAACTGTGGTAAATTTATTTCGTCCAGTTTGGACTAGAAATGAGAGGCTTGGGTGCTGAGTTTTATGTTTATCTGTTAGTTATGACAGCTGAGGCAGACGTTAGTTATGACAGCTGAGGCATATGGTGTTGTGCAGTGGTGTTGAGTGCAGCGAAAAGTGTTTTGTCGGACGCACTGCGCGAGGCGATTCAGAAAAACAAGGGGAGCTGCATGGACTCAAATGTTCGGAGAACATTCTTCTGGAGGGTGAGCGAGTGTGACGTTCCTTGTGTGTGCTACGAGGGTCCGCGTTCGACGGCGCGGCGTAGACGGAGCCCACAGTGGCGGCGAAAGCACTCAAGGGAAAACAATTCAGCTGGAAGAGAGGAGAACGGCGACAGCTGGTCTCGTTTTGCAAGCAGCCCGCACACATGTTTCTACTGTATATGCCTGCAAGCAACTTGAGTGGGATTGCTTTCGGGCCTGCCACCATGGACCGCACGGAGACGACCCAGGTGACAGCGGCATCATCAATTACCGAGCCATACTCGTTGAGAGTGAACGACCAAAACGAAGGGGTTTAAGCACAATCGGACCCCCTTTCCATAGTGTCGGCACGAGTCGAACGCCGCCGCCGCCGTCGCCGCGGGGAGACGGGCGTTAACTTCACCAATTGCCCAGGCCGTGCTGGGGCCAAAGGGCCTCGTTTCGGCGGGCCTGGCCCCGTGGCAAGACGGCGGGCATCATCAATCAACCCTCCCGAGCACATCCCAGGACAAGGGACCACTTTCCCGGCCTTTTAGTGACCTCGCGTTCCGGCCTTGAGGGGCGAGTGTCATTTGATGGAGAACGGAGGTCGGTGACCCGCGGGAACCGTCAGCGGGCGATAGACCGTCTACCACAGCCGACGCTACCTCGACGACAACCTTCTTTCCCTCGGACTCAACACGTGAGGGGGGCGAAACCATAAGTGCGGTGGTGTGTTTGTGCGCCCAAGTGAAAGCCCTAGGCCCCTCCCACTCCGGCGCGGGCGTCCTCACCCTAGGGAGTGTAGGGACAAGAGGATATAAAAATCGACGAGGAGTACGGAATAAGGAACGCTCAGGACGACATCGTTCGCCAAGGGGGCCTTCAGCGCCGAAGCTCGACGGCGTGCAGCTTCTGCCAGCAACCGTTCGAGCTCAACTCCGGAGCCCCTCCATCGTCCCCATGAAGTCGTCGGCACGTAAGCTCGGACGCCCCAGCCTCTGAATCATAATCATGTATAATTATTGAATATATCTGTTTGTTTAAACTGAGCCATACGGTGTCTCTTTGCCTCTCCGTCCCGTGTGGACCAGCGCATTATGGGGGGTCGTCACACAAGGAATGTAGAAATGTCCTTGCAACAGGTCAGGCTGTCATTTGGAGAATTCTAAAGTGATTACATCGGGTAAACGTAATGCTCCTATATGCCCATTGATTACTAGCGACATCATAGGCATACTGAAAGAGAAAGAAGAATAGCATATGAAATGGAAACAGGCTAAAACTAATCATTAATTTTAAGCCAGTTTAAGTGCTTTCGGAACCTGGCAGTATCTGTGCTGTGCAAAAAAAACGAGAATATTATTCACCTCTCATTTCAAATGCTCATGGAACATGAATAAAATCTGGAACATTGTAAGAGGTGCGATAGGGCCTCGTTCAGAGCAGAGTATATTACCCTGATTAATTGATCAAGAGACTGCAGATGAGATTAATGACAATTTTATAAACATTTGACCGCAACTAGCAACTCAGCTACATCCTATTCCTGATCCTATGCCCTGAATGAACTCAGTTGTGAATAGTCTTGTAATATATGATGTAAAGCTAGATGAAATAATAACAGTATTTAAAGTGTTAAGAACAAAATAGGTAGCAGGCCTTTATCAAATTTCTTCCAAATTTAAAAAGGATAGTATTCCTATATTAGCCGATCCGCTTCTCTAACTATTTATTCACTCTCTTAAAACCGAAATATGTCCTGCTGGATTAAAAATAGCAAAGATCGTTCCAGTTTTAGGGAAGGAGCTATAACCACTATCAATCATTACTGTTATGAACACAGTTTTCGAAACGGTTCTCAGTACACGTATAAAATAATTTATACCCGAATGCAAAGTGCTTAGCCCCAACCTAGCACAGCTTCAGACATCATAAATCTACTCCATCTGCGTTTCTAAACCCAACACAAATGCTTAATAAAACTTTCCACGAGAACAGAATTGCTTTCGTTGTGTATATTGATATAAAAACAGTTTTTTGACAGAGTTATAACCAAAGCATTTTACTCAACAAAGTAAAACCTTTGGATTCAGGGATAAGTTCCTGATCTTACTCAAAAGCTATCTTAGCGACCGCAAGCAGCATACAGTAATTAAACATACACGTCTGCTTCACAAACCGCATTAACTGCCGTGCAAAAAGGATCGGTTCTTGGGCCCATGCTATCCTCACTGTACATAAATGATCTTCCTGCAATACTAAAATAGTCCTAACTATTAATGTATGCTGAAGATACCGCTCTTGTATTCATAGGAGAGAATTTGTATGAAATACAGGATAAAGCAAATGTAGACCTAGACAATGTTTCTACGTGGTTCATTTAAAATTAATTACTTTTAATCTCAGTAGGAATATGTATGCAGTTCTTCATTCCAGAAAAAAGCAGCCGAATACTGAGATACTGCACATATCATCACGCGGCACAAAACTTGAACAATTTGGCTCTTACAAATATTTAGGCATTTTATTTGGATCCGACATGCACTGGAAAACACACAGTTATCAACTTTGTTCGAAGCTAGCATACGCATGCTATGTTCTACCTAAAGCGCGTGAATGTTTCGCCTATACCATTATGCGCATTGTTTATTTTTCCTTCTTTCATTGTCCCCTCTCTTACTGCAGGTTCGTACTGGAAGTGCGCCCAACGATACAAGTCTTGGGGTGCCACTTTCACAACTTATCTCGAACCTGTAATCTGTCTGCTAAAACGTGCAATACGAATTATTACATTTTCAAGTAGCGGTCAATCCAGTAGATCCGTGTATAATTCAGTCCATGTGCTGCCGTTCAATGCATGTCACGAATTAAAATCGCACAGACAATACAAAGAATCTTAGAGACCAATGATCCTCTTCCCGTAGGCTTGTTTAAACTTATATTACCGAATACGACAGATGCAACTAATCATAATTTTAACTTGCCTCCATCTATTAATGTGCACGGGAAAAGGCTCATAAAATTTAACGGAGTCCTGATCTGGAAGTCTGCCAATACACATCAAGCAAGCATATATTTTTAGTTCAGCTCTAAAGAAATACCTTCTTAAAACTATTGTGATGTTTGAAAGAAATTGTGACTGAATGTTATTGCATTCCTGATGTGCGTCAAGAACTATTTTTTGTATTTGTTAAATACTTTTTCGTCTGCTGTGTTAGAATTTGTATCATATGTTATCACTAGACCCTTTACTAGCTTATAGCTATGGGTCCAGCAACCATTGTGCTTTTTGAAAGAAATTCTGCAAATAAACAACGAATGAATGAATGACTCAAAGGCTGCCAATATGTTTTGCGTCCACTTTCTGTGTATACAAACCGCAAACATAGCCAAGTAATGGTAAGTTGTGCTTTCGCATTAATGAGAATTTTAGGCAGGAGCACTGGCACACTCGCGCCTTAACTTATCAAGCTTCTTTAATCAAAGAGGCTGGGCACGACTTGCATCAGTCCATAGCTTCCTATATTTTCCATGCCTGATCATTGATGACAAGATCAAATTATGTCGACCGTCGCACTTTTTGTCAAGGCTGCAAGCGCCGCTTTCGGCGATCGGCATCAGTACGAGTGGGGCAATGAGGGAGGCGCTGCCCACAAAGAGGCGATCGCGTCGGAAAATGCCAAAAACCTCGTTTATAGCCTCGTTCATCGCGGCATGCCTAGTTTTGCCGCTGGCCGTGATGAGGCGTTCACAGTGTAGACAACCTGCTCGAGGCAGAGAGAATGACGTGCGCGCGAAGCAGCAACACACGCCCATTGGCGCGTAGTGAACCTTCTCCTGACCACCTAAAGCTTCGCCGGAATGGACCGCTGGTAGCCTTCATTTTTGCCGGAACGGTCGCTTTTGAGCCGATTTTTGGGCAAGAAAAATATAGGAGGCTATGATCAGTGGCACTTCGGTGTCTCTTTTCATTGGCGAAAGTGTTCCGCTAAGTTTTATTATATTGGGCTGTTCTGAAGTGTGGCTCAGATGCTTGCCGACTGTGTGAAGGTGTCTCAGGCTGTTTACACGACCATTTTTGACGCATGCGCACAAGCTCGCGCTCGTTCTTGTTTTGAGGAAATAAAACCTGTCAAGGCTCAACGCCCGTCCTGTCCTTGTCTTCTGTGTGCTGGCCTTCTTAGTGCTGTGCAACTTTTCCTTTATTCCCCAAGTCATGATCGCATGATAGTCGGGGATGCCAACGCCGCTGCTGTCATGGGGGTTGCAATAGGCTGCCATCGTCGCTGTGAAGGAGATTTCTAGAGGGTACGTACGAAGGCGAGGAAGTAGAGAGCTCGCTTCTTCGCTGTCCTCTTCAATGGGCTCGGTTCAAAAACTGCTTACTTGTATTAAAATAGAAGAAAGGAAAACTGCACTTTCTTACAGCAAAACTAGAGATGCGTTTGTTATGCGAGCCCTCATTAGGTGAAAAAAATGGCGCTTCATGTCGGCGTTCTTTGTTATTTATTTTTTATTTCTCTATGCTACTTTTGTAGGTTTCTAATGTTATTTTTGATTCAAAGGACTGCACTTGCGTCCAATTGCGGTTATCGCTTTTCTTGATTTGTTTTTGCTATATTTTATGAGTGTATGAGTTTTTTTCGTTTTCACTCCTTTGTGGAAATTATTCATGTAATATCTACCTATAAATAATGGTGTTTAGAGCACCAAACCGCCACGACAAACCTTTCTTACTCATAGCTCTCTAAGGGTTTTTTGGATCCCCTGTTCACGGTTATCTCTTTATTGTAGAGAGCAGTGCGCATTTGTTTTTATATTTATTGCTGAAATAACAAGTCCGCATGGACGTTTCCTTACATGTTAATAAAAATGATTACGATCGAACCATTGATTGTTTGAATTTGTTAGTTCAATTACTCAAACTCTGCTTGTAGAAAATATTTATCCTCTGATTCTGGTTTGATGGACCAAAAAGAATACATAGTGCGAGAACTTGAGTGAAATGCACTAGTTGTTAGCATAGTTCTCTCTTTTTATGAATTAGTTTCCAATTATTAATGAAAATTTGCTACTGCACAAACTGAAACTGTACGGTTTTCGTGGGCACGCAGGGTCCCGTATTAAATCATACCCCGAGTTTCATGAAAAGCTAGTTATTATTTAATCATACCTTGAATTTTGTGAAAACCTAGTTAGTTCCGAGGGTTCACATCTCCAAAAGTTTTACTTCTCCTCTTAGTTTTTGGATAAAATAATTAGGAAGTGGATCGTGCTGCACTGTTAAAATTTTGTTGTTATGCCGATGACGCAAGTTGTTTTAATAAAAGGAATAATATAGCCGAGTTGAAAGATAACTCCTGCTGCGTGTTGTAATAGTTAGATCAACGGACCGTGAAGAACGCGTTACAAACTATTTTACGCCTCCCTCTTTGTTTCTGTTTTAAATTCCTGAAGTTTAGTCAGGTGTAACCCAAAAATACCTATCATCACGAAACGTTTTATATTACTGAAGATACATGTGCCAGCTGTTACTTAACTAGTTATCAGAAGCACATACGAAGTGTCATTTCAGCGCCCTTGACTTACAGTCCACACCTTTCTTCAATAAAGACATCACTCAAGCGTTTCATGACGAGAAAAACAACGCACCAAAATTTATTTAGTGGTGATACCGATATACAGAGAGAAAATTGAGAGCGTATAAAAGAGGTCGTCTGTGCCAAACCACGCTTGTATCGCGGGTGATATTTATTGAAAATAAATGATATGGTATGCTGTATGGTATGCTCCATGCTATGCTCCATAGCAGAAGCTTGGTATGTTTCTAACACACCTGTTACTATGACTCTCAACTGCTAAGGCACTCACTCCCATCATCAGTTAATACATTAAAAACTGTATAGAAATTTTTGTATCTTGTGTGCTTTAGCTCTTATTCATCACGTTTCTCGATTTCTTGGGGTCTGCTATCACCTCCTTCGACGAGAAATTCTCGGTGCGAGGAATTCAACATGGCGGCCCCCGTATTACATCAATATAGCACCTCAATTGATGATTGATTGATGACGTCATTAGTATACCGAATTGGTGATTGATAGGTGAGGGCACTGAATTTGTGACGTCATATTTGACTAGTCATGCTACTAGGTTTATCACTTATAACTCAGTATTTAATGAGGCCCTGATAAAACCAATTACATATTAGGATTCCTTTTGATGAGTAGAACATTTCAGACACCAATATCAACTAATCAAGTTATTATTTAGTTAAAAGTAGGCTTAAACTTATTTCTTATATTTAATTAATCGATGACTTCCTGTTCTAACTAATGACATATTCGTGACGGGCTCGATGAGTAGAACATGTTAGGCATCGCAATATCGCCTAATATGGCTAATATTTGCTTATGGTTAGGATTTACATGGCGGCCGTGAAGTCACCACTTGGCAGCTCACGATTTCCTAACTCAAGGCGACCGGGCACCTGCCACCTTGAGGAAAGGAAAAATGGCCCTCTAAAGAGTCTAAAAATGTTTTCGGCCCAAATTGGTCAAAAATATCCGACCTCAAGGCGGCAGGCGCCTGCTCGCTGTGAGGTATAAAAAAGTAGCCTGATCACGTGGTAATACATCAAAAAGGACGATAGATTGCGCTACCAAACACCTAACGCTCGTTACTTCAACGCCTTTTAGACGGATGCGGCATATATTTATCAGAATACGCTTATTATTGATTCTTTCTTTCATATTTTCTATGTTGCTGTCACATACATGCAAGCCATACAGTGCAATTAACAAAAGTAAGAACCCAAAGACTAACGACAAACTAATGAAGCAAATTTACATTTTCATTAGAGCTTTATTACGATTTACACCGTTTATTGCGTTCCGGAGAACTTCGCTGCTTGCTTAATTAGAACATCTGAAATTTGCACGCTCATAAATAAATTAATTATGAAAGCCTCAGTACGTAACTGGAAGATACGTCTATAACACAATTGTGCATTCGCTAGACGAGTGCACCTCCTTGAACATCGCCGTACATTGCGTCTTGGGGTTTTAGTGGGTGCAGCATGACGGCGCTACGACTGCAGGCCATGCACCAAGAAAATTATACGAAAATATACTTCGCTATTCCTTAAATGGGATATCTGTAATTTACAGCTTCTGTCTGACACTTACGATGACATAAAAGTGAACCTACAACGACAGGACAAAGAAATAGGCGACTTGCGGCGTCGAGTGGAGGCTGTTGAGAGTGGAAGCGGTGAAAGTACTGTCCAAACACTAAAACAAGAATTAAATGAACTCGAACAGTATAGCCGCCACCAGAACATTGAAATCCATGGGCTTGAGCTGAGAGAAAATGAAGACCTCATGGCTGAAATTAACAAGATTGCCCGAAAATTGGAGCTCCCTGATTTATCCGATAGCAACGTTGAACATGTGCATCGTTTGCCCCCCAGAAAGGACAGAAGGCCTGTGGTGATTGTAAGGTTTTCCAACCGAGCCCTCAGGCGCAAATGGTTTGAAGCACGCAAGTGCGCCCAAGAAAAGTTGACCAACATCAGCTTCTATGAAAACTTGACAGCAATGAACAGGCGATTGCTATGGCTGGCGAAGATAAGGGCAAAGGAAAATGACTACAAATTCGTGTGGACTTCTGAGGGTAAAGTGTTTGTAAGAAAACAAGCAAAAGCAAGTGCTATCAGGATTGCGACCGAAAATGACCTGAGCAAAATTGTTTAGATCAGTGACGACAGGTATTTTGATTTCAAAAAATCAAGATGGCGTACCACACGACAACTTCGTTCATTGATCTGGTGAAAAGTAACAAGTGTTTTCTTGAAAAGGGGCTTTCTTTTTTTCATTTAAATACACAGAGTCTGAGGAACAAACAAGATGACGTCGGTACATACCTCTCACAACTACAGTGTTCCTGCGATTTCTTGGCTTTTTCAGAAACATGGTTCTCAAGTGTCACTGATGTTACGAATTTTTCCGGGTACAGTCACGCTTCAGTTTATCGTGAGCAAAAACGTGGTGGAGGGGTGTCCCTATTTATCCGCGACTGTTTTCACTATGATACCATAGAAGACTTTACTTACATGTGTGACGACTTTGAAACTGTTGCCATCATGTGCAAAAACATTACCATCTTATGCATTTACCGACCGCCCCAGGGCACGCTGTCAATTTTTTTAAATTACATTGAATCACTCATGGATTTTGTCAATTACTGGAAGAGGCATATAGTGATCATAGGGGACTTTAATATCGATCTTAACTCTAATAACCCTGCTAAAGTTCAACTTCTTGAAATTATGCTTCAAAATGGTTGTGAGAACGTCATTGAACAGCCTACGAGAGTCACATCGAATACAAGTACGCTGATCGACTTATGTTTCACAGATTTTTCTAAGTCTGCTAGTTGCTCCGGTGTACTTTGTTCAGGATTGAGCGATCATCTACCAATTTTTGTAGCATTACCGATCGCCACGCGTACACAGTGCACAAATAATACTATCCGTATCATCAATGACAGCGGTAAAAAGACCTTTCATTCACTTGTTGAAAACTTGAACGGGGCGAACGTATATAAGGAACCCGATCCATCTGTATCCTACGATATTTTTATGTCCGAATTACAAATTTGTTACGATGCTGCTTTCCCACTGACAACAATTGTTCGGCACAAGAAAGCAAGAAAAGAATGAATTACGAATGACGTTTTCAAGTACATAAAACACAAGGATAAGCTGTTCGAACAGTTTCTGCGGACGCGTGATATTGCAAAGCTGCAAGAATTCACGCGGTTCAGAAACAAACTTAGCTCTGACTTAAAAAAAGCCAAGTGTAGATTCTATCAACATAAGTTCGAAAAGTGCGCAGATAACCCCCGAAAAACATGGAAACAATTCAATGAACTAAACGCTACGCACGTTTCTGGTATACCATTTGAATTAGTTATAAATGGAGCCACTTATTCGGAGCAAAACTTAGTTAACCTTATCAATGATCATCTAGCTAACGCAGGTGCTGGAAACTTTTCATCTCTTTCATTGCCTCACAGCAGTCTGGAGAGATATATAGGGCAGATGCTGCTTGAAAGTGCATTTTTAACGCCCACTTCTGAGGTTGAGATAGACCTTATCATAAACTCGTTCGATAACCGATCGGCAGCTGGCCACGACGACATTAAAGCCGCACCTATAAAAGAAATTGCCCACTTAATCTCAAAACCGCTCGCTTACATCTGCAACCGCATACTTGCTTCGGGAATCTTTCCTGCGAAAATGAAGATAGCTCGTGTCGTCGTCATTCACAAGGGAGGAACATACAGTGACCTGAACAACTATAGGCCGATTTCAGTTTTGCCTCTTTTTTCGAAAAAGATTGAACGTGTCATACACAAACGCCTCGACAACTTTTTTGTTGCAAAAAACATCATATCAACAAAGCAGGACGGGTTCCAGAAAGGAAGATCAACTGAAATGGCCCTCGTACAAATAAAAAATAAAATAATTAAAAATATTGAGGATAAGCTCTACACCGTTGGAATATTTCTAGATTTTCGCAAGGCCTTCGATTCCATCAAACATCATATTTTGCTAAGAAAATTGGAAATATGTGGAATTAGGGGCATAGCACTTCGACTCATGCGCAGTTACCTTGAGTCGCGTTTTCAGTTCGTATGCCTACATGGCTATAAATAAAACCCAAAGACTAAAATATGGTGTACCGCAAGGATCTATATTAGGCCCATTGCTCTTCTTGATCTATATAAACGATATAGTTAACATTCCTCAAACTGATGATATAGTATTATATGCAGACGATACGAATGTATTCTTCTCTGGAACAAATCTTAAAGAACTTGAAAACACTGCTAACACGTGGCTATTAAATCTTAGTGTATGGCTAAACTTAAATAAATTTGAACTCAACGAGAAAAAACTAAATTTATGCTTTTTTGTGCAAAAAACAAGCCAATTGATTACGATTTTAAGCTTCGTTACGGCTCTTGCTACCTTGAGCGTGTCAGCTCCCATTCCTTTCTAGGAGTTAAATTCCATCACAGCCTAGGGTGGAGCGACCACATAGACCACACCCGTGTCAAGATAGCGAGAGCTATTGGTATGCTTTCCCGGCTTCGAGATCTTATACCTTGCTCGCTGAAAAGACAGTTGTATTTCTCTCTTATCCATTCTCGCATCAGTTATTGTCTTCTTATCTGGGGTACTTGTAACAAAACTGACTTAGAAAAAATATCAGCCCTGCAGTCGCGTGCAGCTCGGTTTCTTTTACCTGCAGGAAACAACACAAATAGTTGCTCGGCAAATACACAGTCTCGAATGATCCCTATGAAAACCATGTATGAACTCAAAATATGTGTGTTTATTTATAACGAAATAAAAACACATTACATTAATTTTTTTAACACGTACCTAAATAGATCTACTGGTTACAGCTTGCGTCAGACTTCTGTTGTGGTAAATAGGCCTCGTACTAACTACGGAACACAATCAATTGAGCACCAAATCATGTTGATGTGTAATTCTCATCCGTTTGTAATAGATGCAGCTAAAAATAGTTCCACGCCCAGGGGTTTTAAACGCATCTGTTCGTCTTTCTTTTTGTTTAACGTTGTGTCCTAGACGACCAAATGCTTACTTCTGGTTCTGTTTGATGTAATATTATGTCGGTTCGAACAACCCTAATGTATTGCATTTCTGTAACATTTTTGTATATGATTTAGTGTGTATTATTATTTTATTATCTGTATATATTTACTAGAACTGTTTATGATGCGTCTGTTGTGTAAGTGATGGCAACGACAGCCTTTTTTTGTTGTGTAATGCAATACCGCTCCTGCTGCTGTACCCAAGCGAGGACAAGACCCAGTCAGGAGGTTTAGCACCTCCTTTTGTCTTGCCTCGTGGGCAATACCTGTATGTTGCCCAAAGGAGAAATAAACAAAAAAAATAAACAAAAAATAATAATATTATTATTCATGCACTCCTTAGTACATATATTGAAGCTGTTTCTTATACATCTGTGCATTTACTGCACGCGCATTTATTCACTTCGAAGAATCGAAAAAAAAATAGTCATGGAAGAGTGAAAGCGTCGCCTACCTGCATGCCGGAGGTCCGGGGTCGATTCAGACCTACACCACAAATTTCATGTTTTTTTTCTATTGAGGCCGCTTCAAGGTCATATTTCCAAACATGGTAGTTCACGAAACACACACACAACACAGTGTATGGTATGAGCCCTGTACCCTTTCCCGCACCCTGTCTTGTGTGTGTGTTTCGCGCAAATACCATGTTTGAAGTACTGCACCAATTAGCCCGGCAACACTTTCTACTCAAGTTCGTATCTGCACCTTCACATGATCTTTAAGGTTTCTGGAGGTTTCGCTCAAAAAAATATCGCAAATGCTCCTTGGTTCCTGTGACTGTTGGCTTCCATCATGTGTCATAACGAGCCCCTATTTATTTATTTCCCCTTGTAACGAAACGTGACGGCCGCGCCCGATGCCCGTAAGAAGTTGACTGAGAAATACGTAGCGATCCCGGAACTGCACAAGATTGCTTCGATTGGACTGGCTGTCTTTTGCGCTGCCAGTTGTTCGGCTCACTGTTTTGCATCGCCTGCCGGGAATTCCACCCACTGTTCTGTTTGTGCACAAACCCCCTTTCACTTGGTGGAGCTGCGGATTTGCTGACGCTTTTGAGCGTCGAAGCAGTACGGTCCCGATCACCACCATGCCTGATGATTCCGGCCCTAGTCCAGCCGCTGCCGTTGTCTGAGCTGGAGGTTCGCGCTAGCGAGATCCTGACGTTTTCAGCAATACCGGAGACCATGACGTCGAGGACTGGTTGGCCTCATACGAGCGGGTCAGTACCCATAACAAACGGAACAATGCTTGCAAACTGAACAAGGTCATCTCTGTCTTGCGGATGTTGGGAAACTGTGGTTCTGGAACCACAAGGCTGACATCACATCTTGGTCCGCCTTCAAGAGAGGTTCCGCCGATGTCTTCGGTCGGCCTGCGGTGCTCAAGCTTCGCCCTTAGCAACGCCTGTGTGCTCGGACGCAGATGCCTGGTGAGAATTTCACCGGTTATATCGAAGATGTGGACATATGGAAGCGTGTGGATGCTTTGATGACTGAGCGCACTAGGATCGACTACATTCTGAAGGCTATTGCGATGACGCGTTCCAGACGCTTCGGGCTAAAAATCCAGCAACCGTTGTCAACCTCATTGCAGAATGCCAGAGTTACGACCAACTTTGCAAGCGCCGCATTCTTACTCGCTCTCCACTCTCGCACCCAGAGCCTTTGACGATTTTGACGTCTGACTCGGAACAGTGGCCACTGCTGCCCCAGATCGAGCAATTTGTTCGGGAAGAAGCTGCGCTTCAGCTCTACCTCGTCCACCCGAGTCCTGACGCTGACTTTCCAACTTGTGCCTTCGCTGCAGCGCATCATCCGGGAACAAGTGGCCGAAGCTTTACGTGCCCTCCCTGAAGTCCCTTCTTTCCCTGCTTTGATGCCCGCCGGAGCCGCGGCACATTATAGCCAATCCACTGCTGTGGCGGCGCCCTTGACATACGCCGCAGTGGCCGCGTGGCCTCGACCTGTGGCGTTTCCACCCAATCAGCGTGCACTGCGTGCGGCATCGCTTTCACTAGCCTCTCCGCTTCATCCTCCCTCTTCGCCCCATTACAATCCTCGGCGCACACCGGACAACCGTCCTATATGCTTTTCGTGCGTTTACCCCGAATTGTATCCCGCCTCTGTCATCGCAGCATAGTCGACCCTCTAGGAGTTGCGCCTTCTGCCTGCTTACTTCAGCTGCTTCGTTCTGCTCCACCTCCGGATGCGTACGCAAACGACCTGCATCCGTATACGACCCGTCGTTCCCCGTCCCCACGTCGCCGTTCACTGTCCCCTATGCGCCGTCGCGGTACATCCGCTGACAAAGGAAACTAAGTTCCGCAGTTCTTGAGGACAGAACTGCATGCTCTTCCAAAAGCTCAAGGCCCCATCTTTCCCGCACCAACATACTAGTAGTGTTTGTGCTGGATGCATGACCTCCATTTCAAGTGTCCGCCGAAGCTAACCGGCATTGAAGACGTCGATGTCGCATCGGAGGCTTCAGAGCCTGTATCCCTTTCGTGTTCTGCCGCGCCAGCCGTCACCGTTGTAATTATACCGACTTTTTTTTTTTGTCCACCGCAAACACCGGTTGCTGCCGTCCGCTACTCTCGATGTTCAAGGGGGCACACGAAGATGCTCATCTTCAATCCGTCTCCGTGCCCGCTTACGCTGTTACGTGCTAAATCTCTTTTTGTTCAATTAACCCTGTCCGTCGTCTGTGTGACCTGGATGCTCCCGAGACCTTTCGCAACCTACATCAATGCTCTTCATTCAGATTCCGCACCTCCTCCTTTGCCCGACGCCTGCTTACACGCCGCCATCGAAGACGTTCTTGCTTCCGATGAAGGGTGGTGATTTGGGCCTTTTGGTTCATCACAGAAGAGGAAATATGCAGCTCAAAAAAAGCGCTTGCGTTTATGTTTCTTCACTCATCCGTGCTTTTTTTGCGCTTCATGTATCCCTTTCTCTTCCTTCCGCCCACCAGATGCAGCTCTCAGCCCTCCTACACACGTTTCGATCCACTTTAAACGTTCCCCACACTCTTCTAGGCTGATCATCCCCGTCGCTCCTCGCATTAAGACCGGTTCTCACCCGCCTTCTCGACAGCGGCCATATCGTGTGGCAGTGGCGGTGAGCCGCGTCATCAGCGAACACGTTGAGGACGTGCTGCAACGTGGTGCCACCCGTCCGTCTCACAGCCCTTGGCCTTTGCTCGTGGTACTTGTAAAGAAGAAAGATGGTTCAATCCAATTTCATGTCGATTACCACCTCCGCAACAAAATTGCTCACAACGACAACTACCTTCTTCCCCGCATCAACGAGGCTCTTGATTGCGTCCAAGGCGATGAGTACTTTTCGTCCCTTGACCTACATTGCGGCCACTCGCAAATACCGATGAATGGCCTGAGAGAGAGAAAACAGCATTCGTTACATCCGACGGACTCTACGAGTTCAAACTGATGCCGTTCGGTCTATGCAGCGCGCCTGCCACATTTAAAAAGATGATGAATAAAACCTTGCGAAAGTTCAAGTGGCAGACCTGCCACTGCTACTTGGACCACATTGTTGCCTTTTACGCTGATTTCGCCGCGCACCTAGCAAGCTAACAGCAGGTTTTGATTTTCTCTGCAGGCGCTGGCCTGCACCTGAATCTGACGAAGTGACACTCCGGAGCCCAGAAGTTGACGATCTTGGGGCATTACGTCTCCAAGGAAGGCGCTCTTCGTGACCCGGCCTAGCTGCGTGCTGTGGCGCAGCTTCCTAAACCGGTTTTCTTCAAGCAACTTGGAAGTTTCATAGGTCTGTGTTCCTATTTTCGGCGCTTCGTAACCATTTTGTGTCGATCATTGCGCCCCTGATGGAGCTACTTGGAGGAAACATTGACATGTCTGGCTGGTCGGCCGAGGGCGACGAAGCGTTCACTACCATGCGCCATCTTTTCACTTCGCCGCCTATACTCCCACATTATGACCCAACAGCCCCTAAGAGACGAATACGGGTGCAAGTGGGATTGGCCTCGGGACTGTCTTGGCTCAGCAAAATTATGGGTTTCAAGAATACATAGATGCGTATGCAAATCGCGTGCTCACCAAAGCAGAATGCAACCTTCCCGTTTCGAAGAAGGAATGCTTAGCTATTGTATTGACGCTCAGGAAATTTCGGCCCAATCTGTACGGCCACCAGTTTTATGTCGCGACGGACCACCACACGCTCTGCTGGTTGTCGTCTATAAAAGATCTCTCCGGTCGCTTTGCTCGGTGGGCTTTCCGCCTTCGAGTTTTGACATCGCGTCATCTACTGTTCTTGCTGTAAGCTCATGGACGCCGATGCTTTGTATCGGTCTATTCTTCCCAGCAACGCTGCCAACTCCTCGGCGGCAAATCCTGTACTCTCATTTATTACCATCGGTGACATGGCTGCGGAGAAGCCGAAAGACCCGTGGCTTGCGTGCCTCATCGACACCGTGTCTAAATCTCTAAACGTTGCGCCTTCTCGAACTTTATGTGGCAAGCACCGCACTTTGCTCTGCGGGACGGCCTCCTATACCACTGCAAATAAATGCCTGATGGTCTGCGGTGGCTTCTCGCGAGACCCGCCACTTACCATCTGGCATTTGCGCCTCTTACCACGACGACCCTCAGTGTGCGCATACAAGTGTGCTGAAAACATTTAAAAGAATTTCTCAGCGTTATTATTGGCTCGGCATGCATGCCAATGTTTGAAGATGCGTGCGGTCTTGCATCGCCTGTCAGCGGCGGCAGACATCAGCTCCTCGTGTGACCAGCTCCTGGCCACCACTCCCTTGCCCGTCACGTCCTTCCCTTAGCGAAAACAGTCTTTGCTAAAAATGTATTTCGAACACGTTTATTATTTTCTTATTTATTTTGCATTTTTTGTCCCTATGCTTAAGTTGTCATACGAATACTTTCTATGTATGATTGGAGTTTTATTTTGAACATTCTTACTAATGCATCAAAAATGCATTTTCTCTCTACTTAATATATTTTTATACATTAAAATACACTGAAAATACATAATAAAACATTAAAAATATACTGAAACACACTTTAAATACTTTTAAATTATACTAAAGATAAGCAATAAATACATTAAAAATATGCTAATAATATACTTTTAATACATTATATAAGTATACTAAAATACACATTAAATATAATAACCTACATTAAAATACACTAAAAATATGCAATCAATACATTAAATATATATCCAGTTCCCCTCGGGCATCAAGATATCTCATGCAAGTAGGGTCAGGAACGGCAAGCGCAACAGACACAAAGAAATCGTTAAAACAATCTGCCAGCTTTTTTTCTGATAAGTTCTCATCATCTGTCATGACTTCAAGTTCATGAATGCGTTTGTATGGATTAATAATGGCATTGTTTTCATACTTTATCACTTCGTTTCAGAACATCCTTGTTGAAAAGACAGTGGAAGTGTCCTTTCTTTGCCTGACGAAGAAATGATAACATTTTGCTTCTGTTCGCCTTAAGTGTGAGGAAGTCATGTGCGTTTCAATTTCTAATGAAACATTTATAATCGTAGTTTTTGCGTGTTATCATCTTTAAACTTTTTTTGTTTATCCATTGCATACGAGCATTCTTTGGTCATCTGGACCTCCGAAATGTGAAGCATTCAGCATACAGCAGTTTTATGATGTTTATAAATAGATCTCTTCTAACCTCATAAACAGGACTCCCGCCTATTTGCCCAAGCCTAGACTGAAAGTGTGTCAAATTATCTTTACTGTCGCTGTTCTTGAGTAGGTATATTTCACTTTTTTACACGACTATCTATGATGTAAAAAATTGCTAGGTGATCGCTAACCTGACCAGAAACGATTGGCTTCTCATGTAGATTTGTGATGGTAGCATCTATTGAAGGTGGGTTCGATATACAGAGGCGCGTTGTGTCACTGATGGCATTAATGAAACCGTTACAGCCTATGAGGTAATTCATTTGGCGCTGCTGAGTTGAGGGTGCAGAGGCGTCTATGTTGATGTCGCCGCCTAGGACTAAGTAAAATCTGTTTTCTGTTATCCATGTTAAAAAAAGTGTCAAGCAACTAAAGTAAGTTAGAGACGCTGCCACATATAGGTCTATACAAAGCAGAAGAAATAATCTGCCCAGCCTTTAGATGAAGTATGAAAATCTTCACGTGGTTTATGAAAGCCAGGAAGAACTGAACGTCGGAAGGATTCCTTTGCACTTATCATTACTCCACCGCCTTTTTTATTTAGGTGGTTTAGCTTGTATGAGTTATAGTGTAACATGATAAAGGCATCATCAGTTCGGTACCATGCCTCGGTGAAAACAATTATGTCAAACTCTCAATCAAACAAGTTAATAAACGCAACTTCATCCTGTCGACATGCAAGCCCGAATGCATCGTATCCGGTGGGAGGGGGGGGGGCGCAGAACACCGGCAACCGGAACTGCAAGTATCGGCTGGCAGAGAAAGAACTTTGTAAAGCCAAGAACGACCAGGGGCAACATGACTTCGGACAGCAACCAAGGTCCAGGGCCAGTGACCACAACGGCGACCGCCAAAGCTATCGGGAGGAAGCATTTCGAGAGACCTCCCCTTAGGAAACAGATCGGGAGAAGGAACTGGTAGAACAGCTCGCTAAGAGAGACAGAGAGCTAGACACCATAAGAACAATGACGGAGATGAGGAAACTAATTAGCCGTAACAAACAACAGCCGAAGGTTGTCTAAAAACTATTTTGCAGCAATTGAAAAACGCGAGTCAGGCGCCGCCGCGTGATACAAACGAAGGGGAAGGTATTAAAAACGCGATGAATAGGGACACCAGAGTCCCCGCGAAAAGACTTCTACCCAGAGATGGAAACACCGAAGAGAGCATTCTCAGAAAGGCGGCAGAAAGTCCATATGAGGACGCATCGATCAGAACCCACAGCAAGCTTAGTCGGACAACAACACGCTCATGAAGCGGGTTGACGCTCTGGACGCTAGAATTGATGCCCTTACAGCTAGGGCAGACAAAAGAACCGAACGTGCTGATAATCTAACTGTGGAATTCGTCCTGTTTAAGGAACAAACCATGGATTGCTTCTAGCAGATAATGAAACGACTAGCAAACGTAGAAGCCAGGCTTCCCCTGTTGCCGGCAACACCATCCCCTCGCTGCAACCACAGCAACAGCCTCTATAGGACGCCATGGCCCTTCGACAAAAAATTAGACTCTGGCAGTTGAACTGCAGAGGCTTCCAGTCAAAAAGAGGGAACCTGCAGGCATACATTCAATAGCGCATAAACGCGCCGAAAGTAATCACGCTGCGAAAGGCAAGCGGCACGGTCAAATTAAATGGCTATGCCGAGTACACCCCGCTAGAAGTACAAAGAGAGCACATACCCGAGTCGTTCACGGCTACGCTGGTGCATAGAAATCTGACGGCAACACAACACGCACTCGAAAACACAAGCGAGGACTATGTGATGTTAGAACTAATCCCAAGCACAACGGGGGACAGCAGCCCCTTTATTTCGAATACATACAACCCACGGAGAAACCGGGGGACAGGGCTGGCGGATCTCTTACGGAAAGCCAATAAACTATCGTATAAGAAAGGACTTGTAATCACCGGGGAATTGGGCCTTCAACGTCCCGAATCCGGCATGGGGATACCGGATGGCCTCACACAAGGGAAACGAACTATGGACGGAAATCAAAAACTTAAGGCTCGCGCTACTAAGCAACCCACAAGACCCCACGAGGATAGGCAATAGCGTAAGTGTAGACACGTCCCCAAACTTGACGCTAGGCAAAGACGTAGGGGGTGAGAGGTGGTCAAACACAGGAGACACGTTGTGTAGCGATCACTGTATCATAGATATTGAAACACAAACGAGGCCGATGAAGGGGAAGCTGCGCGAAACGAATCTGACAGACTGGGATACTTTCAGAAAAGTCAGGGTCAGAGGCGCTCCGTGGGGGATATCTCATCTAAATCAATGGGTCGAGACACTGAAAAGAAACGTAAACACACCCCGAGAGAGACCCCAACAACTGGACGTGGCATTACAGACTCGAGGCTGGCCCACATGTGGGAAGCCCACGAGAGCCTCATGAAGAGGTGGAAAAAATAGAAGCACAATAGAAGGCTAAAAAAGAGCATACCGACACTCGAAAAACAGATAGAACACTGCACAAACGAGCTTCAGCGTCAATACTGGGGACAGCTTCGTGATGAAATGAATGGGAAGCTAGGGTGAAACAACACGTGACATTTTCTTTGCACTTGCTAGACCCAGGACAAACTAAGTCGGCGGCACAGGGGCAGCTGAAACGATTGGTTGACAAATACCAGGGAACGGCCGCGGACCTAGTAGAGGAATTGAAGAGCAGATACCGTAACATTGACAAAGGGGGTTTATCTTTAGCTTACCGAGGAGCAGAGAACACGCACCTAGATGAGGACATCTCGATAGCGGAGGTATGGAGGGCAATGACTCGACTAAGAACCAAAACGACGACAGGGCAGTTAGGGTAACCTACAAAATGCTAAGGAGCCTAGATTTAGTCTCGGTCACGGCAGTCGCAGACTGCCTAAATGCAATATGGAAACGAGGTAGTCTACCTGCAGATTGGAAATATGCCAAAGTGATCTTTATTCCAAAGCCCGGGAAAAAACTTGAAGTGGTCAACCTCAGGCCAATATCACTAACGTCGTGCCTGGTGAAGCTGATGGAGATTGTAATAATAAGCAGACTTGAGGAATACGCGGAGGAAAGGAAGGCATTTTCTGAAAGAATGCTAGGGTTTAGGCGCAAGTTCTCCTGGCAGGACGTCATGCTCCAGCACAAAAGAGACATCATAGACCCTCCGAACAAAGGGAGCGCCACAACTATACTGGGCCTCGACCTACACAAAGCCTTTGATAAAAGCAAACACGAGGTCATACTAACTAAACTGGCGGTGGTTGGCCCTGGAAAGCGGGCCTACGAATACGTTATGGACTTTCTAACAAAAGAACGGTGGAAATAAATCTAGGAGACATCAAGTCCGAAACTTATAAGGTGGGAGACAATGGCACCTCGCGGGGCTCAGTGCCCACTCCTTTCTTATTCAACCTGGCATTGAAGAACCTACTGCTACTATTGAAGACTGTCGAAGGGATAAACCATACGCTATATGCGGACGACATAAAAATATGGACGCTCACAGGCAATTATGGGGAAATAGAATAAAATCCAACAGGCGATAGATATTGTCCAGGAATACGCGGAATGGGCACGGTGAAAATGCTCGCCAAACAAATTCGTTCTTCTGGTGATCCGGGGGTCGAGCAAACGCGATGCCAACGCAGGAGACATTTTCGTACACGTAAAAGAGACACCGGTAGCCAGAGTGGACAAAATCAGGATCCTAGGACTGAGAATGCAGGACAATAGAAAGAGCACAGAGACAATAAACAGACTTAAGTAGACAATTAACATGCCAACCAGGCTCATAAGGCGAATAGCTAACAAAAGACGGGGAGTCAAAGAGAAAGAACTCTGCCGAATGGTTCCGGCTTCTGTGATAAGCACAACAATATACGCCATCCTCTAACTCATGCCAGGGCTGGCGGAAAAGAACAGAACAGACGGGGTCATAAGGCAGGCATGTAAAGCAGCCTTTGGGCTGCCCCACTCCACCCCTACGAAATGACTTCTTAAACTGGGGATCTACAACACCACCAAGGAACTATGCGAGGTACATATATTCGCGCAATTAAGGAGGCTTGCAACCCCCCCCCCCCCCCCCCCTGGGGGAGGAAGATACTGAGCAACCTAGGACAACATGATAGAATCCCTGAAATAAAGACGCAAGCAAAATTACCGACCGAAGTGAGAAAATTACTCACTATTAAACCAATTTCAAAAAAAAGACATGCACCCTGCTTTTCACGAAGGCAGTAGGACAGCAAGAGCAAAGTCCCTTGACGCCAAGCTAGAAGGCTGGGAATACACAGCCTATATAGACGCGGCGGAATAGGAAGGGAGGCAACTCCTTTTTAGTCGCGGATGGGAAGGACTCGGGTGAAACATTAACGGCCGGTTCGGTCAAAACAATGAACTCGGGGACAGCGGATGAGGCGTTTATCGCCATGGCAATGGCCG
The DNA here is from genome assembly GCF_052857255.1 of Amblyomma americanum. Taxonomy (NCBI): domain Eukaryota; kingdom Metazoa; phylum Arthropoda; class Arachnida; order Ixodida; family Ixodidae; genus Amblyomma; species Amblyomma americanum. Next base: position 203,530,703 of record NC_135498.1, read on the forward strand.
GCACTAAAGCAGTCACCATAATTAGTGACTCCAAGGTGGCTGTAAACAATTTCGCGCGGGGAATGATCTCCCAGGAGGCATAACGAATCCTAAGACATCAATACTGGGACCAAAGAGAGGTGGAACTATTATGGGCGCCGGCATACTCGGGGAATATGGGAAACAAGTTGGCTCACAGTATAGCTCGAGGTTATGTCAGCCGAGCAATGAGCCGGGTTGAGTCCCCAAATTTCACGAGAGATGCATTCATATCCTTTCACGACTGCACCAATCAGTTCAAACTGGAAAGGAGGATCTATCCGCCACCAGACAAGAATCTCGACAAAAGCCAGGACGTATAATGGCAACGGCTCCAGACGCGAGCCTTCTTTAGCCCTTCGAGACTAGCACGCATGTATCCAACGCAACACAACCCGAATTGCAAAGAATGCGGCGAGATAGACGAATACGACCACAATCAATGGAGCGGCAATAAGGCGCCGCCACCGGTGGACCTGCTACCAGTCCTTACTCTAGAGCGTGGGAGGCTATACTGGCCAGCTCAGACCCATTGACGCAAGTCCGGCCACTGAGTGGGCTCACAAGGTCGTCGAGAGCGATGGGCCCGAATCCATCTAGTATAGTACCCACTAGGGTTCAGCGCTGACGATAAATGTTTTACAATCCGATTTCATCCTCTTTACGGTCAGATTTTGTGTGTTAAGGTGAAACAATGACATTATTACTTTATTTTTAAAAAAGGCGCATTCGTACATTATATGAAGCAGAAGGAGGAATAAAGTTTATTTATTTATAAAATCTATAGCTCTTGCTCCCGGTAGGCCTCCCATAACTCCATGAGCCCTTTAGCCTCCGCCTCATGCCTAGCTCGAGTGACCAATCTTCGCTGGCTCATCAGGTCGGCGGTAAGCAGAGCGGCCAGCTAGGAAGAGCGAGTTGGTTCAGGATGCAACCTACCGCCCGCGGTTGCGGGCAGGCCCAAAGATAAAGGACGGCCGAGTGAACGCGGTTCACTACTACCGGCGCAAACATTCTTTTTGATTTGAAGCTGCCTCCAGACGGCGCTCTCAAGAGTACCAATGGAGTAGTTTGGCAATGGGCAAAGACGCCTACTCTCGCTCTAGTAAGTCATGATCTAGTCAAGCAAAACCAGTTCAGTAGAATGGTAGCCCTTTTTTACTCTATCCCTCATCAGAAACTTACTTCTGTTAAGGAGTGCGTTGAAGTAAACGACAAAATACCCTTCCCGAATACCGCTGCTATGAACGTCGATAATTTCATTGCCTAATGGATTTTTACCTCCATGCTACTTTTATAGCTTTTAAAAAATCGGTTGTATTTAGAGTGCCAGGGCGTATGCAGTGAACGTTATTAATCAGTTCGTCGAAGATACACATCTCCTCTCCTGTTAAAAGCCTTTGTTTCACATTTCACGAGAACATATCATGAGATATTCATGTTGATAATACAGCTGCCAAAATTTATACGACGCATTGTTCCCAGTGTTAAAAATTATTGTTTCTTAGTCTGGGGTACAACCACTGTCTCCAATACTAGAGAACCTCATGTAGTAAAAAAATCAGTTCGCGCAATTAACAACAGTCAAAATGATGTACACACTAAACTTGTCTTTGAGGAATTGCGCATTGTACCTATTGTGCAATTGTACTCGGTCGTGATGCGTAAAAAGTGCACATCAAATGCTATTAAAAGCACTAATTACTCGCTTATTTGTCTGGACTATTATGTAGAGAACACCCCTGCAATACGCGCGTTGGAGACAATTGTTCTTTACCGCGAACGCGACCTAACTACGGCACACAAATGCTGTCCAATAATCTTCCGTTTTGTTTTAAACAATTCTAATGAACTGTAATTAGAAAAGAGTAAAAGTACATCAGTTCTTTCTTTACTGTACTAAGTCAACCTGCTGTTGTGCCTTCCCTCTTGACACGAATGTTTGATGGTTATATATTTATTGATGCACCGAACATGTATATTACGATGCAATGTACTTTTTACCTAAATATGTCACCGGCACACCATGTGCTGAAGCGTTGTGTAATGGTGGGTTTTTGTGCACGATGAAGCTTCTGTAGGGGGCGGGGACCCGAACCAAGCCTATATAAACATTTTTCCTCGCTCCTCACATCAATGATGTGAAATAAAACCTGATTGATTGATACATACATACATACATACATACATACATACGTACATACATACATACATACATACATACATACATACATACATACATACATACATACATACATACATACATACATACATACATGCATGCATGCATGCATGCATGCATACATGCATACATACATACATACATACATACATACATACATACATACATACATACATACATACATACATACATACATACATACATACATACATACATACATACATACATACATACATACGTACGTACGTACGTACGTACGTACGTACGTACATAGCGAAGCAAAGGAAAATGATTTGCAGCGGTGCGGATCATTTTATGCTGCGTTGAAAACCGCAACGAAGCTGAGCGAATGACATTGGCACTACAGCGTGAAGCATTAGGTTAGGAGGTACAGCAACTCAAAAGTTCTGAGGCCACAGGGTTAGATTTTGAGCTTTGCAATGGGACATTTACAGCACCCCTGAACCTCGAGATATCTGTAGGGGTTAAGAAAGACATCATTGCCACGTTGAAAACCTTGTTGGCTTTATAGATACCGTAAGTGCCAGAATGCACTATTGAAAAGCCGACCTTGTGGCCCGGAAGTTTTTCACTCGCCTTGAGCACATCTTCTTGCATCGAATAGAAGGGTGGATGGAAGATAAGAGCGTTTTCTATGAAACGGGGTGGTGGCAGTTGCCTCCATGCTCGGATTGTTTCTTTTTCACGAGACGCCATCTGGAGAGAGACCCAGCAAATGTCATAGCACTTACCATAGCTTTGCATTGTCAAAGGCCAGCCAGCCAGCTCTAACAGTACATACTGGCAACATCGGACGTTTTATTATAAGCAAGTGCGGCAACGCCTACACAGTCGTAGTCGTTTAGGCTTTCACGAAGGTCGTTCGTATGCGCGCAGTTCACAGCACATGGGCAGGACCATCGATATAATGCCTTCTCGATGTAGCAGGAATCTTAGATGCACTGAGTATAGTGAGCACGAAACATAGGAACTGCGGTTTCTTTTCCTTTAACGACCTGTTCTAGCAGACCATCGTGTTAAAATAGTTTTAGAGCAGCAAATATAGACAAAAAGTGAAGCTTGAGACTTATTTTCCGTTTTGTTAGTCCAAGACAGTGCACTCGCTACGCAAAGCAATGAGGTCCTACTGTGTTCCTTCCATCTAGTACAATAAATTGCCTGAAAATGTGTTTTCTTTCACATCAGACTAAAGGCTGAGACCTGCCTTACTAGCGTTAAGTGACTTATGACTTGTACTGAGAGGTTCAAATTTTGATCTTTATAATTTATTATCCTCTCTTCATGAATATTTTGTAAAATTTGTTGCCTTGGTCAAAGTGCGACGGATCTTTCCCGCAGAAGACAGCAGCTACACCGAGTCGCCACAGTAGTCTACGTGTGACATTGTACACTGTGCTTACTAATGGCGTTGAATAAAGGATATCCTGTTCAATACTACTTGTGCTAAAGTGAACTCTACTGCTGTCTTGGCACAGCAATTCTGGCTGCTGTGCAAGTTCTAGTCTAAGATAACACTTGCTGACTCTTGGTAATTTTTATGAAATGGACACCATGCTGAGGCCGTCCCGCGAACTAGTTTGCTTTACTGCTTGAGTGGTTCCCGCGCATTACGAAGTTGTTTTCGGAGTTTTGCTGTAAACATATTTAGTGGGAGGGATGTTACATCGATGTCTCCTAAACAATGACCCAGAAAAGCAGGGTGTCAATGCGCAATTTTTTTTGCTCACGGCATGCAGATAGAGCATGCAAAAAGGGGGATTTTACTTGGCAGTGACACTCTCCTGGCCGTGACAGCAAAGTTCTTATCGCAAACACAGCCTAATATTTCTAAAAATATGATTTGCCGATGTAAACACCAGGCGCTATATGTCAAAACACCCCGATGGGCATACATTACTAACGACCACATTTCATCCGCGAAGACTTTTGTGCGATTGTCTCTAAAGCTGCACACTTTATTATGGCATGCGTTTATATTGACATTGTGATTTTTTATCCAAGGAGGTGATTTATTAATATTATCCTATCACAGAGCCCCCATATAGCACTCGCTGTGGCTGGAGTCATTCGGTATGATAGACGGATGGATGATGAAAAATCGAATGTAATTGAAAGATTTATTGTACCAAAGCGAACATATATTCGTCATGTGCTTTCATCAACTGCATACGAACAAACGAAGGATATTAGCCGCGAAACTTTCTCTGAAATGTGAGTGCGCGGAAACAGGCGACATAATTTGTGTCAGTTTCCTTCCGTATGCAAACAAGAAAAGTCTACGCTTATTTAATGTAGGACATGATTATCTGAATATTTAATTCCTTCATGGTTGTGGGAACTCGCTCCGCACCGTCTAAGGGCGCCTGCGTCGCAGCGACACTAGCAACAGAGAGGGCATGAGTGTTGTAGGTGCGGGAGATAGTTATATTCGGCTTGCGAACTCGTCGCGTGCAGACGTTTTGGCGCGGCACTCCGCTCTCCGCCAGATTGGCAAGGCCTGGCGGAAACTTTTTCCCGCGAGCTCGCCCCGTCCGGCCTAGGAGCTTCAGCCCTGCCCTAGCATAGGCGAACATTCACCCGTAATCCTCCTGGTAAGTCGGACGACCTCAATTGTTTGTGTATTTTGTTGCTAGCTGGAGTTATTGTTGCTTTACCAATAATGCCTTCCTTCTCTCAGCCTGACTGTCGTTTCTTTCACTCAGAGCAAGGCACGCCGTGGTAAGCGTGCACTCGGTAGCGCTTGCGATCACGGCGTGGGGTCTTCGGTTTTGAACTCTATGAGCAGCTGTTGAGCGGGAAGAACGTATTTATCCACCTATTTCCAACCCCATTTGGTTAAGACAAGAGGAGGGCTGGGACTAAAGATGTATGAGTTCTTGACGGAGGTCCCAGCCCTCTTCGGCACGAAGTCACAACACAAACTCTATTTCGCGCTTTCATAGTAAGCAAGCTTTGGCTTATAGAGGTTAACGTCCCAAAGCGACTCCGGCTATGAGGAACGCCGTAGCTAAGGACTCCGGAAATTTCGACCACCTGGGGTTATTTAACGTGCACTGACATCGCACAGTACACGGAGTAAGCAAGCTGTAACATACAAAATAAATATACTAGAGTAGAAACCTAAAAAAATGTACATAGATATGGGCGGAAAGTAGAAATAATATGCGCAATGAACAGATCCGAATAAAATTTTGAATGCAAGCACTCGGCATATACAAAGAAATTAGCATACTTAGGCTGTAAATTAAGAACAAAGTTCACATAGGGCAATCTATACCCAATAAGAGAATAAAAAACAGAACGTGAAGTAAAACAATCCGCTCAAGCTTAAAAAGCAAGTAAAGAAACTTAATCCAAATAAGCGACCAGACTACTCCGTTTTTACAGAATTCAAACAAGAAAATGGATAAGTAGCCGTCGCAACAGATATTTCAACTCAGCAAGATTACGTTGATCTGTTTTTGATTTTTGTTAGAGAACACATTTTAACAACTTCTGTAAATTTTTTATAGGTAACTGCTTAATGGTAGACAAGTAATTGTCTTCACGACTTCGTCCTCATTTTTGGTGTGGGTTCTGTGTAAGGTCTGAAATTTTACCTACGAAGATTTATATCAAACAACATAACAACATGTTTTCTTTGAGTATAAACTAGATTAATTCCACGTAATTTACCTGTCGAACTCAGAGTATAGAATTTTGCGCAAAAAGTGGAGCTCACTTTATGTGCATTGAGACCATGACATTATCAACACAAACACGCACAACGCATTTTTTTAACATTAGCAATTTTGAGCTGTTGTATATCATGTGCACCATGCCTATCTCAAATAACATAGTGGAAATAAAAGGTAGGACTGGGATAGGTATTTTTAAGCAAAATGAAATGAAATCTATGTCTGTATACGACTCGCGTGTTGTTAGACAGTTTTTAGACACTAAACAGAAAACGTGTGCGTGTTGCGAGTTATTTTTTTTATGACAGGAGGCGCTAGAACCTTCGTTCTCTTACGTTATTTGTTAGAGCGCTATTATACACATAAAATTTATTTTCCCGCTCTTTTCCTAGCTGGCTCAGACAGCACAAATGTGATCTGGGCTGTATAAAGCTGCAACATGTTTTCTAACCACTCTGATAAGAGATAAATGAAGCTATTTACGCTGGACTCCAGTAGATTATTCCCAAATGAATTCAAAATACATTTTTGTCACACGCATGCTTTACTGCCTCCTGAGCACCTAGTAGTATACGAAACACCTTTCTGCAACTACATTGTACCGGTGGATACGGTTTAGTTTATGGGTCTCATCATCATCAGCATCATCATCGGCCGGACTACACCCACTGTAGGGCAAAGGCCTCTCCAATGTCTCTCCAATCAACCCTGCCCTTTGGCAGGTGCGCCCACCCTATGCCTGCAAACTTCCTACTCTCTATGGTACTAAACGTAGCGCACAAAAGACAGGGACTCAGAAACACAACACACAGCGCTAATATCATCCACCCCCCTAAACTTCTTGCGCCCCCTGCTACGCTTGCCTTCTCTTGGAATCCACTCCGGTACTTTTAAGGACCAGCGGTTATCCTGCCGTCGCAATACATGCCCTGCTCAAGCCCATTTCTTCGTCTTGATTTCGACTAGGATGTCATTAACCCGCGTTTGTTTCCACACCCCCTCTGCCCGCTTCCGGTCTCTTAACGTTACGCCTATTATTTTTCTTTTCACGCCTCGCTGCGCTGTCCTTAACTTAAGCAGAACCCTTTTCGTTCGCGTCTATGTTTCTGCCCCGTATGTGAGTGCCAGGAAGATACACTTGTTTTACACTTTTAAGGGATATCGGTAACCTGCTATTTATGATCTGAGAGACTCTGTCATATGCGCTCCATCCACATTCTTATCCTTTTAGGCACTTCCATCTCATGATCCGGATCAGCTCTCACTACCTGCTCTAAGGAGACGTGTTCATTTACCACTTCCAGCACGTCGCTGCCAATTGTGAACTAGTGTTCCTTTGCAAGACTGTTAAACATTACTTTGGTTTTCAGCATGTTAATTTTCAGACCGAAGGTTCTCCTCTGCCTTGCTAATTCATTAATCGTGATTTTCATCTCAGCTCCTCAGTAACACAATAAGGCAATGTCATCAGCGAATCGCGGATTATTTAGGTATTGTCCATTAACTTTTATCCCCAACTATTCCCAATTCAGGGCTCAAAATACCTCCTCTAAGTATTCGGTGTACACCATTTGCGAAATTGTGTCTCCTTGCCTGACGCCCTTATTTATTAAATTTTTATTGACAACTTTATGGAGGACTATGGCAGCCGTGCAGTTGCTATATATCTCTTCCAGTATTTTGACATAAGGCTCTTATACACCATAATTCCGCAATGCATCTATGAATGCTGAGGTTTCCACTGAGTAGAATGCTTTCTGATAATCAATAAAGGCTATATATGGGTTGGTTATATTATGAGTATTTCTCTACCGCCTCCTTTATTGTGTGAATATTGTCACGTTGGCGTTGGCGTAGAGTCAGCAACGACGTTAAGCGACCGAGAGTCAGTAGCGGCGTAGCACTGGACGAGACCGCTTCCTCGACACTTCGTTCTCTTCTAGATCGGCGCGTTCGTCTTCCCGAGCGCTGGCGTCATTAGCCCCCTCCTCCGAAAGCATCGACCCGATGCTGAATAGAAAGCAGAGGGTCTCGAGAAGAGCTAGGGTGGTGTCCTTGCGTAGTAGGGCTTCAGAGGAACCACGTGGACCACCTCGGGCCGGTGGTGGCGTCGAGATTGTTGATCTCATGAGGGACGACTTCATAATTGAGGGCTCCAAGGCGTCGCACAATTCGGTAAGGACCGAAGTAGCGGCGCAAGAGCTTTCCACTCAGTCTGCGTCGTCGGATTGGAGACCAAACCCAGACAAGGTCACATGGGTGGTATTCCACATGCCGCCTCCGTACGTTGTAGCATTGTGCGTCCTGGCCCTGTTGGTCCTGAATTCGAACCCGTGCGAGTTGGCGGGCAGCTTCGGCGTGTTGTAAAAAAGACGCAACGTCGTCATTTGGATGATCGTCGACATGGGGCAGCATGGCATCGAGTGTTGTGTTGACCTGCCGTCCATAATTTAGGCCAAATGGTGTCATGTTGGTTGTTTCCTGCACGGCTGTATTGTATGCGAACGTGACGTAGGGTAGGACGTCGTCTCAGGTTTTATGTTCCACGCCCGCGTACATTCAAATCATGTCCCCAAGCGTCTTGTTTAGACGTTCCGTCAGTTCGTTAGCTTGGGGATGATAAGAAGTCGTTCGACGGTGACTGGTGTGACTGAAAATTAGAATATGGTGCAGGAGCTCAGAGGTAAAGGCAGCCCCTCTGTCCGTAATTAAAACTTGCGGAGCACAATGACGTAATACAATTTAAGTAGCAAAGAACTGGGCTACATCGGTGGCGGTGCTACTTTGAAGAGATGCTGTCTCCGCATAACGTGTGAGATAATCAGTGGCTACTATTATCCACCTTTTTCCGGAGTCTGATGTAGGAAAGGGCCCGAGCAAGTCCATGCCGACTTGTTGAAACACTTGCGAAGGCGGCTCAATTGGCTTGATGAATCCGGCTGGCTTCAAGGGCGGAACTTTGCGGCGCTGGCAATCCCGGCAAGTGCGGACGTAATGCGCAACGTCAGGGCCCAGGAGAGGGCAGTAGTACTTGGCTTGAATCCTAGCTTGTGTTCTAGTAGCACCAAGGTGGCCGGAAGCTGGTTCGTCATGGCAGGCGTGAAGACTTTCGTCGCGTAGGTTCACAGGGACGAACAGCAAGTATTGCCTACTGTTCGCAGCGAAATTCTTCTTGAAGAGAACACCGTTTCGTATGCAGAGAGACGACAAAGCTCGCCTGAAGGCTTTAGGAACTCTCCTGCTGGTATCTTCAAGATAACGAATGATGTCGTGGAAGTCGGGGTCGGCGCGTTGGTGCTCGGCGAAATCGTTGGCATGTATTGCATTCAAGAAGACTTCAACGTCATCAGCAGCGTCGTCTGGAGCTGCTTGCAGGGAAGCACGAGATAAGCAGTCAGTGTCTGCGTGTGTGTGATCGGATTTGTAACTGACGGTGATATCGAACTCTTGGAATCGAAGGATGCATCGTGCGAGGCGCCCGGAGATATCCTTGAGGTTGGTAAGCCAGCATAGTGCATGATGATCAGTCACTACTTTGAAAGAGCGGCCATAGAGGTAAGGTCTGAACTTCGAAACTGCCGACACGATGGCGAGGCATTCTTTTTCAGAGGAAGCGTAGTTGGCTTCTGCCTTCGATAGTGCGCGGCTCGCATAGGCAATGACACGTGGTTGGTCCCGCCGAACTTGAACTAGGACAGAGCCCAAACCAACGTTGCTTCACTGGTGTGGACCCTGGTGTCTGCAAGTTCATCAAAGTGCGCCAGCACAGGTGTTGACTGCAGGCGGCGTTGAAGCTCTTGAAACGCCATCTGCTGCGGTGGTTCCCACCTGAACGGCACATGCGCCTTTGTCAGATCAGTAAGGGGTGAGGCAATGCTACAGAAGTTCTCCACGAAGCGGCGGAAATACGCGCATAGTCCGAGAAATCGACGAACTTCCTTCTGATCACACGGCGGTGGAAAATTTGGCAATGGCGGATGTTTTCCCGGGATCAAGATGGACTCCTTCGTAGTTCACGACATGGCCTAAAAACTTTAACTCTTCGTATGCAAAATGGCATTTTTCGGCTTTTAGAGTAAGGCCTGATGACGTTATGGCCTGCAATACGTCCTCAAGGCGACGCAGGTGCTTCTCGAAAGACGGAGCAAAAACGATGACGTCGTCCAGGTAGACCAGACAAGTTTGACACTTCAAAGCCGCAAGAACGGTATCCATGAGCCTTTGGAAGGTCGCGGGTGCCGAACAAAGACCAAATGACATCACCTGGAACTAGTACAGGCCGTCTGGAGTGATGAATGTCGTTTTTTCGCGGTCCCTCTCGTCTACCTCAATTTAGCCAGTATTCAGCCTTCAGGTCCATGGAGCAGAAATATTTGGTGTTGCATAAGCGATCCAAGGCATCGTCAATTCTGGGTAGCGGGTACACATTCTTTTTGGTGATGTTTTTTTAACCGACGGTAGTCAACGCAGAATCGTAAGGTGCCGTCCTTCTTCACAAGCACGACAGGTGCCGCCCACGGGCTTCTAGAAGGTCGAATAGCGTCGTTGGCAAGCATTTCTTTCCCTTGTGTGCTCATAGCCTCAAGTTCTTTAGTGGACACTCGATAAGGTGACTGCCGGAGTGGTGGAATATTTTCATCGGTAATTATGCGATGTTTCGCAAGATGCGTCCGCCCGACGCGTGACGACGACGCGAAGGCACCACGGTTGCGATCGAGCAGGTCGCGCACTTTGTCGCGCTGTTCGGGCGGCAGGGTTGGGTTAATGCCGTACTGAACACCAGGAGGTACATCAGGCTCAGTCGTTGAAGTAGTCGTTAAACTGTGCACACACCTAGTTTCACTAAGAGCGTCAATATATGCCACAGTCGTCCCATTGTTAAGGTGCTGGTGCTCGTTGTTGAAATTTGTGAGAAGAACGTTCACCTTGCTATCTTCGAGGAAGACAACCGCCCTGGCGACGGAAAGTCATCTGTCCAGAAGCAACAATTGCTTGCTTTCCACGAAACCCTCAGTTTGCAGTATGTTCTTTGAGCCGACGGTTACCATTACAGTGGAACGTGGAGGCACGGTCACGTGCTCGTCTAGAATGTGCAGCGCCGCCTGGGAGAGCACTATCGACGGATATGGCCTTCTCGGTCGAGAACTTGACGGACTGCGATTGCAGGTCAATGACGGCACCGTTTTCAGTCAGAAAGTCGTTGCCGAGTATGACGTCCCGAGAGTACTCGTCTAGCACTACGAACGTTGCCAGAAATGTTTGGCGTTGCATGGTTACCCGCGACGTGCATGTTCCCGTTGGCGTGATCAAATGGTCCCATGCAGTACGCATTTGTGGGCAGTCCCAAGCGGTTCTGACCTTTTTCAGTGCCGCCGCAAATTTTCCACTGAGCACAGAAAAATCGGCGCCAGTATCCACCAGCGCGTTTACATAGGCGCCATCGACCGAAATCTAAGTCGGCAGTAGCTAGCGTCTTACTTTGAGGATGTCGGAGACCTTCGGTCTCGGCTGCAGTGCGTCGAAGGAGTCCGGCATTGAGGAAAGGCGTCGTGGCCACGGAGGGATACGTGAGGACATCGGCTTGTCTTGAGGCACATTGTCTGATGAGTCGTCGGTACGGCTAGGGAATTCGGCGTTGTGTGTGAACTGGAACTGTCTTTCGGCAATGGAGGATCTTGCACATTTTATCGTTGAGCAGCCGCACCTCCAGAGGCTGCTGCATCTAGTTTCCCCTACGGGAACTCCAAGAGTAGCCTCGTCCTGGAGAACTGTAGCGACGAGGAGATGGTGATCTAGAGAAGCGACGCTATGCTGAGCCCGCTTGCGAGATGTAGTCCGCGATCTCCTGCGGTCGTTCTCCACACGTCGGACGAGGACAGCCGACGGGGAATCCTCGAAGACCCATCTCCTTGTATGGGCAGCGGCGCCAAACATGTCCAGCCTCACTGCTATGGTAGCACAGCGGCTGATTGTCTGGTGCTCTCCAGATATCCGTTCTGCGTCGTCCTAGGCGCTGTGGAGAATTCGGCGGAGGCAGGTGCATCGTAACGTGGGTTCGGCAGGGACGGAATAAAACGACGTGTGACGGCGGCGTAGATGAGATCAGGGTGCTGCGGCTGTACCGCGTCTAGGAGAGGTAGTGTGCTCGTGCTTAAAGCTTGTTGCACCTCCTCGCGAACAACATCAGCAAGTGTGGCAACCTGAGGCTGTACCTTAGCCGGAAAGAGCTACGCCAGTTCTCTGCGCACAATGGATCGAATTATCTCACGTAGAGATTCTGCCGAGTTCATCGTGCTTCCCTCCACAGTGACCGTGTGCATCGATGCTTTTGGGCGGTCGTACTGTCGGGCCCTTATGCCAAGACACTTCTCGATGGAGCTCGCCTCCTTTATGAAGTCAGTTACAGTCACTGGAGGACTTCGAACCAGGCCGGCGAACAGCTGCTCCTTAACCCCTTTCATCAGGAAGCTTACCTTCCTCTCCTCCGACATGCTTGGTTCCGCACGTCGGAAGAGTCGCTTCATTTCTTCGACGTACACCGTCACTATGTCGTTGGGGAGTTGATGTCGGGCACGCAAACGCATGTCAGCCTTTTCCTTGCGTAATGTGCGGTCCTTGAACACTTGGAGAAACTCGGATTTGAACGTATCCCAAGTTCGAAGGCCAGATTCGTTGTTGATAAACCAGGTCCTCGCGTAGTCCTCGAGGGCTAAATAAAAATGACACATCTTGCAGTCAGCGCTCCAGCCATTGTAGATGGCCACCAGATCGTACCGGTCCAGCCAGTCTTCGGCGTCCTCGTGGGGTTGGCCATGGAAATGCGGTGGCACACGCTGGTGGTGGAGCAGGACCGGCGGAACTGTGGCTGGGTTGGTATTCATTGTGGGAGCCCTTCGGGGTGGATTAGAAGGGAGTAGTCCAAATTCGAAAGATAGGCCTTGAAATCGGCGACTGCCCTGGTGGACTGGCGTGTCTACCTTAGGTATTTCTCCGGGACTTGCACTGCGGCTTGAAGGGCGCGTACGGTACATGAACAACGTACCCAGCACCTCCACCAGATGTCATGTTGGCGCTGGCGTAGAGTCAGCAACGGCGTTAAGCGACCGAGAGTCAGTAGCGGCGTAGCCCTGGACAAGAGCGCTTCCTCAACACTTCGTTCTCTTTTTGATCGGCGCGTTCGTCTTCCCGAGAGCCGGCGCCAATATGATCAATTCTAGAATATCCTTTACGAAAGCCTGCCTGATCATTTGGATGATTAATGCCGTAGATTTCCCTGACTCTTTCAGCGTTTGCCACAGTATATACCTTGTAGGCAACGGACAGTAAACTGATCGGTCGGTAATTTTTCATGTCCTTGGCGTCTGCTTTCTTATGAATTAAGATAATGTTCGCGTTCTTGCAAACTTCTGGTACGGTCGACGACATAAGGCATTGTGTATACAGGGTGGTTAGTTTTTCAAGCACAATCTCCCCTCCGTCTTCAACACATCTGCTGTTACCTGACCTCAACAGCTGCTTTTCACCTTTGTGTTGCTCCTAATCTTTTCTTTACTTCCACTTACTGCCGGGATGAAGCATTGCTCTGCGCTACTGTTTCTCTTATTAACGCCCTGATTACATTGGGTACTGTATAGATTTGTGCAGAGCTCTTCGGCTACTTTATCGATCTCCTCGTTATTGCTAATGACATTGCCCTCCAGGTCTCTAAACGCATAGATTGGTTTTTACCCATTCCTAGTTTACTTTTCACCGCTTTTACGTCACCTTCGTTCTTTAGAGTATACTCGATTCTCTCTATATTGAACTTCCTTATGTCGGTTACACCCCTTGCGCTTATTTATTATCTTCGTTAGATACCCTAGTTCTATTCTGTCTGTAGGTCTAGATGCTTTCATGGCTTGGCGTTTCTTAATGAGATCTTTCGTCTCCTTGGACAGCTTGCAGGCACAACGTCAAACCATCCTACTACCTACTTCTACTGCGCACTCCGTAATGATAGCTGTCAGATTATTGTTCATTGTATGAGCACTAAGATCGTCTTCTTCAGTTAAAGCTGAATATCTGTTTCTGCAGCGATGTCCTGAATTCCTCTATTTTCTTTCTTACCGCTAACTTGTTAATGCACTTTCCCTTCACCACTTTCTTCCGTTCCCTCTTCAAGTGTAAGCTAATTCTAGACGTTACCGTTCTGTGGTCGCTACAGCGCGCCTTTCCGAGGACGTCCACATCCTGAATGATGCAAGGTTGAGCGCATAGTATGAAGTCGATTTCATTCCTAATCTCACCGTTGGGCTCTTCCCAGCGCTGGATTAAGGGGGGGGGGGGGCAAGGGGGCTGCAGCCCAGGGCCTCGCACCGGGCAGTAGGAGAAGGGGGCCCATTTATTCTAAACTGCTTACTATATGGAACCACAGGCAACGGAACTTCGAGCGACAGGTATGAAGCAAGAAAACCAGAACGAGCAGACGGGGCGCCCCGCCTAATGTAACTGTATGCGTTTAGCCTGATAATTTGGGGAGAGCTTGTCGAGCTGCAAAAACAGGAATCCCCCGCCACACTGGCGGAACCCTGTTTCTTACGAAGCGAGGTGCGTTGGCTTGGAAGAGTTTTCGTGGTTTCCTGCCAGTCCGTCTATCCGGTGCTGTCTGGAGAGGAGGGGCAAGGGGAAACACCTGAAAAATGTAATGCGGGATGAGGACCTAAATCTATCTTACCCCTAGTCACCACCACGCCACACACTCCACCTCTCAAATAGTTCCGCCGCTGTCCTTCTCATAGAAATGATGTGCTGCAGTACCCAACAATGCCTCCCATTCGACTTTTATTTACCGTGATGGTAATTTGGGCGGAGGAGGATGAGTCCCATAGCAGATGATGATGAGTCTGATGGCGGAGTCTAGGCAGGAAAGGAACGAAGACGTCACACGGGCTTTTGTCCGCGCGCCGTGGGGCATGGAATTTTCACTGTTCGGGCTAGGGTTGTGGAACAGTGAAGGGGGAAGTTAGACAGCTGGACACAAAGGCCTGTCTCCAGTGCCCATTCCAGCCCAGTGGCTGCGCAGCCTCGCACGCGCTCGACAGAAAAAGTAGGTGAGACTGGCCGCCTAACTTTCCAGAAAGAAGCAGAAAAAGATAACTCAGAGGCGACGGAGGGCGCGTAACTTCGCCCGCGCAACGACTCGCCCTCTCCCCTTCGTTCTCGTGCTCGGCGCCGACGGGGCGAAAGAAAAATCGAGAACCTTCCAGAACAGATGATTGCTCCAGCCAATAGGAAGACGGGACTGGAACGGGAGAAGGAGTGAGTTTGTACGGAGAAGGGGGGAAATTGTACAACGAACTCTATGCTTATGTGAACGCTTGCTTTGGCGCTAGCAACAGACAGACGCTGCGCGCGTCTATGATCGGAAGTTGATCGCGGGCTGCGATTCAGCCCCGAGCCACCGTTTAAGCTGAGGAGCTACCGGGGGACGCACCCCTTTCGGCCAACCACGGACCATCAAGGCAGAGTGCTCCGATCATCGGGACGGCCACCTTTGGACATCTGCTGTCGCGTCAGACGTAAGAAGTTCCCGATGCGGTGAGCAATTAGCATTCATTAATGCGAAAATGCTCGGTCGGAAGCATCAAACTGGTGCATCTAAGCGAAAGGCAAAGTTAGAAAGAGAAGACCGTGAAAAGAAGCTACCAAAAATGACAAAGTACCTACTTAACGCAGCTTCCGCAGAGCAGTATGATCGCTCTACCCAGAATCCGTGTCAGACTCCCAATACTACCGACTGTGCTTCTGTGGAGGACTTGACAACTCCATCACCACAGTTTCCTGGCAAGAAGCAAGGTATGACTCATCTTGGTTGTCTGGATCCTGTGAAAACGGTACCGACCTCGGTCGTCCATATTTATGAGCAACCGACGCTAACCGAGCCCTGTCCTGTTTCTGAGTCAGCAACGTCTATGCTACTCGGTAGGGGCCCTGCCACAGAGCTCCAGGTGTTCGGTCCGCCACGCCCGATTTCTACTACTGCTGGTCAACAGGTTCCAAACCTCTCTGTTGAGCCCCTTCTATTGAGGAGCGCCAGGAAACAGCACTCCAAGAACTGACTCACTTGTTTCCTGTTAGTTTGGCTTCAAATAATCATGTTCCCACCTACAAAGTGGGCCTCGAGAGGAGGAATGAGACGGCTTCTCGTTCCGGCAACACAGAAGTACAGACACCCCCGCAGCAAGAGGTACGTTGTGAGATTCTCCCAAGTGACCCTGCTAAGTGGCCGGACGTTATTACTGACAGCTTTCGAAGTGTATGCCTTGATTAAGGGCCATTGCAATTTCAAAAACGGGGAGAAAATTTTCCGTCTTCCGAAATGCAATACAAAACTCAAAAACGCTATATGTCACCTCATCTTTTCGTGTGAAAGGCTGTAAATGGGGAGGCGTACGAGCGACACTGGTTAATGTACTCGGAGTCCAAAAGCTCCGTTTACTGTTTCATGTGCAAACTATTTTCGATTTCAAGCAACCCCAGTGCTTTCACCACGGCTTTTCTGATTAATAAAGAGCAGAATAAAAGGTTTGCGCACATGAAAATAGCGTCAAGCACCGGAACTGCGTGGGAGCATGGCTCGCCCGCTCTAATTCGAGCATCACAATTGACAAGGAGCTCGTTAAGCATCTTGTCACTGAGACCGCTTACAGGACAGAGGTGCTGAAGCGTGTAGTCGTTGTAGCTAAGCTTCTAGCTGAGCGCAACCCAGCCTTTAGGGGCAGTGAGGAGATTTTTGGTTCACCAAGAAATGGCAGTTATATGGCAGTGCTTGAGGCCATTGCCAAGTTTGATCCCTTTCTAGAGGAGCGCTACAAGCGCTACGGGAACAAAGGAAAAAGTCACCAATCTATCTGTCAAAAACCATTTGTTATAAATTTATCGAGCATATGGCAAAGGCTGTCAAGGAACGTCTCGTTGACGAAATGAAACGCGCAAAATAATTCTCTTTAAATTTTGATTCTACTCCAGACCTTACTCACGTTGATCAGGTGTCAGTTGATTTATGATACTATTTAAATGGGAAAGTGTACGAAAGCTTTCTTGGATTTGTTTCAATTGAATCGCATACCGTCTTGTATCTTTTCAATACCCTGATGTCCCTCTTGACGACCAATGGCATCTCAATTGGTGATTGTAGGAGCCAAGCTTACGATAATGCGAGTAATATGTCAGGAAAATACAAAGGACAGCAAGCTGAAATCAAACACCTGAACGAATTAGCAGTCTACGTCACGTGTGCTGGTCATTCACTGAAATTAGTTGGCGCGTTTAACGTTGACAGTTGCCTTGAGGCAGTAAAATGTTTTTCTGTAATTCAGAGACTGTATGTGTTCTTTGCTGTCTCACCTCAGCGATGGAGGTATCTTTTGGACAGCATGAGCGGAACTGGTCAGCAGCTTGTTTTGAAATTCTCTCTGAGACCGGGTGGTCAAGACACGCTGAATTAAGTAAGACCATTCTGAAAAATTTCAATGCAGCCTCGTGTTGCCTTGAAGCTACCTAAACATTTTAACTGCTGTAGATCTGCTGAGCTCTCTAGAACGCTTTTGTTAATTCTTTGCGACCTCTCTTTGATGCCTTCGAAGAGAGAGCACGCACGCTAAGTACCAATCAATGTTATCACGATGAGGGCAAACGCATCGTTTTGAGTAAGCACCCGGACGGAAAAAGCGATAGCGCGCTAAAAGGTAGGAAAAAAGTTTATCGTACAGACCTACAGTGTTGTACTTGAACGTCTAGGCTCTGCTTTGCGAGTGCGCAAGGCTGCCTACACTGAACTCTGCGAAAGGTTCGCATTCTTAAAGTTGCTGACAGAAGTTGGGAGCGAGGCCTTTCTGGCGCAGCAGGCTGAGAAGTTGGTGAAAACCTACAAAAATGATTTGGAGCCAGCATTTCCCGCTGACATTGTTCAGTTCGCGAACTTTCTGCGCAACTCTGTGGGCCAGGACACGAGTCCCCAGGAAAGAATGAAGTTGCTGCACGAAATAATGCTTATTGATGTGTTTCCGAACCTTTCTATTGCTTTGCGAATGTACTTAAGCATACCCGTGGCAAACTGTGAAACCTAACGATTGTTTTCAGGTTGTCGCTGATACAAAATCGCCTTCGTTCGAGCCTCCTTGATGACAAGGTGAACTCGCTTGCTATGATGTCCATTGAAAGTGATCTCCACCGCGATCTATCCTTCGAACAGACTATATATCTGATTTCGCCAAAGCGAAGGCGCGAAAGATGCCATTTTAAAAGAGGACTGGTTGCGCTATACATGAATAGTTCTAATAAGTTCGTTGTGTCGCATTCCAGCCTCCACTTTGCCAATGAAACGCTGCGCAGTGTAATTCAAGATATGCAAATCATAGCTGTTCGTCTCTTGTTTGTTCTTCTTGTTTTATTTAGCGTGCTTATAAAGAACTCTCTTTTTCTTGTTTTTGATAGTGCCCCGTTTATTTGGCTTCGTCCTTGCTTGTCTTATATTTAACGAAAATAGTTTCAAATAATGATTTGTAATTACAGTTGGTAATTTTAATCTGTATTTTAGTGCATTTTAATGGTGTTGGTATTGCCTTAAGCATTGTATATATCTATTGCATATTTATAGAGTAACGTGTATGACGATTACTGCAGTCTGATGCCTGAATATTAATAAAAAATGTTTGGGATACAACCATGCGTCTCCTCAAGCGATTAAACTCAGTGATGCAAACAAAGCCTAGCCTCAGAAGGAACGACATCTGAGCTTTGTTGTCTTTTCTAGGTTCTTGTTCGCCTTGAGTGCACAAAACGTTTCCTTAAAGCACACCTTCTGCTGAAAACAGAATGCAGATTAATCACAAAGTGAACGTATGTATTGGTTTTTACCACACCACGCGTTTCAAGCAAGTTTTGTTGTTTTCCTTTTAATAATAGCAATAATATTAATCCAGTTGATCGCACTTGGTTCTCTTCATTTTGGTGGAATTAAAAGGAAACATGGAATATTTCCAGTAGCGTAGAAGGCGCCAGGGGCAGGGAGGCGGTCAGTATAGGGAAAAGGGGCCTGCATGCGCATTAGTCCAGGGCCCCCTTTTTTCTTAATCCGGCCCTGGCTCTTCCTGGTCCACTTCCTGTTCTCTCGCTTGCGGAAGAAGGTATTCATAATCCCTAAATTATTTCTATCAGTGAACTCTACTAAAAATGGCTGTGGTTTAGCTCTGGTTCAACCTGGATTGACGCGACAGCTACATCTGGCCGAGTGAAACTACCTCAGTCGAATTGCAAAGCCAGTCTTTCGCCGCTCCGTTTAGCTGGGCGTTCCTTAATCTTGGTCGCACTTGACAGGGCGCATGCCCACAGCTGTTTGTTGCTAGAGGTGTGCGCCGTGTAGGTTTGGAACGGCAGCGGCGTGGCGTCGTTTCTGGTCTGGGGCGCGGCGCCTGGCAATCACTGGCGGCGCAAGGCCATTTTTCGACGGCGGCGGCGCCGGCCGCGTGGATAGCTAAACAACAAATTTAAAACGCTATTTCGCTACAGCCTTCTTTGCTAAACTGATTTAAGTTTTAGGGCCTTCCGTGCTAAGGTCTCAGAACACTGAATACAGACGGGTTGAAGGGTGAGAGAAATGAAAAATGTTCTGTAAATCTTTTGTTTTTTGGGCGCCATATTTAAAAAAAAAGTTACGCACATATCAGAAGCGCGTATGTTGGTTGTGTTTAAATATTTATCGCTCACGAACGAGGCGAGCTTTTCTTGTTTTCTGTGTTGTAGTCGCAATTGTTTTCTTTTTTGATATCCTTCGGTTATACAGGTGTTTTGCAATTGCGTGGAGTCAGTGAATTCTTCTAGAATTGTTAAGCCGGCACCGATGCTCGTGACCCTCAATATGTTAATCGCACTTCCAATTATTCTAAATGAGATTGTGTTTATACATCAATGTTTACGTAAATTAAAAACAGGCCCCTTTTATGACCTACATTTGCTTGCTTCAGCCCTTTACCTGCCAACCAATCAGTAGATGTTATAACACAAATATTTCCGCCTGGACAGTTTGTGAAATCACTTGCTTGAGTAATGTTACGATGCTTTGATACCGTTTTGAGACAGATCGCCGATTCCACCCGCAGCCACAGTGCCCGCGACCCTCAAGTCGTGATTCTGACGTTCCGAGAGCGTTGCTTCTTCTCGTTGCGCTATGCTGCGCTTTTGAAGAAGTTTCGGACGGAATGTCAGGTTGCGTTGTCTGGTGAAGATACGCATGCGTAGACACGCGGAGAGCGTGGTTAATTTCGTTTGTTTTGTGTTGATTCATTGGAAGACACTTGACATCACGACTCCTTCACATGACTTTATACCTCACACAGCGAAAAGAATTAAACAAGACAAAACCAAATCTCAGACGAAGCTAGATTTGCGGGGAAAAATATATTCACATTTAGAGGGCGCGTCGATCGCGCCAAGCGAAAACGTCGGCGGCGGCGGCGGCGGCGCGCCGATCAGTTTGCGTCGGCGGCGGCGCGCGGATGCCTCGGCGCCCACCTATATTTGTTGCAGCTGTTGCGCGCCGAGCCGCTTGCAGCAGCAGCTGCTCCGAACCACGTGACCAACAGCCGCGCCATGTGATCAACCACGTGACCGACGCCGCCGCCACGGAGTCCAAGTGGTGCCATGTCATGTAGCTGAAGCGGTGCCACGGAGCTCAAGTAGTGCCACGCTGAAGGGTCGAAGAGGTGTCGTAGCGTAGCTATCGCTACAATAATTCTCCTCTGCTATTCCTAGAACCTATCCCATAGTCGCCTACTGCCTGGCCGCCAGCCTGCTTCTTTCCCAGCTTCGCATTTAAGTCGCCGATCACTACAGTACTGTGATTTTACTTTCTTCATTACCGATCCCATTTCTTCATAGAAGCTTTCAACGGTCTGGTCGTCATGGCTGGATGTAGGCGCGTAGGCCTGCACTACCTTCGGCTTGTACTTCCTGTTGAGACTAATTACGATAGCTGCCACCCTCTCGTTAATACGGAAGAAGACGACGAAGTGCATCCTTGTGGAACGCTTTCAGTCAGTCTCCAGCTTTTTTCTGTGTTTTTGCGTGTATACTGCGGGGATGCCGTCCCCCGTCATACGGCGATAGATCTGAACCGTCCCGGGCATCCGAATGGCCTGGCGGCCTCCTCCTCGAGCTCGTCGAGGAAGCGGTGCAGCCGTCCGAGCGACCCCGACAGCGATGACACCATCGAGTACCTCAGCGAGGCCAGCAGTGAGGACGGCTTTGAGACTTACCTGAGCCGGAAGACCAATAGAAGACTTCTAAGAGGTGGATAGTCATCCAGTGAGTCCACTGTAAAAACAAGTGCCAACACACCGGCTCACATCATTCTCGTCCTTCCTGTGCAGCCAACCGACAATAACAGGCGGCTTAACAGGCAAGTCGTCTCTGTAGAACTCGGGCCCTCGTGCCTAACAAAATCAAAGACCTTCGAGTGAATGCACGGAAGAACATTGTTGCCGTTGATGTCCACCATGCGGCTGCACTGGAACCACTGCGGGCCATAACTCAGCTCGGCGGTTTATCAGTACGTACTGTTATCCCGCTCTGCGGGATTGAGTCCTCTTCCGGCGTAATCTATGATGTCGACGAGGCTATCACGCAAGGTGATTTGCCCATACTCGTGAGGCCGGCAAATGAAGGCACCGTAATTCTACGGGTATCACGTCTAGGCAATTCCCGCTGTGTGAAGATTTTGTTCCAAGGCGACAGCTTTCCATCACACGTGAAGGTGGGCCATTTCCACCATGCCGTGCAGCCATTTATCCCAAAACCCCTGGAATGCCACAAATGTTTCAAACTGGGTCATGTGAGTGGAGTGTGCAACAACACGAGAGTGTGCTCTCGTTGTGCCGGAGCTCACAGCGCTGAGTCCTGTAATGCAGAAGTGCTTAGGAGTTCCAACTGCAACGGGCCTCATGGCGCCTCATCTCAGAATTGTCCGCGCGTAAAAAACGAGCGTGCCGTTCTAAAGCAAATGGTTCGGGACAATTCTACGCACCGTGAAGCTGCCGCGACTGTCGGAAAAGGCGTTCTCGCCGCGAGAAGAACTCAAGAAAGTCTATTGCATAAAGCAACCATATCGACGCGCCCATGCCACTTCCTTCTCAACCTGCTCCCGTGCCGCCGCGTACAAGTGTGTCCAGTCCGCGAAATATCGCCAAGGATAATTAGACCTCTTCGTGTACGGATGCTTGGCCAACGCTTCCGCCGTTACGTCCTGCTGAGCCTCCTCAGCACAAGCTCCCATCGCCGAGCTCACCTGTCGTTAAAGAAGGGCTCCAAGAGCAATATAGCCAAGCCCTCGCGATCCTCAGGACGGTGGTCAACGCCATTCGCCCTCTGATACAGGCCCTGCAATCGTCAACCGCCCGAAGCGTCTTACTGGTGCTGGACTCTCTGGTTCCAGCAATACAAGATCTTTAAAACAGAATGACTGGCCAGCTTCCCACGTTTCATGAGGAAGTCAGGGGCGCTGCCGTATTCCAGTGGAACGCAAGAGGCCTAAAGTCACGAATCGCAAGTTTTCGGCAATATGTTTTCAACAGCCACTTCCCGATATTAGTCATCTGTGAATCTAACTTATCCCAAGCAATCAGGCTTTCCGTGTACGAGCCCTTCTTTGCTACGACATGCGAGGAGCGCAGCAAAGTTTTTGTCTACATCCGCACCGACGAAACGGTACATTTGCTGCCCAGTTCAACCTCACAATGACAATCAGTACGTGTGTTTCATAGTAAAAAAAGGATTCATAGAGTTCACACTGATTGCGGCGTATGCCTATCCCTCTTCTCAATTGTACTGCGAGAGGTTGAAGACAATTATGGAGGCAACCCGGGCTCTTTGGATTACTAGCGGAGATTTCAACTCCCACCACCAACTGTGGGGAAATCCTATAGTCAACGCCAGAGGGAGGAATCTTGCATTATTTGCTTCGGAAAATGAACTTTACGTAATCAATGAAGGCAGCCGGACATACCTGCGAGGCAGTTCATGCAGCAGTTGCCTAGACCTGACGCTAGTTTCGCGGTCTCTGCGCCGGCGTGTCCAGTGGTTTTGTGATGTGGAGAGCCACGGGAGTGACCACATACCCACCTACATGAATATTCCAGGTCAGGTCTTGGGGCGTCCGGCCCATCACTATCTAGCGAGCTTGCCAACTATTTACAAGACTTCATATCCATGAGCCAGCGTTTCGATGCTACTGCGCTGTGGGACATATTTAAGCAGAAGCTTGATGTGCTCATTGACAAATATGTTCCTTTCAAAAACATATCAGCTAAGCGGCGCAAGGACAAGCCGTGGGTAACTCAGGAAACTAAACTATTGATTAAGAAAAAGCGTCGTCTCCTAAACACGTACAAAAAATACCGGGACGCAAAAGTTCTTGAAAAGGTACGTGGTCTTGGAACAGACATAAAAGTTAAAAATAAAGCTGCGCAAAAAAGATACATGGAGGAGTTAGGTGCTAAAATTCAGAGTAATCCAAAAGAACTGTGGAAATTTCTTAAAGTTAATGGCCGTGAATCAGTCGGTATTCCGGCACTGAATAACGGCGCTGAACCTATAACTGATGATTTTGATAAGGCATGCTGTTTCAATGATTATTTTAAGTCTGTTTTCGCAGCGAACTCGCATCATGAAATGCCAGTCATGGATGCCCATGTGCAAGAGACAATGCCTGAGCTAACAATTACATACAATGGTGTGTTAAACCTGCTGAATAACATAAAGGTGTCTTCGGCAAGCGGGCCCGAAGATGTTCCCGGTAATGTCTTGAAGGTCTGTGCTGAAATCATTGCTCATTACTTAGTTATTCTATACTCGAAATCGTTAGATACAGGAATAATACCCCAGCAATGGAAAAACGCTAACGTGGTGCCCATTCATAAGGGTGGTCCTAAAAACATAGTTGCTAATTACAGGCCGATTTCGCTTACAAGTATTAGTTGCAAAACGCTTGAACCCATAATATATAGCGCGTTGATGAAGCATTTGGAACAAAATGAATTTTTCACTCAAGCTCAGCATGGTTTCAGATCAGGTTACTCGTGTACGACGCAGCTCTTAGAATTTAGCCATGATATTTTTTCATCATTTGACAAGGGTCTACAAACGGATTGCATTTTTTAGATTTCAAGAAAGCGTTTGATTTGGTACCTCATGATTTGCTACTGTATAAATTATCTTTGATCGAGAATCCAACTTCCCTTCTAAACTGGCTTCAATGTTACCTGCAGGGACGCAAACAACGTGTATTGATTAATGGGTCCCAGTCTGATTATGTTGCTGTATCTTCGGGGGTACCGCAGGGGTCTGTTTTAGGACCTCTGCTGTTTCTAGTTTATATTAATGACATTTCTAAATATATGACCTGTAAAATACGTTTATATGCTGACGATTGTGTTATCTACCATGTTATTAACAGTTCTTCAGATTCTTGTCATTTGCAGTGCAACTTGGACCGCATACAGCAATGGTGTTTGAAGTGGCAGATGTTTCTGAACCCAATAAAATGTCAGTTTATTTCTTTCACGCGCAAGCATCACCCTTTCTTGGCTGAATACAAACTAGATTCTACCCGACTTTCTAGAGTTACTCACTATAAATACCTCGGCGTTTACTTTTCGTCTAATCTCACCTGGAATGAGCACGTCGAGCACGTTTCTGCTAAAGCTTATGGCATGCTAAATTTTCTAAGAAATTTTAAAATGGCACCACTAAAAGTTAAAGAGCTTCTATATTTCACCTATATTCGGCCAATATTGGAGTATGCTTGTGTTGTTTGGCACCCCCCTACTTTAAATTTAACAGACATGCTTGAGCGTATTCAGAACTTTGCCGCTCGGTTTGTCTCAAGTAATTATGATTTTAACAGCAGTGTTACTAACATTAAACTAACGCTGGGATGGGAGCTGTTACGGAAACGCCGTACCAACTTCCGGTTAGAAATGCTGTACAGAATCTTTCACCGAAAAATAAAAATAGATAAAGAAAATTATTTGCTTCCACCGCATTTCAGGTCAAACAGACTTGACCATGGGCGGAAGATTAGAGAAATTAAATGCAAAACTAACACTTATCAAAACGCATTTTTCCCATCTAGCATTCATGACTGGAATCGCCTGCCCCATGAAATTGTTGAGTGCCGTTCCGAGTCTATGTTCCGCGCATTACTGTCGGATGTATGAGTGCGCAGTTGGCTTTCTTTTGGCTTTTTTAATCACGCGGTCTTCGTTCTTGTTGGTCCAGCATCATTTGGTCAGTTGGCTTTTTTTTCGTCATGTCTTTTTGTTGTTTCATATTTCATTCATTTTGTACTTGCTGTGTCATGCCTTGTTGTATTGCTTTTTTTTCTTCCTCTTTTTTTTCTGGCCTATTCTTCTGTTATGTATCCTCATCCCCCCTGCAATAATGCCTTCGGGCGCTGCAGGTATTTCCAATAAATAAATAAATAAATAAATAAATAAATAAATAAATAAATAAATAAACACGCGCACATCGATTGGACGGCATTTAAAACTGGAATGGAAGAGGCGTGCATAGAAGCCCTCACTTCCAGTTTGGAGGACATTATAGCAATAGCAATGAAGGCCGCTAGAGGCTTACTCACGTTATCTAGAATGCGCACCGAAGTTGATGTCGAATTAGACCACCTACGTGCTATTCGTCGGCGTGCAGAAAGACGTTACAGACGGAGCAAATGCGTAAGGGACCTCAGAGAGGCGGGTCGTTGGCAGGGGAAAATCAAGCGATGAATGGGTGCGCTGGCGGAACAGCGCTTGGAGACCTTTTGTCAATCTCTGGATCCTCGAAAGCCCGTGTCCCTCATTTGGCGGGCAGTGCGGGGCTTCGAACGCTTCCACAGCAAAGACAGCCTTTCTATGCGTTGGCTCTCCATCGAAACCGTAATCAGATTGAAACTGCAACTGACTTGTGCAGGACAATCGCGGGTGCAGTGACTACCTTGGGTTTTCAGCGTGTTCCTCCTGCATCACTGGATTCAGCGATGTTATCTTTACTCGAGAGGAACGTGATGCTGCCCTTGCAGAAAGTAAGCGTACGTCTGCACCAGATACAAACGGCATTACATATGCTACGCTGTGCCACTTTGGCAACGACGCGCGTAGAGAGCTACTCATCCTTTACAACCACTAGTTGCAAGCCGGAGTTGTTCCTCCTCAGTGAAAATCCAGTAGCATGATACCATTACTAAAACCAGGGAAATTCCCACTCGACCTGGCGTCATACAGGCCAATTCCTTGGGCCAGTTGTGCCCGAAAAGTCATAAAAAGAATGCTTCTGGCTTGTCTTGAGTGGTACCTTGAGCACAATAACGTGTATCCTAATGCCATGGCGGGTTTCCGAAGGGGTCGCTCCACTATAGACAGCGTCATTGATCTTGTGTCCACGGTACAGCAACAGAAACGCCAGAACCGCATACGACAGCAGGACACATGAGGCCATCCTTGATGCGATAGAGGCTGTTGGAATCGGTGGACGGATCTATAGGTGGATCCAAAGCTATTTGACCAAAACGACATTTTTTATTATGTGCGAAGATGGCCACACACGTGCATTACACCTACCGGGGCGTGCCCCAGGGCGGAGTGATCAGTCCTACTTTTTCTAATCTAACACTCATAAGACTCCAGGAGTACCTACCTAATACCGTTCATATCTCTATGTATGCCGATGACATCTGGATCTGGGCCTCCTCTGTGACGCGTCTCCAGGTGCGATCAAGACTTCATAGGGTAGCAACCTTAACTTCCTTCTATCTCCGAGAGCAAGGTCTGAGCGTGGTAGCCGAGAAGTGCGCTTTAGTGGTATTTACACACAAAAGTATGACTCGTTATGCACTACGTATTGACGGCCATGTCACTGCCTATCGTGCATCTCATCGTTTTTTACGAATTGTTATAGATCGCAATTTATCATGGAGCCCGCATTGCAGCATTGTGAAGAAAGAGCTAATCTCTATCACACACCTGCTCAGATTTCTTGGCAGCAAATCATGGCGCTTGTTGATTCTATCAATGCCGCACCTCTACAGAGCACTCTTTTTGGGATTTTTTTCGGTATAGTGCACCAGTGCTTTCAAGCACATGCAAGACAAATTTGCGTGCCCTGCAAGGTATACAAGGTCAGAAACTTCGCACATGCCTGGGTCTCCCTCGCAGCGCATCACAGCATCACCTTGTGTCAGTGGTGGATCAAAGACTACACGCAGCGTTTTCAAAGGTTATAGAAGCCCACCAGTCGTCCATCCCATCACAGTTTACACCGGCACCACGGCCTTCCTCTGCGCTGTGGTGCCTGCGGAAGCCATGCGTGCGCCTTACAATTCTGGACATAACGAAACAATTGAACTTATCGACACCAGCCATTAAATAGTTAACACTCTACCTACTACACGCCGCATATAGTGACCGCACTCATGTGTATACAGATGGTTCGGTCTCAGGTACAAGTTCAACCTACGCCGTGGTCATTCCTGCGAGAGAGAGCAGTATTATCGAGCAAACTTAGCATCGGACAACCTCCGCCGGGTCAGAATTGGCCGCTCTTCATGCGGCTGTGCAGTACATCGGTGCACAAACACCTCAAAATTGGATTGTGTTCTGCGACTCAAAAGCAGCCCTACAGTGTATTAATTCTGTTTTACGCCATGACGATCACGATCAACTCGTAGCTGAATTAAGACATCTCGAACACCAGGCGCAGGAAGAGGGTCAAGACATCCTCTTCCAGTGGATACCGGGATACTCTGGCATTGTTGGAAACGACGCAGCTGACGCTGCAGCTGGAGCAGCTCACGGCAGTGCCAACATTGTCCAGATACCGTTGACAAGATTCGACGCAGCAAGACATCTGCGAATGCTTGGCCGAAGAGAGCTTCTAGCGTCATGGTTTTCTCCTGGCAACTCCACGTGCCGCCTGCCCCGCCTGGGGACTGGGGACTGGGGGCCGAGGGTTAATCAGTTTGTTCATGGAAGGCGGTGGCCAAGCACTACACCAGGGTGGCCAGATCCTGTTGTGGTGAGGGAGTGCGTTGTCGGTTCTGCTCACAGAGATCACACCGCACCCCAGTCCTGGTTAGGCAATTTCATTGACACGCGGAGTTCTTTTTTTCAAACCTGGTGGAGAATTGCGCGGCACCGGGATTTCAACACCGGTCCTCTTGCACGCGAGGCAGACGCTCTACCTCTGTGCCATCGCTGCAGTTGTTTATAGGGGTTTAACTTCCCTAATCGACTAAGGCTACACTCTAAACACAGACACCTATATGGGAGTATAAAGGGAGTAAACTGTCCTCTAGCGTTTAAAAGGGTGTGCAATAGAGGACAGTTTTGCGCCCTTTCTACTCCTTTTGTTTAGAGTGTATGAGGGACGCCGCATTGAAAGGCTCAGAAAATTTCGACCACCTGGGGTTCATTAACGTGCCCTGAGATTGCACAGCACAAAGGCCTCTTGAATTTCGGCTCCATCGAAATTCGACCACCGAGAGCGGGATCGAACCCGCGTCTTTTCAGTCAGCTGCCGAGCGCCAGAACCACTGAGCCACCGCTGCGGCTGTACGGTGGACGCATTTCGTGTTTTTACGAATTAGCTTCTAATCTTCAAGTCGCTCCTTATTAGCTCTCTAGTTACTCGACATCTATCATGGTTTTCCAATTTCGTAAACAAAATTTCCTGACCTGCACAAACTAGAATTTTAGGTTTACGAAGCTCCGGATAGTAAGTAATCGGCTTCGATATTATAAATGTTTTATTCCTAATGCATACTAGTGTTGATCAGTTCGTTTTAATTTGTAAATACGGTAGTGATAAGAAGGAACTACACTGTGCGTAACGAGAAACATCGATATTCGCTGATAAACAGCTTCCTGAACGATTTTGCAAAAAACGCCTAAAATAGGTATAACCTGTCCCGGTCAATCCACGTCATCGCCTTTATATACAAGCGTCACACGCGCAATCTTCAGCTCGTCTGTACAAATCCCCCAGGAAAGTGTTCAATCGGTTATATTGCCACAAAGCTTTGCACTGTTTATGGTCAAAGGGGCCGGACAGCTGGTCCATCGCTTTGTTTGTGGCACAAGGGAACGATTTACCTCGCCTGAATGGATCCATGCGCAAGTAGTTCTACATGATTGAACATTATTGTGGTAGCCGTTACTATCGGATCTTAAAAGCTATGCGTCAGCTTTAAACTGAGAGCTGCCGAAACCAGCGGTTACTCTGCCCTTCCACGGCCGCCGAAGCATATTTAATGCTATGCCCCTACTCACCTGGGGCTGCCGTAAACATTTCTAATGAGGAAGCTTGGGAGTCGCTCCTTCGAAGCTCAAAACTCGAAGACCAACTCGAAGCCATCCGTCTGGCGACCGAGGCCTCGAAGAACCAAGAGGTTCACCACACAGGCCTCTAGTCGCGGAGCCCCCTACTCCCTCCCGGGTCTGCGTACCTGAGCTGGGAAGGTAGGCGTGTCTCCTATATCAGTGGGAAATAAAGTTTTTCTGACTGACTGAATGCTATCGGGGCCACAATGTTTTCAAGTTGTTCAGGCGAAGGTCAGTCGAATAAGCATTTATTTTCTAATCCTTAATGCCGAACTTCCGTCACCTCTTCGTGACTTGCGGTCGATGTGCAGGGCATGCCAAGCTCATGCAGCGATAAAGCCAGTGAAGCCGATTGGACCGAATGCCTAACCAGGGGCTGCCCAGGGCGTTTCCAGGGGCTGCTCTCTGAGCATGGACGTTTACTGAGCTGCTCACGAATGTAAAAGGAAGCAGCAACCATCGCCTAACATGCCTAAGTAGTTAACTAGCAGCTTCGAGTACCTCGATCTTTCGACGGTTCTGGCTGCGAACGCAGAAACGGTTGGACCATTTCAACCTTATGGCAGCCATCAACAACTGAGAGGACATCGAGAAAGATTCGAGGCATTCAGACGTGATGTAGTTAGTTGTGACGGCAGTTCGGCAGTCATGAAGGGGCCGAAAGGGTTAAAAAATAACCTTTTATTATGCCGGTTTGCGCCCCTTTAAAAAACTGAACGACTCGCCAACGGCAATAACTACGAGCGTCCTCGGCGGCGTCGAAGGACATAATCACCGCCGGTCTCTGCCGCGCTCAATTTAAAGCTTACATAGAACTTTCGAGGTAAGGTGCATGCATTGTAAAACGTTCAGTTCTTTTTATAGTATAATCACCCATAATTGGTTAGGACATCTGCCGTAAAGCGGAAAAAGGATGATTTTTCTGTTTTCAATCCGCCTTTTCTTTTTATCTTGAATTCAACCTTCTAGCAATGTTGGTGCGAGGGGTGCATTCACAGTACAATCCCTGTGAGCGCTTTTAACAGGGAGTATGTCCAAACACGAGAACTGAACTCAACAGCGGCTATCGCGGTTTGCGTGGGCACACCGCCACCGCTCTCAGTTACGCGCAAACGGTCCCTTGGGTGCAACTAATGAAACAACACCGCGATCAGCGGAGCGAAGCTGTACTCGCAAACATATTAGTTGTTAAAACGCTGTGTCTGTATCTTAAGCATCGACGCGATATGCGCGGAAATAGCACGCCGTCTCCACAGCCGTGTCTCCCGTAAACCGTTCGTAGCCGCCGTGATGGCTCAGTGGTTATGGCGGTCGGTTGCTGACCCAAAAGACGCAGTTTTCATCCCCGTCGCGGCAATCGCATTTCGATGGAGGCGAAATTCTAGGCGCCCGTGTACTGTGCGAAACCAGTGCACGTTTAAGAAACGCAGGTTGTCAAAATTTCCGGAGCCCTTAACTACGGCCTACCTCCTAGCTTGAGTGGCTTTGGGATGTTAAACCCCAATAAACCATAAACCGTCAACCGTTCGCGTCAAGCCAACACATTCTCTACGGCAAATCTCAGGCGAGCGCG
Organism: Amblyomma americanum; assembly: GCF_052857255.1. NCBI lineage: Eukaryota > Metazoa > Arthropoda > Arachnida > Ixodida > Ixodidae > Amblyomma > Amblyomma americanum. The sequence continues at coordinate 203,561,579 of NC_135498.1, forward strand.
AGCGTCGGGAAAGTTGCTAAGATCTATTGTTCTCTAAATAATAAGCCCTGGGATAAACGAATCACAAAAACGAATCCTTATTCAGGATATCTGACTCGAACCGAGTTGCTGGTAGGAGTAATAATTGCAATGCAAGCAAGTCACTTCTCAGAGCGGCATAGCAGCTGCCGTCGATGCTGCGCAGCTGACTCGTTCTACTTGACTTCGCTGCCAAGGTGTCGCTTAAATTTGATGCATCTCTATTAAAGCAAAACCTTTACTACTCCCCTCCGTAGCTTCTTCACCGTGTGCGCGAGTTTCACTTTGAACCGAGGCGAAACCACGTGACAGTTATAGCGTCAATCAGCCGGCGCCGAAATCGAGCTCTCATCTCTGCCTAGTCACGTGACAAGCATGACGACACTCATCTGCATCTGCGCCGAAGCCGTGCGCTTGCTCTGTCTAGACTGGACTAGATCGCCTCCGCTGCCTCTCAACTGGTGCCAACGGATTGCAAAAGCTCTCGTGTCGCCCCCATCGGAACCAGGCCGCCGTGGTCGGGTTTGTACTATAGGTTACTCTGGCTCAGTAGAAGAGCGCTTTAACCACTGAGCCACTGCGGCTGGTTTCACCTCCATCGAAACGGGGCCGCCGCGGTCGGTTTTGAAATAGGGTACTCCCACTCCGTCGCTTTGCCGTTCAGCGACCTTCAGCCGCTTCGGCGCTTCGCCGAAACCGATGAAGTGCGGGAGCTTCGAAAGCAAAAGAGAGACGCATAACTGGCCCCCTGGGACAGGGGACACAGTCGCGCTTTAAACTACGTGGTGGTAGTGACAGACGTGCGCTGCATGCGTTGGCTTTGACAACGTTGGGGCAGAAACGCGGCTCTAAAGCTATAGGCCGTCGGCGTTCATTGTGTCCTTTGGCGTTGGCGTTGACAACGTTTTTGACTCCCATGATTTGTACGAAAGGAAGGGCGAATAACGGGCTCCCTGGGTCAGTGGACGCCTCAATCGCGCTTTGAGGTACGTGGCGGTTGCGAGAGAGAGAGAGAGAGAGATGTGGGCATAATGCGTTATCGCTGACAACTCTGTGGCAGACACGATGCACTGCAGCAATGGGCTGCAGCGTTCATTGGGTAAGTAACCTTTCGCGATCAGCCATTAATTTAACTGCCACCTGCCAGTGTGGCAGGGTGGGCGTGCTGCCTATCCAGTGCATGAAACGCACTAAACGTTAGAGTAACCAAGCCGCGTCTACTTGCCCGATGCACCACAGCTTTCTCTAACCAGGTTCAGCAGTAGTTAAACCGTAGCTATTTTTAATTATAAAACAATGGGGCTCACAGTATGGCTGTGCCATGCGCAGACTATTTACTATAACGCTAGCCGATTCCAGAGAAAGGTTAGGACTGCGCGAATGCGACAGGATAGGAGAACAAGGAACGAAAACAGCAACATAGGCGCAATACGTCAACACAGCATGATGCTTCGTTTTCACGCACAAAACACAACCCAGGGTAGAAGAAATGTGATGTAGTAGAACGTTTTTGCGAGCTAGCTGGTTCATTCCAGAAAAAGGTTAGGACTGCGCGAATGCGACAGGACAGGAGAACGAGGAACAAAAACAACATTCGCGCAGTCCAAGCCTTTTTCTGGAATGAAGCATCTAGCCCGCAAGATCATTCTACCGATTCTAAAGCTCCGTCCTCTGTGGCTTCGTTGCGAAATAACCTATGCGTCTAGCGACGAGTAGGGAGTACCACACTGCCAGAGCGCCTTCGTCCGACGCGCTCGCCCACGATAAAGTTGTATACTCTGGTGGCATCCAGTACTGCGAGTGTTGCGAACTTGTCACCTACTTTAATGATTGAAAACTAAACATTTTGACAAATTTACCTGTCTTTAATGATGCGGCAGGAACCAATCTAGACAGCAGTAATGGGTGGGGAGGGGGGGCGAGTCAGCAATTATAGGTTAAGAAAAAGTTCAAGAAACATAGGGAGCTGTGCGGAAAACAGTGATGCTGAGGAAGTCGGTACTGCGAACATACACGATCTTTAAGCAGGAAATTGCGAATCCAAATTTCTATATTATAGGGAAATTATAGGGCAAGCTCTTTGTTGTTTGAGGCCAGGACGGGAGTTTTACGGAATAAAACATATACAGTCAGGTGCCACGAGATAGACATGTTGTGCGTTGCGTGCGGAGAGCAGGAGGAAACGGCTGAACACTTCATACTTTTCTGTAAAGGGCTTCACGGTGAAGTCTTTTACAGAAAGCAGCGGGGCTGATTTATCCAAGGTAGGCCTTGGGGTTTAAGGACAGTGAAGGCAAAGAAGATTTTAAGCGGGGAGAAGTAATCGAGCGAAGCTTATCTGATTGGTGGCTAAAATCAAGACAAGAGTACAATTTCTTAAGTCATGGCTAGGTGGCTTGAGCCACCGCCCGATTTAAAGGGTTCAGCCTTATCCGTCCATCAATCCATCCATCCATCCATCCGTCCGTCCGTCTTTCCGTCCGTCTCTCCATCCATCCATCCGTGAGTGGCGCTCCGCCCCTTCTTTCTACCTTGTGTTGTGTCTGTTTTCGCGCCTGTAACCAAAAAGACATCGATCCATCCTTGAGTTCGGTTTGGCACACGATAAACTAAAAGTGCTCATTCGATTTACAGTCTAATCTCCCGCTAAATGCTTGCGTATAACGTGCGTAAGCGCTCATACGCAATACTAAATAGACAGTTTTAGCTGTGCGTACGCAACGGCTTAGCGTACGCAAGGAGGTTGCGGGGACGGTAGTGCGCATGCGCAGAACGCAAGCGCAAGCCTTGCGTCTTGCGTGCGTACGCTAGCCAGCGGACTTTGCGTTGCGGCGCTTGCGTGGCCTGCGTACGCAAACTCTGACAAGATGGCGGCGCCCTGGTCGCCCGCTTCGGAATAAATACATGTCGCCGCTGGATTCTCCGACGCAATAGCTCGCTCAAATGGTAGCGGTTCGCTTTTATTTCGCCTACTCTTGCCCACACGTAGCAGTATAAGCGATAACTAGCCCCTGTTTTTCAGATAATTTGGCGATTTTCAAGCTCCTAGGCCTAACTAAATTCAATGTGTTTTCCTCGTAGCAACGACCCCTGGCGAAGCAGTTTTCTAGCTTTTAGCCAGTTCTTACATTTTCTTCGGTTTGCATAGTTTTTCTTCTTTGATCAAAAAAGGTTCCCAATGCACTCACCCTAGTTATCAGTAATCACGGATGAACTTTTCTTCAACCGAGCGTTGATGTGCTTTGACGTCTTGTCACTAGATGGCGCTACGTGCACCTGAGGGACGCTACGGCACGGCCAGCTTAAACTATAATTCGGAGCGGACAGCGTAACGCACGCAGCGCCGTAGCGCTTTGCGTACGCAAGCACTTGCGTACGCACAGCTAAAACTGTCTAATGTCTCTAAAGGCTGATCGAAGGCCGAGGAACACCAAAGGAAGGGCATCGGGCCAAGAGGTGCGAGCTTCGCTTGCAACAAGGGCAGCCTTCAGCTGTCGGTTCAAGCGTAGAACCATGCCGTAGCGATCAAGGAGGTGTTGACCGCCTGCAAAGGCGCTCCTTGCACAGCGCGTCGCCGATTGAGGCGGGAGGCAGGCACGACCCTCAGCAAGGCGGAAATTTGGGCGAGTTGGTAAGTGTTCATTTTTGCTCTCAGCGCAACACGAACGGGACACAAGACGAAGGACTAGCACAAACAGGCACGACCCTAATCTGTGCACCGGTGTCCACATGGAATTGGCCTCCCGAGACAGTGTCGGTGACGTATAGTAGGCGGCTGAATGTAGAGCCAGAGTCCGTGGCCGCCATCAGTGACTCGCCGGCGCGTTTCCCGACAATAGGCAAGGCTGCCGGCACTGTCGGGCAGTGGCACCGAACTTACGGTGGTACCAGCAGAACCCGTCACGGGCAGAGCTCGATCGATGACTGGAACTGGAACGATGGCGCAAACGTTGGTGAGAGGAACGCTGTTAGGGACGAGGAATCGACGCTCACAGTGCGGCAACGGTGCTCGCGAGGTGGTCGATTTTAGCCTCGAGGCTTGACTGCCGGTCGACGAGAGTGGACGACGCTGCGGAAGGAGTTGCCGCCACAGAACGCGGGCCAGATTAGTCCGAGACACGGTCAGCCAACTTCGCGAGCTTATCCAAGCTAACATCACCTGCTGCAGCCAGAACGACCACGAGTTCCTGCGGCAGGCGCTGAAGGAACAGGTGACGGTGTATCGGGCTGTTGACGTCCTGTGGGCGGTCGCCGAGCAGCTGTCGTATGCGATTGATGAGGTGAGATGGTCGATGGTCGCCAAGGTCCTCAGTGCTGATTAACATCTGCAGGCGGGTGCGCTCCGAGATGGTCTTCTGGTCCAGGACAGTAGCCTTGAAGTGATCATACGGGGAGGAAGGGTCGGGCGTCTTCTTCAAAACGTCGTTAAACTTGTCCATTACCTCGCGGGAGAGAGTCGACACGACCTGGAGATACTTGACGCAGAAGAACGGTAGATTGGGCGAGTTGGAAATGCTCCATAATATTAAAGCAGCGCTAAGCAACAAGGACGAAGAACGAAGGGAATACACACACCGGCGCTTATCTTACAACTAAATTTTATTTGAAGTAAGCAGGTCAATTTATACGTACACAAGAACTACGCACATGCGCATGGTCAAACACAGATATACTCATTTAAAATGCAAATAAAAACACACAGCATCAAAGGCTCATGCAGTTATCGCCGATATTCTATCCCCAGTGCAACAGGCTCATTTCCTTGGAGGTTAGGGATACTGAAGGTGTGCTGACGCAACAGCTTGTCTTTCTTATGATATGGAAGGCCTCTGCTATCTCTCTTGTGCGCCGATCATTGTGCACATACAACACTTTGACGCGCCGAAGATCGAACACAGCTTCCACTTGCGCGACCCATACGGCAGGATTCCCAGGCCAAATGACGGTAGCTGAACGTGGACGCTGGCGATGTCCTCCGCAGCCGGTCTATGAGCTGGGACCAGGGCACCGCAGACATGCCGGCGTTATCCGCGTCCATCACGTCCGGGTTCACCAAAATATAGAGGCACAGACTTAGTCCCCTACAAATTAAAGGAGCGCGACGCGGACGAAGCGAACAGGCAGGGAACCAGGAATCAAATGTCTTTATTCTATGCCGCACGCGGCCCGACGTAACCACGGCAAGCGTACGTGTGTCACGAGCCAAGGCGGCGCACCACTGCCGATGACGATAGTGCCATATATACATACCGTTAACGTCTACCATGTTCGGGATTCCTACGGGTTCTCTTATATGATATTTTAGGAATTTCCACATTTCCTGACATTCTGTCTGCAGCTCAGCTCCAGAGGCATAAAACAAATTATTTCTGGCTATTTTGTTCTTAATTTCTATTTCCTTACGAAGAGGCTTTAGCGAGCCATAAACATTACTATCTTTTTTCTTTTGTATCTGCTTAGGAGGCGGTGCCTTATGTTGATAAGTTATCTGGTGTCTCGAGCTACCCATGGAATGTCAGCTCGACGTTTACGAGACATGCATTTACTAGGAATGTGTTGGTCAATTATTTCTGATTTACGCTCGTAAACATCATCCACAGCCCATTGAAGCTTAAACTTTTCTGGCCGCAGCGAATTCAGACATGAAGGATTCAACGTCCCAAAACAACTCAGGCTATGAGGGACGCCATCGGGAAGGGCTCCGGAAATTTCGACCACCTGGGGTTCTTTAACGTGCACTGACATCGCACAGTACACAGGCCTCTAGAATTTCACCTCCATCGAAATTCTACCGCCGAGGCCGGGATGGAACCCCCGTCTTTCGGGTTAGCAGCCGAGCGCCATAACCGACGAGCCACCGCGGCGGATGCAGATAGAAGTGTAGTCGCCCTTTTCATAGAACTAAGCCCTTCTGGTTCCCGCATGAGCTACCCTAGATTTAACAGCAGCGAGCTGTGCAACAACGCAGCCGTGGTCACTTTTGCCAGGAGTTACAACGTCCGTAATGATGGATGGTCTGTTAGTAAAAATTAATTCGCGGACAGAAGCATTGTTGCTTCCCTGTCCTGTTGGCTCCGTAAAAAACTGATACAGGCCATTAACTAGTACAAATTCATAAAAAAAGCGCGTGTCTGTGCACTTGTCTCGTCCTTTGTCCTCTGCGCTGCTCAAAAACCATGTCCCACCAAGCTGCCCAAGCTTCTACAGTATCTGCCTACAAGACCCAGGAATCAGTCACAATGCGATTATTATGGTCGCACTGGACATTGGGCACATTAAAATCGCCGCCTACAATAAAATCTTGGTTCAGTAAAGATAAAAAATTCGACAGAAGGAAGAGGGGGTTAAAATTTTAAGGACGCTTAAGCTTCGCCTTTAAGAGTGGAACTCGACGTCGTGTTGCCGCACTGCCAGGGAGTCCACGGAACGCCATTCGCCCGTTCGGCGCGACGCCTTGCCCGTTAGACAAATCGGTCAGCTACGAACGCTGAAACGGACGCGCGGAGCAGCAAACCACGCAGAAGCACTGCCAGGCGCCTGGCCGAAACGTGCGGGCCTCAAGTTGCAGTCATAGCTCGTTGGCACATCGTTCTCGACAAACCCGATGCCATGAACGCCAGCATAGCTTCCGCGCCGAACGAACGGGCAGCAAGCCGCAAGCTTCGTTGTTAACACGCTTTGGATGTGCGCTGCGTTCTCAGCTCAACGCGTGATTCCTGCGTCCCCGCACGATCCTACTGCAACCGAACGAGACGAGCGGAAGGCGCTGCCGTCGCGCGCTATCGGTTGGGGCAGTGGCGTACATTGCGAGGAGGAGAAGGAAGGATTTTTCGCTCACGGCCGACGCCGACGACACCGGCTTTTTTGCGACACGGTTGCTTTAACTTTGTCGCGTTAAAACGTGAGGATTTGTACACTTCGGGAAGCGGTAAAACGAACCCAAAGCTAAATGACAACCATTATTTATAACTGAACGTTACACGAAACCGACTCACCGCATTCCAGCGCAGTAGATAACGCTGAAAACCGTAGGCATGCATCGACAAGCAGAAACGCGCCCCCACGCCGGGTATTTTGGTCGCGGCGAGATATTTCGAAGCCGGCTGGGAACACTTCAGTATTTAGAGTTGAGTCATGAACAAATTTGAGTTTAATATATACATTTAGCATAGCGTATGAGCGCTTACGTACTTTATAGGCAAGCGTTTAGCAGGAGGTTACACTGGAAATCGCATGAACACCTTTAGTTTATCGTATGCCGAACCGAACGCAAGGACAGAACAGGTAGCAGTGGCGCCATGTGGTGCTAAAATGTGAAAATATTTTGTAACATTTTTCGCGCTTAGCGAATGTTATCTAAGTCGTAGCGCGTAGATAGCCAGTTAATCACCAGTTCAGTCGAATCAGGGCCTACTTTCTTTTACATAATTATACCGAGCAAGGTTTTAAAAACGTCATGTTGAGGTCTTTCGAGCTCTTCTGCCTACCGCCGAAACGATTGCGTTTGACAAGGCTATAACTGCCTTGCCGTAAAAATCAAAACCAAGCCAATCCGCAGGCGGCGGTGTCTTTTTAGGGTTAAGAGCGGCGGAATCGTCATACGAAATAAAAAATTGGGAAAGTTTACCTCTCACTCATTCTTCTTTTGGCGAGAGGAGACAAAGCGAATATTACGTGTGCCATTTAAGGCAATGATTATGCCTAAAAACCCAATAACGTTAACGGATTCTCTCCGAAGCGGGTGACATGGGCGCCGCCATCTTGAAAACGCTATTTTTCCTAGCGTAAGTAAGAGCACGCACGCTAAATTCGAAAAACAGCGTACGCAACGCGCACGTACGTTAAACGTCGATGTGAAATAGCATTTTCGCTTGCGCAGTACGAAGGACGTTATTTTATAGCGTTCGCTATGCCTTTGCGTATGTCTGCGTGCGATTTAGTAAAGAAACCCCATTAAGCCTTACCATTCTCGCGGAGCTTTTTAACTCGCCCTGTGGGCTTCGGCTGCCTAGGGGGAAGTGTGACGCCCTTGATGAAGCGATGCCTATTCTACTTGGTCGGCATCGTTGACTACGCAGAAGTTGAGGAGAACGAAGTGGATGCGTCTGGTGCTCGGCAAGCGGACCCAGCTGGTTTCAGTCGCCCGTATTGGTCTGAAAAAACCCCCGGTCGTAACACTATATTGAAATTTTCATATGTGGCCGCGACCAATTATCGATCAATTTCGGTACTACCAATCTTCACAAAGAGCATTGATGAAGATATAAATGTAAGGCTACTTATTTTGTGCATCGAAACAGTATCAAGCATAACTAGAACAAAAAAAAAACAGTCGAATGAACCCAAGGAAATGACGCTGTTAAAAATCCAGGATAACTTAGTGGAAAGTTTGAACAGAAATTGTAGACAATGCCAGTATTTCTAGTTTTTAACAGAGCATTTTTTTTCGATACGTTATATTATTGTACAAATTATATAAATATGGCATCACAGAAATCTATCGCAGTGAAGATAAATACAGAGAATGTATTTTACATTCGAATCGATGCGAAAGCATGGATTTGTGCTATGCAGAAGACCACAACGGGCGGGCAGTGCCGCGGCACGGACGCTGGCGCTAAGCTAGCTGAGAACAAAGAAACAGGCAGCGGGCAGTTTTGCTCGGGTTGGTAGCCATCGAATTTGTGCTTGAGCACTAAAATTGCCTCTCAACTCCTTATCCGTACACGGATATTAACCGGAGGAATTCCAAACATACGTCAAATATGTCATGGAGTATCGCATGGCAGTATCGCTATCACCGCCAGTAATATTCTCCTCAGACGATGCTCATATATTGTTCAACAGAACTTATATACGGCATCTATTTAGCTTCAGAGCAGCCGGGAAGGGCGTCACATAGGGGCTTAGCTTGAATCATAAATATTTAAAAGCTCATAGCACAGGCAGAAATAGAGAATACAGAATTAAAATATTGATGTGCGCGTTAATTGCCTGTCTCTTTTTTCTTTGCAGCGCTTCTCGGTGGCGCTGTCATTCACGTGCTCACAGTCAGAACCGCGGCGATATCCGGCGGTCTTTTACTCAGCGCCACCTTCATAGCTTCCACGTTTGCCCCTGGAACCGTCTTCCTTGCAGTCGTGCTCGGTATTCTAGGTGGTAAGTGATCTCGGTGACATATACTACGAAGCGGAGAAGAATAGGGAATAAACGAAAATCTTGGCGGGCTAGCTGGCAATTGTTCATCTTTAGTTAAAGGAGCGAAACACACACATACACAAGGAAAGTACACGGGACTGAGCTGCACTAACAACTGCTGCATTTGGACGCAAAAACGCACAAATATACAGCCGCCGAAGATGCAAGGAACATCATGATGCTTCAGGTTTCACATGATAGCGAACGGGTTAAATGTTTGTTCTCGGCCTTATGCAATCATGTGAACGTCTCGCTGGCCACATGATTGCTTTCTTTCCGATAAAAAATGTTTAAGTTAATTTCCTAGCCTTGGTATTTTTACTTGCTGAAAAAATACGCCCATCCGAATAAACATAGCTCACAAGAGTGTGACGGGCAGGACTTTATTTGATTGGGTAGGGAGGAAGATATGAAAGAGGTTGTGGCACCATGCATGGGCGACCGTTCGTGAATTGTGCCGAAGAGGTGGTATATCAAAAATACAGCTATCGTGCAGCCGCTTTTATATAGGGCAACCCGGGCGCTGCGTTAAAGAGAGAATTAAGGAGCACGAAATAAACGCTGAGAATTATAAAGAGGGCCCTAATATACCCAAACTTACAAGATCCTGACCGTCACGCTCTTGTGAGCCATGTTAAGCCGGTGCGCGGATTCTGTCAAACAGCAAAAATACAAAATCTAGAGAATTGAGTGAAGCATTTTTTTTATCAGAAAGAACGGAAGCATGTGCGTAAGCGACATATCCATGTCTTTGCATAAGGCCGAGAGCAACTATTTCACCACCGGCGTGAACCCGACAAGAATTCGGCACCTGGCGGCGGGTCTCTCACCGGGCAATCCGGATTCCTATATTGACTGCACACAGGGTCCATATCATCGTTCACTACTTGATTTCATTAGATGAGCCCACCTTTTTAAATTTATTTAAGCATCTTCTCATCTCTCATTTCATCACCTTTACGCCCTAAGGCAATAAACATTGCTTGAAAAAAAAACTATTTCACTCGTTCGCTATCATATCAATCCTGAAGTATGATGGTGTTCGTTGCGTGTACGACGGCTTTATATTTGTACGCTTTGCCTCCGGATAACATACTTGTCAGTGGCGCTCTCTCCCATGTACCTTCCTTGGGCCCATGTGTGTTTCGCACATTTAACTAATGATTAAGAAATAGGGAAGGAACATTTTTTTTATCTTTAGCGCTTCGGTTGAGAAGACAAGAAATAAAGGTACAGCTGCTACTTAAACACACCGGAGGATTATCGTTAGCTGGGCTAGCGCTAACGTTTGCACCATGCCTTCTTTAACAGGCGGCTTGTCCTTTGCAAAATTAAAACTGAGGCTTCGGCTTCTTTCACGGAAGGCTTAGCAGTACCTCTTGTTTGGCTAGCTGATCTATGGCTTCAGTTTCAAAATAATGCTAAATTCAAAAGTAAAACGGAGAAGAAGGAGCGTACCGGAAACTGCGGAAATTTTTTGCACATTTTATCTCCTTTAGGTAACAGCCTAAATTGCTATAGTGAATATATAAGCTGCACAGAAAAGTGCCTGCAGTCCACGTAATCCTGCCAGCCATCAATCGAGAGTATCAAGATTTTAAGCAAAGCCAGTGACACCGTAACAGCGCCATGTCTGGACGATAAGAGCGCGCTGAAAAGACGAAGAATCATGAGCCGCGTTGCAGAAAAGCTCGGGCTCTGTCCCGGCTCTAGATCTGAATAAAAAAAAAAACTTGTAAGGAGCCCAGCAGACGACTGGTTCGGGTCCTCTTTCCACCTGCGCTTTACCCCTGGTCACCTTCAGAGGCGATCCTTGTGGCCCTTGCTGAGACAATGTACAGCCATGGAGCACTACCAGAACCCGGTCTCTACGCAGAACGCGGAACGCCGCTCGGTTCCGACGCCTCAGGCCCCGGAACCCCTCTTAGCTGTCCGTCTGCCGCTCTTATTGGAAAGCAACCCAGCGGTATGGTTTCACCAGTCGGAGACCCACTTCGACCTAGCCCGCCGCACGGTTCAGGCCACACGGTATTTACATGTCGTCGGCGCTCTACCTTCTACGCCGGCTGACGAGGTCGCCAATATCCTGGACCGTTCAGGATTGAACCCCTTGGCTGATCCCTACGACCAGCTTAAGGCCGCTCACTGCAGCGTCGGAGCCAACGCGTATTCAGCAGCTCATATAAGCTTAGGGGCTTCGACACTGCCGTCCCACTCAACTCTCCGTCGCATGGTGCAGCTTTTTGGCGCGGGGAACACAACGGTGAACAGTCTCATACGTAAGCTGTTCCTTAGCGGCTACCAGTGGACGTACATGTGCTCTTAGGCGCTGACTCAATAACGGACCTCTCCAAAACTGCAAACTTAGCCGATAAGATCGTGGAAGTCGGCGACTCCTTTCCACAGATTGCCACCGTCAGCTCTTCCGCCACCGCCACGTCTGGACCCCAGGCACCCATCGCTACTCATCCAGAGCAGCCGGTTGGGTCTGCATCTACTGCCACCGCATAGATCAGCTGATCGCTGCCACAATGCCTCGCCTGCGCCAACAACGGCGTACCTCATCCCGTCCAGGTTCCCAGGAGCGCTGTTTGGCCTGTTGTGACTTTGAGGTGGTCCCGTAGCGCTCGCCGCCCGTTTTGTGACAGAGCGTCGCCAGCTCTCAGTCGGTAGCGAAGACTCCGAGAACGGCGTCGGTGAGAACAACGAAAGGTATTTCATACATTATGTACAGAGCATTATACAGGACGAGATCGGCACAGGGGCCGAGAGCTAGCAGTAAACGCGACTGTTCTCGCACGGTGACGTCCGGCGAGGCTCCAACGCGTAACACATCACACTCCACTCGGGAGCGGCACACTCAGCACGAGCTCGGAATATCGGAGTCCGGAGTCCTCTCCAGGCGGCAGCGTTGGGGCTTATATAGCCCCGAGAAACGGTCGTCACAGAAACGGACCAATAAAAATCCAGCACTTGACAGCCGTCCGAGAGGTCCAACCAGCGACCGCGCTGGCCACCCGCTTCAAGTTTGCCGATCGCGGTGACTCCCAGGGGGAAAGGGAACCGGCGCCTGGCTGTCTAGCAATGCTGCAACACGTTTGGACATGTTGCTCACCGATGCTTCTCCATAAGGCGACGCTGCCTAGCGGCGCAGCATCATAGCTTGTCCAGGGAGTGTTAGGGCGCTGTGGCCTTGCGGCGCAGCACCGGGATAGTCCAAGGGGCCTGTCCAAGGGCGTTCGCAGGAGAATTTGTGCAACTTGTAAATGTGGAAACCGGGCTGGTTGTCCGGGCACAACAGCATCCCCGCCCTCAGATAAGGCGCCGGGAAGACGAGCTGCTTCCACATGGCTCGGATGCCAGGCGCGCACGTTCGTCAGGCTCTTCGAAGTTCACGTCCAGTGTCCGGACGCCAGGCAGCTTCACGTGCCCAGGTCCCACTCGCCGGGCCAGGATCGCTGCTCACAGCGTTGTCGCCAAAGCACCTCAACCAGCTTCGCTCGGGTCGTTCTGATGCCCTTGCTTCTCGCCACAGGCCATGGTCGGCCGATCTGCAGCTTGCAAAAACCGACCGGCAAAAGGCAACACCCAACACGAGGAAGTGCCCTCTGTCTCCCGTCAAACACCAGACAAGGTCATAATCCACATCAACTTAACTAAATTGCTTTCCCCTTTTTTGCTCCCGCTGCAACAAGAGGCAGGTTGACGATCGCGTACACAAGGTCCAAGCAACAATTTTGCAAATCAACAAAACGCCAAAATATCAGGAACCATTATAATCATCAATACTAATGAAAATAGAACGATCCCCTTGAAATCACTTAGACCGAAAACACACTACTGAGGAAGCAAATGAAGTCATTCAATTTTGCCCCAAGCTACTTCCTGTTCGCAATTAGCACAGCTGATCATGCGTTCTTTCTTTCTGCTCTGCGTAGCAGCAGATACTACGACAGCGGTTGTAATGCGCCAAACTTGCACCACTAAACAGTGCCGAGGCAGGAGCATACTGGAATGCTTAATACAGGGGAAAGGGTAGCATCTCTAGAAACTTACGCCAGCTGCCTAAGCTACAATGCCCAACAGAGGCTTCGCCCACGTTTCAATGTCTGCGGATTGCAGCACCTAACAAATACAGCAAGTAAGTTCACTTTAAAAAAATGTAACAAAGCTGACATATATAACCCAAAGTATACACGAGGTTTCCAAGCGAGTGACTACGCCACAATGGCCCATGAGTTCCTTAGCTATACTTCCGCGCGTCAGCGCATGCCCTCAAAATGAGCGGCTCAGCCAAACCTATGCACAAGTGCATGTTGGAACACAACTTGCATCGAACCTCAAAATAAGCGATGCGATGAACAGAACAAAACATAAGATAATCGCGCGAGTGAGATAACCGCTCTGAACGAACTGATTTCTGCTACAGTACTCGTTTGCTCTCTGAACTGTGCAGCACTTAGGTTACATGACCAGACGCTTTTAGGCTCTATCATTACGGCAAGAAAACACGAAAAGTACAATATACGCTTAGGCAAAAGGCTCAAAACCTGGTTTGCTTTCATCTTTCTACGGCTGAGAAAAACTAAAAGCAAACAGTACATACAGGGAGCACTCATTCCTGCAATCCTGAATTCTTTAGCCGCGCCCGGCGCGGTCGCGATCGAAAGGCCGCTCTACCAGCCGACCCCTCGCAAAAGTTGAGAAGCTGATTGGTTCCGCCTTTCCAGGACACGTGCCTAAAGCCAGGAAAGCGCTTGGCAAGCTTAAGCCGAGAGGGGCGCTTCCTCCTCTCATGGTTACCTGCAGGTGTCCCCCAAGGGGGGTTTGTGTGTCCCTCTCCCAATCGCGCGCGTTGTGTGACGCCCTTTTGTCTGGTTGCCGCGCGCCCTTTTCTGCAGCCCACTCTGCTCGTCAGCTGTCCCAGAACTACTTCAACGGTGCTCCAACAGTGACAGAAGTGGCTTCCGCACTGCAAAGGGACGCCTAGTCAAATTTGCTTTCATGCGACGCCTCAAAATTCTTGAGAAACGCGGTGTCATTTTCGGGCAGTTACGTGGTTGGCTGCCCCGCAAGCTTACAAGCGTCTTGATCAGCACCCTTTTCTTCTTAGCGCGACTGCCCAAATTAGTTTTATTTGAGCGCCGCCGCCTTTTCGAAGCAGCCCTAGCGGCTTTCTTCCGTGCGCCCGCGCCTCCAGTTATCGCGGTGCCGTCAAGTGCGAAGCTGTCGGCCCTCGACGCAACATCAAAACTTAACCCATCAGTTCCCAAAGGCTTGTAGCGTGCGCGATTTTCCTTGCCTTGCAAATCACCCTGAGCCCTGCTGTCAGTGCCAGGTAGCAGCTCTAAGGAAATTTCGGACACCTCTGCGATTATGCCTGGACTCAGTTCCTTACTTTCTGCCGATCTGTCGCGGGCCGCTGCAACTCTTCCGTCGCCTACCTTCAAAGAACCGTTCTCGGGTGTCTCACCAGCTGCGTTCCGATGAGATTTTTGGCAGCCTGCCTGAACCACGACATTCCCTTTCAAAGTGGCATGGATCTGGGGGCTTGAAATTGCCCGCTGAAACATTTCTTTATTGCCAGCGTGCCCAACCAAACCATCGCTGGTACATTTGCAACAGTTGGCGGGGCCGCAAACTTTTTCCTCAGCTTTTGGCATGCTATGAGATCGAGTTTCATTTAACTCTTCTCCCGTCTCAGTGAGCGAGACCGCTGTAACTGCACCGTCCTTTGATGCTGTGTATACTTTATCCGAAGGTAAAGAGGTTTCCTCCGTTGGGAAATGCGGCGCGTCTCCCACTGATAGAGCAGCATCTACATCTGCCAAGTACGGACTACCTTCCTCTGTGCCGTACTGGCAGGACTGCTCTACAGCTACGCACTCTACCTCTTCGCCACGGTCGTCCGGACCTTCCGTATTATCGAGCCAGTTTGTGATTTCACCGTCGCCCGATGCTGTAGCTACCTTATCCAAAGGCAAAAAGGTTTCCTCCGTTTGCTAATGCGGCGCGTCTCCCACTGATACAGCAGCAACATGTGCCAAGTGCGGACTACCTTCCTCTGTGCCGCACTTGCAGGGCCGCTGTACAGCTGCGCACTCTACCTCTTAGCCACCGTCGTCCGGACCTCCCGCATTATCGAGCCATTTAAAACGTCGGCTTTAAAGTGGTAGGCAAAATCGAAGAACGACTTGCGACCTTCATAATCGCACTTTTTCTGGAGGTCCAGCGGTGACAGCCGATACTTTCTCAATAAAAACCCTTTGAGCTCATCGTAGCTGTCTACGTTCCCGTCTAACAAATCTTTGACCATTGCAGACGTTTCGCTGGAAAGAAGGGCGACCAGAACCTGTGCCCAACCATTCCGTTCAATGCGCTTTTTCTCGCAGAGGCTCTAAAAATCCGCCAAATAATTCGCCATATCCTCGGCGATCACGAAGGGCCGCAGCCTGTCGCTCGAGTTCTGACGATTAGTCTCAAGCAGAACAGAAAACGTTTCATCCCTCTCAAAACTCATCCGCAGCGCTTCAAGCTCCAAGTCCAACAGTTTCATTGTGCGAGCATGCTGCTGTCTTGCTGCTGCTTCGCGAGCAAGGCGTTTTTCGGACTCCTTTTCCTCCTCGCAACGTTTCTCTTCCTTTTCCTCCTCGCGACGTTTTTCTTCCTCCTCGCGACGTTTTTCCTGCTGCTCCCACCGTTCATTGATATCCGCCCAGGCCTCTTCGGCTTCCTCAGCCGTTACGTCCTCAGTCCTCATGACCTCAAGGATCGCATTCTTTCTTTTTGCTGAGCCCAACTTAATGCCCAACTCCTCATAAATTTAGAGAAGTTCTTTGACCTTGTACTTCTACATCGTTCAGACTGTAGTCTTGCTGTTTACCTTTTTCGAATATACTTGCCGTACGCTACTATAACGTTACTAGTAAGACACGCGCAAGTATTTCACACACTGCCCTGTTTACACCCTCAGCATCCCTTGGTTTTCAAAACACTCTCACTAGGCTTGAAACACACAAGGTTAACGCAATGCTACACCAAGTCATTCTCTAAGCTACTATAACCTGTGTCAGAGAAAGTCTGGTGTTTGAGGTAAACTTCAGGCACTCACCGCGCCGAGGTAGCTGGTGCCGGTCAATCCCGTAGCTGCCATCCAGTGTTGTGACTGGCGATCCCACCGCTGCCACCAATGTTGTGACTTTGAGGTGATCCCGTAGCGCTCGCCACCCGTTTTGTGACAGAGCGTCGCCAGCTCTCAGTCGGTAGCGAAGACTCCGAGTCAGGCGTCGGTGAGAACAACGAAAGGTATTTTATACATTATGTACAGAGCATTATACAGGCCGTGATCGGCACAGGGGCCGAGAGCTAGCAGCAAACGCGACTGTTCTCGAACGGTGACGTCCGGCGAGGCTCCAACGCGTCACACATCACACTCCACTCGGGAGCGGCACACTCAGCACGAGGTCGGAATATCGGAGTCCGGAGTTCTCCAGGCGGCAGCGTTGGTGCTTATATAGCCCCGAGAAACGGTCGTCACACAAACGGACCAATAAAAATTCAGCACTTGACAGCCGTCCGAGAGGTCCAATCAGCGACCGCGCTGGCCACCCGCTTCAAGTTTGCCGCGCGCGGTGACTCCCAGGGGGAAAGGGAACCAGCGCCTGGCTGTCTAGCAATGCTGCAACACGTTTGGACATGTTGCTCGCCGATGCTTCTCCATAAGGCGCCGCTGTCTAGCAGCGCAGCATCATAGCTTGTCCAGGGAGTGTTAGGGCGCTGCGGCCTTGCAGCGCAGCACCGGGCTAGTCCAAGGGGCCTGTCCAAGGGCGTTCGCAGGAGAATTTGTGCAACTTGTAAATGTGGAAACCGGGCTGGTTGCCCGGGCACAACAGGCCTCACCATTTCTGCAATCATTGTGTTTTGACCTCCGCCGCTTTGGTGCTGACGCCCTTCACTATCGGCTCTTCTGCTCTTGGGTGGGGAACCGGCCGGCCGACCGCTAGCGGAGAGCAGTGGTCAAGGCCTCGAGCCGTGTCGCCTTTTTTACGCAACTTACAAGACCCCCGGCACCTAATTCCTCCTTAATACCGGTGCCCGAGTCAGCGCCCTATCTGCTGCGCGCCACGACAGTAGTTCGAGACCGTTCACCAACCTGCTCTCCGTGAACGGCAAACGCATTCAGGTCTACAAGCAGCGGACTGTGACACTAAACTTGTGTCTTCGTCGAGTTTTTCGCTGAATGTTTGTGATTTCCGTCGTCTGCACATCAATCATCTGTGCAGACTTTCCCACTCATCGCGGTGTTCTTGTCGCCGTTAAGTCTCGCCGTCTTCTGGATTCGACCTCCAGCCTCTTGGTCCCGCTTCTTTAAACGCAAGGAGCTAATGATGCTGCTCCATCCTGTGACCCGGCTGTCGGTCCTCCTTTCCACCCTTTACACGAGTAACCTACCCTCATGACCTCACAAGATTGAAGCCTGCCTGTTCGGCATGAGGTGTGTCCCCATCTAGTCACCACTGGCTGACTTGCCTTTTTCCGTCCCTGTCGCTCCAGACAAGGTCAGTATCGCTCGTTCCAAATTTGAGCACATGCTCGAGTTTGGAATTAGACCGCCTTCTATTGCTTGGGCTTCTTCACTTCACATGGTCCCCAAAAAGACGGGGCACTGGCGGCCATGTAGCGACAGCCCTTATCCCAACGCCCACCCAATCCCCGACGGCTATCCACTCCCTTCATTCCGGACTTCACTACAGCTCTTTATGACCCGACCGCCGTCTCAAGAATTGATCTTGTTACCCCGAACTTGCAGCGGCCACAGAAGATATTTGGAAGACAGACATCACCCCACCATTCGCCCGCTTCAAATTCTTGCGGAGCAGTTTGGACTCCGGAACACTGCACAGAGAACGTCCCTCATGGTCTGACCTCTGCTTGCACTCACGTGGGTGACTTTCACGTAGCCAGCCAGTCCATGGACGAGCACCTACTTCATCTGCGCCACTTATTTGACCGACTCTCTGCCCACGGCATCGCCATGAACAGTGCTAAGAGTGAATTCAGTGTCGCCTCACTTGACGTACTTTGTAGCCAAGTCGACACATTTGGCATTCCATCTATTGCGTCCAAGGTGCAAGCGATTGTGGTTTTTTTACTACTTTCCTCTGTTACTTTCAGACGCCAGTTCCTCGGCATCGTGTAGTATTACCGCCATTTTACTCGGAGCTGTACCTCTTTAGTCTAAACGCTTGACTGTCAGCTCAAGGCGAAACTTAAAACGCATCCCCTAAAATGGGACGGCGATGGTAGCACACTGCAGCCTTTCTAGTCATGAAAGAAGCCCTGGCCGACGCACTTCTCCTTGCTCCCCCCTAAGGCAGACAGTCCTCTGGTACTGATGACGGATGCAAGTACTACTCTCGGCGTTGTCCTTCAACAGCACACTGATGGCGCCTGGCACGCTCTCGCATTCTCCTCCAAGTGCAGAATCTTACTGAGACGTGTTATAGCGTGTTTGGCCCGAAGGTACTGGTGATGTAATTTGCTCTTCGGCACTTCTGTCACCTTCTTCAAGTAGTGCCTTCATCACCTTTACCAACCACAAGCCCCTGACGCATGCGCTCGAACACTCCGACAGCCCTTGCACCCCGTGGGAAGTTCGTCAGCTTGCTTACGTGTCGGAATATACCATCGAAATTCGACACGTCAGCTGTATCACCAACATTCCTGCGGACGCTGTCAGCCGTGTGGGTGCTGTCACGGTGCATCACTCGATTCACCTTCTTAATCTTGCGGCCGCCCAACTTGCAACTACGAGTTCACGCATCTGAGCTCGTCTACCGCATTCCTGCAACTCGAGGAAGTCCAAATGCACGGCAGCACTCTCATAAGTGATTGTTCCACACCTGACTCGCCTGATTTGTGCCTGACTTTCGTCAAGTGAACTTTAACACGGGAGCGTTAAGGAGCTCGTGTCGCAGGAAAGCAGCAGGCATTGTCGGCGTCGTCGGCTTCGTTCACCTTAAGCGATAATTCCACGAAAAGTTCCCAGAGAAACAACGCAGTAATGCATGTGGGCACCTATGTCACCGAACCTTGTAGCGTCATCACGGCCTGGCAACTGTATTTTGAGGAAACTGCGTGCCGTTGCACGTAAATTAGTGATTGGTCGTAACAAGTTGCCCGCTAAGAGAAATCTTGGTCGCTCAAACACTACGGATGGCGGCACCTGGCATCGTAAGGCAGTGGCGTATTGCTTAACTGCTGCCCCACTACGCCAGGACTGGCATGAGAGCTCTCTGTGATGTATGAATGTTAACTAGAGAATGAGCAACTGTGCATATATGAACATTAAACCATGCAAGCTATCTCGTCATGCCATTAAGTATAAGCTCAAGTGCCCCCTACAATTTGTTGTTACGCCCGGAACAACATGGCCCAACCTCGAACTTGCGCGACTCAAAAGCTTGTGACATCTTGCTACGTATGGCCGCGCACGAAAGCTAATAGTCAGTTTTAGTTTCACGTATGTACAGAGTTCACTTGCGCGAACGTGAGATGTCTACGTATACAGCCTATGCGCTGCTCTCTTGAAACCCTTGTAGTCACACGTAAGCGACGCAAGCCACGCGTTTTTCCTAGCGCCATCTACTGACACTGCGGTAGCCACCCTAACACAAAACGAGTCAAAACCAAGCCAGTCGAACTGCTTTGCTGCACTGCTATCACGATGAAAAACACTACACACTAAACACAAATCAACCCAGATAAGTGTTTTTGGCTTGTCCTCTAGAGTCCTCCCAAATCGAGGTTCGATATACACCGTTAGACTTGGGGTAGATTTCAACACCAAAAAATACGGAGGTCTTACGGTTGGCGAAAGGAGCAGATTGGGTGTAGATTTTTACACCAAAAATACGAAGCACTTGCGGTTGACAATGGGAGTATATTTGGTTTAGATATTTAGACCAAGAAATACGATGCACTTCCGGTTACCAATGGGAGGTTTCAACCTTGGCGATACGCTGAGCGGTGGCTGCGGTGTCGTGTTTATGCAGGCTCCAAGATTTCGAAACGCCGGCATCTAGAAAGAGGAGGTGATGACAGCGCTCCATTTTTCTATATTGCATTTTTGCTCTTTCTTACAAGGCTACTAGAACTGCTAACTATATAGGCGGAACGGTGCTAGTTCGCTAATCACAATAATCAGGTTCGAATGCGCTTTGTAATCATGAACAAAGCCCAATCGAACTTCAATGTTGAGATATAACAACCAGCCCCATTCCCTCCATGCCGTTACGAAGTAGTAGTGTAAGGAACAGGGCAAGAACGCTGGATACAAAGTGCATCGGACCGCTGTTTTGACCTCTTCCTGGATGCCTGCGTTGCACGATCGTGGCGCCATGCATACGCACGACGTCGCTCTCACGTCGCAGCGTACTGCCGTACATCGCGGAAACAAAACGAGACCAGCGGCGGCGGCAAGGAAACGTCTTTAATCTGACTCCGCTGTGTATACGAAACTTCTGTGAAAAATACACAAAGCATGGCTCCGGCGCTAGCCGAAAGTATCTTGACGGGGTGGTTCGCAATGGGGGCAAGAAAAGCAGAGTTGAGGAGATGACAGGCAATGAAACTGAAAACAAGACCGTGGTAACGGATCTACGTGCCAAATTCCTGCAACGCATTTTTACTCTCTTAAAAATATACCATCTCTTCACTGTGGTTCAAAAACCGAATCTCTGAAGTTAAAGAACCTGAATGGCGCACAAGCCACTTGCGGGCAGCTCCACATTGGACAAATAATGTTTGCCATCTCTCTGCCTTTAGAAGTTTTTAACAAGAATGCATTTGTATATTGTATCCTTAAAATCCGTTCATTACTGTCACTTATTTTTGCAGTCCATAATCGACCTTTTTAAAGAAACTTTTAATGCCGTGCTCCACTCGCGCATTAAAAATATTTTTCGAGCACTATTTTCATCCAGTCTATAAGTCCTCAAAGTCGATAAAAGGAGAAGGATTTGCCGTAAGGACTACACAAAAATATTGCATATAGCTTGTGCTCCGTGGTTTTATTTTCGAACAAAAATATAGTTCTTAAATTTTACCTTCTAGCTGGTGCAAGGTAGCTGTGTAAGTTTGTTAGACATTTTTTTTCCGAGACTGCAGTTTTAAGTACTTTACAGAACATTGTTACTAGCACGACCTCAAAACACTGTTCGCAATTCAACTTGTGCATGCGACTTATTCATTCCATTGGATGTTCGAAAATACTGAATTACACAGACCACTGCTACAAATAGCACTGGATTATCACAAATGTCAGTTAAAATGTCAGTTACTAACCTACACACATATCTGACATATTAACACCAGCAGCCTTAAAAGGCTACTTAACATGTCAAGCTTATTCAATTGAAAAGAAATTGAAGAGCCTGCGTAAAGTAAAGAAAAGGTCACAGAGACTTGTAGATTACAATTTTATTTTTTTAAATGGAGGGCAATAAACAACATTTGAAACCACAATTCTTGGACAGATATTAGAGATAGGGACTAACTTGAAATCAACACCTAAAATTAATCAAAACGATACAATAGCAAATATTGAAAAACAATGTAGAGTTGACTTGAAAACTTCTTCGCTACACTTCAGGCTAACTGGCGCTGCTAGATAAGATTAGCTAAAAAAAATATTATGCACCAGACAATTCCCAGTGGCTAATTCTAAGTGGCCAACTTCAAGATGCAGATTACAAACTACCGTAAAAGAAATACTAAACAGACATCCTAAAGCAGCCCACAAAATCTACAGTAAAATATCACAGGTATACAACCTCTAATGTTTGTGTTTGTTCTTGAGAAACACATAGGATGAACATAACATTAGGAAACGTATACAATACATTCAATTTAACACACAATCACATAAAACGAACACAAAACGAAACTTTACACTCAATATATGGAGGTCTATGCTCTAGAGAAAGTTTATGTGCCCCGAAAGATATGTTAGCCACCTATTTGAAGGAGCCTGTCGCAAATAAAATGCAGCACTGATAACTCCTATGGAAAAAATTAGAATACAGAAACACATGCACACATGCTTTTCAATCTAGCTAACATGTAATGACTAATGCTGAAACAGAAGGAATTAGTCAACCTGGTATTACATGACTGTGCGCACTACAAGCAAAGCAAAAACACATGGGCTATGTTCAAAGCGCTAAGGACACATGCATTCTGTTTGATCGGGAGAAAGGCATTCATCACCTTCACTTTAGGACGAAGTGAAGAAAAATTCCAGAAAAGTTCCCATGTCAACTGATCAGACTAAGGACCAGTAACTTTGTGATTAAATAAGTACTTGAAATTCTGAAGACCTGTGTCTAAGGACATATTAGCTTGAAAACTTAATTATTCACCAAATCCATTATAACCATTATTTTTTCTAATTAAATGATATTGCCGCGAATATTTGCAGTGTTTATTCGTTTTTCAAATCTGCCGCGACACCACCTTATCGCTTTGTTTGCGACGCAAGACGCGACTAGATTTATCTCGATTGATCGCAGCCAGGCAAAGCTGATTCTACGTTGTTCCGGAATGTTCTAGTAACTTTGCGCCCTTTATCTCGAATGTTCGCTATCAGCTTTAAATTGAGCACGGCCGACAGCGGCGGGCATTCTGTTCGACGACCGCCGAGCACGCTTGTCGCTTCGCCGCCGCCGAGTGATTCAGTCCATTTTGGGTGCAAGTCAGCCCAATAAACAGTTCTTTTAGAAGATCCTTTCGTCCGTATTCATCGCTGCTTCGACTGCCGTCACCACTACGTGACAATATGTATAAATGCTATCAAATGTGTCATGTGGCAGAACGGGAAGTCTATTAAAAAAATTAAAAAAATACAAAAGGCTGACAGTGCTCCCAGGAAGCTCTCCGAGCTAGATGCAAAAAGATAAAAACCATGATTAGCCCCTGCAGGGACAAAGAAACCAGTGGGGTGATGATTCTTAGGGTCAAAGAAATGCTGCTGTTCCTGTTTGTCATGTCTTTCCATGCTGCCACATAATGCGATTACAGCATTTGTCGAAGTTCAGAGCCCAAGGAATTCGCTTCTGAGCCTTGTTGTGCATCACTAGCATTCCAGATCTCTTGAACGTACAGAAAATCTTGCCCTGACCACCGTAAATGTTGGACATCCATGGATGCTCAGATGCCTTATTACACGGCTTAGAAGCCAAACCCTTTGGCTCTGTACTTTTTGACAAAGGCTATACATCAGTTTTCTCACAGATTCATGCTGATATTGTTTTCCTTTTTCTTCGCTCTGGCCAACTGTATCATGTTAACATTGATAAGTTATAGCAGCACAGTTTATGTTCCACTACCAGTATTCCAAACAGTACTAAAAAACTAGACATGTAAAACATGTACAGGCAGATAGAATAGGCAGCTGTGAAGGAAAGACAAAGTGGTTTTTAAAAACTGATGAGCTCAAAACCATCGAATCGTGGTTTATTTTAAGCTAAGTATTTAAAAGCACTCTCAAGAAAGGTCAGCAGAGAGAGTGCCTTCTTTAGATTTTCCAAACGGAACACCCAGAAGGCTGCAAACAGCAGAATCCCCACAGAAGCGATTAGGTTTTCACTACAGGGTGATGGCCAATGAACAGGAAAAATGCGCCTTGATAGGTGAGGAGGCATGCTGTAAGTGCTTGGTCCTGCAAAATTAAAAACGAAATATCACTGACATTTCTAACACTTGTAGAAGTGCACAAAAATACTGTCGCGATTCAGTATAATGCACATTATGACTACACTATACTAGGGATAAATTCATGAGGGGATGGTCTCCCCTCCTCAAAGTGAGGAATTTTAGTTAGAAAAACCATGCTCAACCCAATTGTTCAAGAATAAAGTCAAAGAAATGCGAGGTTCAAACATGTCACTGACCGATTTTTAAAGATAATGGTAACCAGGCTAATGTACTTGGAGCTATCAACACTAACTTCAACTTCATTGCCCACCACTATGTGCAGGAGACCTTGGTGGCAAGTTTTGTATCAAAACTTTTTCATTCATGATTCGTTAGTATGGATGAATCACTTTTTGAGAATTTGGCTCGGAAACCATTGTGTCCATATCACAGAGGTGCGACTGTATATATGTTTTGTCCATTAGAGCCATGATCACATTTAATGGACCACCACAACTATGCAAAAGTTAAACAAAATGCTGCAATGGCCTCCCTGCCAAAGATTTAAAAACCATATTCTAGCTATAAGACAACTGAGCTGCTCAATCTATTTAATTGCAAGCAGTGCAGCACCAGCCTAACTGTAATCGAACTAGAGGCTAAAGAAACAATGGTGAGCCGCTGCTCATAAGGGAGCGTGATACAAAGTGCGTATTCGAAAGGTACAGCTGCACACGAAAGCTACCACTCTTGCATTATCCGTGACTTTTGATACATATGGCGACTACAGGAATTTTTGCATAGCGTCGAAGAAGCAAATGTTCTCTAGGGAATCACATTTTGAGCACCTATAACAGATTGGGAAGCAACAATCAGTACTCCCTATGGATCATTATTGCGTGTGTATAATGAAGACTTAAAAATACAAAACTGGTATGGTGTTGTTCAAATTGTATATCGCCATTATAAACAGCTTGTGAAGTAGCACTCCACAATGATTGGATGCCATCGAAGACTACAAAACAAAACACTCTTTTCCAACTAAAAATAAAAAATAGCGGCACCGTATCCAGACCTCATTACCACTTGTCCATAAAATGAAAAAAAAAACACAGTCGAAAAAGCAAATAATGGTGATCGCCTCTCCATAGCTTCGTGCAAGTCTAAAGAAACCACAACCTTCTCAACATTGGATTATTGGTTATTTGAAAAGAGTGGTAGTGAACACGCGTGAAAATGAGACAGTAGCAATGCAAATTCCAAAATCGCAGCGTGTCAGTACGCTGTATCTGGTTTTAGTCATGAAAGTACTCTATTTTCAGAACTGAGCATAGTTGCAGCAGTTACACTGGCTCCTTATTCCTACTATTGACTTTTTTTAATTGCTTAAGTAACTACGCCTGAATTTTAAAGAAAATCCCTTGGGGGTCAGCAGCTCCTTACTGTCACTGTTTGCATCCCGCCTCTTTGCAAGATAACGAAAAACCAGGGCTTTGTGCCAGGCCCATTCTAAAAAAATCACAAAACCCAAGCTTTGCTAAGGCTCGTGACTTCAATGCCTAAATTTGAGTAAATTCTGTGCCTAAAAGGTAGCCATCAGATGCTCAGATAAATAACGAGCTGCTATTTTCGTACAAAAATTTCAGTTCCTGCATATGTCCACCAATAATTTGCACAAATATACCTACAAGTGTTGCAGGGGGCATCTTACTTTGCGACTTAACTCTGAACTGTTTGGTACTGCTTGTGATTAAACTGATGCAACCTTGGAGTTCTTCATAGATTAGAACCTGCATAGAACAATGTCCAGTCAGGTTTGATACCAAACAAATCATTATGAATAAAATGTATGTCGTTCAAATTACTGACGCCAATAAAGATAGGTGAGCAAGGCAATGAAGTATGTTATGCTTTGAAATTAAAGCAGCTGTTATATTTTCACAAATAGTGACAGCACCTTTATACTGCACCCATCTAAGTTATGCCGCAACGAACCGCAGAGCATAAGGCAAGAACTTACAGCCGTTCCTTTCTCGCTTTCACTCGTGCTCCAGTTACAAAGAGATTGCGCCATTGACTGAAAGCAACAAATAATCAGATTGGAATTCTAAATGTGGCGGCCGAATCTATGACGGCAGAATACAAGTATACACTTCAGAAGCTTTGAGCACATTTATTTGCTGCGACGCGCACGATAAGCAAAATTATGTTTTTTGTGGGAAACCATGAAATTTTAGAAAAAGCAACCTGATTTTTTTATGTTAATAGCGATGCCGTATACCTCGTTCTGCGAACATGCATGAAATTAAGAGTTGCCAAAAATGCTGCACACATCCAAACTACAATTACACAAATGCTTCGGAGGGCACTAAAATAAAAATGCCGAAAACCTACAGCGGCTTGCAAAGTGTACTTCAGTGCAGACGCAAGCAGACTTGTACAGAGCGCTCGTGCGGTGCTTTGCGAAATGAAGGCGAACTTATAACGCAGGCAGTGGGATGGACTGTCAATGCAGGTGCTCAAGCGCTGGTGCATAGTCATATAAAACAACCCATACACTGGCAGCGCGTCGTTAAGAAAACTGCGCTAATGTTTTGCTCCATTCCGCAGCACAGTGCTTCAGCGCTCCACACAAACCTGCTCACGTCTTTATCGTACAACGATATTTAAGACGCAAAATCACTTACCATGACGGCGAGACGGATGTGAGACGGCAGAGATTCAAAAATATCCTTCCGGGCAGCAGTGTCGAGGTAGAAATTTCTCTCCCGCTGGCCAAGGGCGCGGCAAAGCCAGCGCTTGTCTCAATTCGCTCACAACGGCGCCATAGCGCCATTCGCAAACCAGAGCGAGGGGCAAGCTCAGCCGTCCTTTACGATATCCACTTCAGTGAAGCCGGTTAAGCATCCATCTTTCCCCGTCGCCCATCGTATACGTATACTTCGTCACGCCAAAAAGATAGAAATTCGCCTTTCTGTCTGAAAAACAAAAGCTATTTGTCATTTGAAACTTTAGGCGAGGGTAAAAATGAGAAACCTGATGACGAACCCAACGTTAGAGAGCACGATTTCGCGTTGAGGGATTAGCAACGAAGCTGTTATCACTGTGAAGCGGGCGGGCAGGGCTCTGCCACATTGTCAACACTATGTACGCAAGCAACACGAAGAGCACAACGTAAAATCCGAATCTCACATACGTCCTTGAGGCTCACGCAGACCCTCCGCGTACTGCGCACTGGTCACCGGTAAGAGCTGTACGTATTTGTAGCTTCTACACACGTGAAACTAAATCTGTTTAATTTTAGCGATTGGGCGCGCGCATCTCTCTTCCCAACGAGCAAAAGTCCACCGCCACCACAACTCGCCGGTCACTTTTTTTCTTCCACCTGATGCCCGCTTTGATACGGTTCCCTTAGACCAAGTCAGACCACATCCACTTTTTGACGGTAACTGGAACTTACCTGCGTGGACAAGTACACCCGTTGGCCAGAGGCAACACCAACCCTCGATACTTAAGAGAAAACGGACACCAACCAATATTTCTTTGCCCAAAACTTCGGTACCAACGAGGTCCCTTTTTGAGGGGTGACTAAAGCGTGCCAGCAGCAGCGGGATGCTTCATTCACTCTCCCTTTGTTAGCACGTGGCGCAGTCCACTAACGTACGGGGAGGGGAGCGTTCCTGGAGTCCTATTCATCGCCTATTCACAGGACTCCACGAACGCTCCCCTCCGCGTACGTTAGTGGACTGTGCAACGTGCTAACGAAGGGAGAGCGAAGGCAGCACCCCGCTGCTCCTGGCAGACTTTAGCCACCCCTGAAGAAGGGACAGAGTGATGCCGAAACGTTGGGCAAAGAAAATATTAGTTGGCGTCAGTTTTCCCTCAACTGTCTCAAGAGCCCAACCAGACGGACTTCCGTTGAAGATGTTTTCATTCAAATCCTTACACTCCCCGATATTGCTCTTTAGCGTTTTCCGATATTGCGTTCTGTGTGTCCATCCGCTATCATCAAAGACCGTTGCAGACAGTTCGAGTCGGCTCTCTTCGCATAACTTCTTCGCCTTCTCAGCACGACTCGCCTTGTGAAACGCTGCTACCGTCACCTCAAGACTGCACTCACCACCCACAGCACACCAACGAAGTGGGTTCAGTGCCAGTCTCACGCCTTATTAGGCATACGCTGCGCATTCGAAGCACAGATCTTTTCTTCAAAGGCTCCGCTTGTTTCTGGCACCTCACTTCTCTTTCTACTGACTTCTTCGACGTTTTAAGCTCACCTCCTAGCCCGAACAAGCATATACAGCTCCTTCGCGATGTCTTCCGCAACCATAGACCACTGCCACGCCCTGGGTCACTTCATCAAGTTTACATCTGCCTGGACCTCCCGACTGCTACCAACGTTTCTGTCCGGCAAAACTCCCACCGCAGCGCCCTGCAGCCGCATTACCCCGGGCCATTTCGTGTCCTGGACCGCTGTCCCGAGCCGTACACCGTTGATATCGATGGTTCCGCCGACACGGTATGTTTTGTAGCAGCTGAGGCCTGCCTACATTTTCAACGACGCCACTTCTCTTTCCAGTCCAGCTCGTGTCTCCACAGCCATCACGACATTTTGCCGGATTGATTGGAACCAGGACCTTATTTTAACTCATCGCCCCGTTTCATGGGGATGTATGGATGGAAAGAAGGCAGGAGCTTGCCTTAGAAACGGGGTGGTGGCTGCTTCCACCATGCTCGTTTTTTCTTTATTTTTGTTTTACCGTGTTGTGAGTTCTTAAAACTTGTCATTTTCTTTAAAAGACGTCTTTCTACACTCCTAACTTTATGTCACCTCTCTGTCTTTGAGCCACAAATCTTCCAATCGCTTTTTGCTAGCTTCCGCTGCAGATTTATTTACATGACCGTCGTTGTCTCTAAACCTTAGGGCCGCAGGAGGAGTGACTGTGCCTGCATCAATATCAGAATGGATACCATCACATTTAAGTATAAGGTGTTAAACTGGTTTCTACAAATTAACCTACACAACATATGTGTCATTATCTTCATTAAATATCATTTATTGCTGCGCGTTCTAAGAAACCCTGACCTAGCTTCAAAAAGTAGGGCATCATCTCTTTAGTTATCATAGAACGCTTCCTTCCTGATCTGCCTTTTCCAGTGCCGATATAGTTCTACACACTGCTTCTTTTCATTGAATTTTTCCAATTTTTAACATCCGCGTTTTTAATCTGTCGATTAATATTTTTCTCCACCCTCGTGTCCGGGATACCTACTGGTTTGTTTCCTAGTTCTTTTCCGCCAATGTGAGTCACGCTCTATCTGTATAGGTATTTAAATACCTTAACTGCCCACGTGTTATCGTCCAATTTCCTCAGGCATTATTCATATAGTATTTTACTTTGAGCTGCCCGTGCTTCGTAAGATTCTCAAGCCAAATCCTCCTGTACTGCGTCGTTTGTGGTTTTCCCGTGGGCATCTAGTGCTAATCTCGCAACAGCTCCTTGATTTACTTCTAATCTGGAGTGAACTCCCGGCCTTAAGCACTGAACCGCATTCCCGACAGTGAGCCCCGGCACCATTATTCCTTTCCATATACCTCTCAGTACTTCATATTTGTTGTACCTCATAATTTTCTATGCTTCATTATCCCGGCATCTCTTCGCCTTTTTGCCATAAAAGACTGATCGTGCTTCTCCGTGTATATCTGCCCTAAGTTTACCCATACCCCGAGATATTTGTATTCGTCCACTTGGGTTATTTCGTGGCCATGTATTGTAAGCACCTTATCAGTGATTTAGTTGAAAATCTTCGCACCTGGTTTAGTAGCCCTGAAACTGACACCTAGACTGTCTCATTCGTCTCCACAGCACTTAATCAGAGTATGCAAATCTTCGTGGCTATCTGCTAAAAGTAAAATATCGTCAGCATACATTAAACGCGGTAGTCGTTGCTTAGCGACTTTTGAAAATATTCTGCACGACAACTTAAAACCTAGATTGGTTCCTTGTAGCCTTGGTTCATATGCCACTTAACCTGTACAGTACGTGTTGAGTGGCATATGAACCAGGGAACTCACACGTGCATAATCTAGCCCGGACAAAACGCGACCACACAATAGAAAAAGGCAATAAAGCAGCGAGAAGAGGTAACCGATGCGCTGTGGGTGTGAAAAATGAGATTAATGCAAGGGGGACAGAATGCCGAAAAAAACTTCAGTCCATAATCAGCGCGCCATTCTTTCCGGCTTTCCGCAGCAGCGCCTCGCGGAAAGCCAGCGACACGCGACCACATGTTCCCTTTAACAATGGACCATAATGTACGAGCTGAAGGTGGTGCTGGCCTATGCGCCTACAACTAGTCATGATGACCAGACTGTTGAAATCTTCTACGAACACGTGGAATCTGCAATGAACAAAGTAAAAACACACTTCAATGCGAAAGTGGGCAAGAAGCAGGCTGGCGACCAGGCGGTAGGCGACTATCTGATAGGTTCTAGGAATAGCAGGGGAGAGCTATTACTAGGGTTTGAAGATAGAAATAATTAGCGCATCATGAATACCTTCTTCCGCAAACGAGAGAAGAGGAAGTGGACCTGAAAGAGTCCTAATGGTGAGACTAAAAATGTATTTGACTCCATACTAAGTGCTCACCCAGGTATCGAGCAGAACGTGGAGATCCTCGGAAAGGTGCGTTGTAGCGACAACAGAATGGTAAGGTCTCGAATTAGATTAGACTTAAAAAGCGTCTAGCTGGGCAAGTTGGTAACGGTACATTTTTGGTTACAGGTGCGGAAACACACACAACACAAGGCAGAAGGACAGGACGGGGGTGCTCCGTCCCGTCTTCCTGCCTTGTGTTGTGTCTGTTTTCGTGCCTGTAACCTGGATGTAGCTTAGACTTGACGAGAAAACGGAAGCTAGTGAAAAGGGAGTCCATTAACGAGCTAGCGGTAAGAGGGAAAATAGAGGAATTAAGGATATCACTGCGGAACAGATATTCAGCTTTAAATGAGGAAGACGATCCTAATGTTGATACAATGAACGATAATCTGACAGCTATCATTACGGAGTACGCAGTAGAAGTAGGCGGTAGGATGGCTCGACAGGATACTGGCAAGCTATCTCAGGAGACGAAAGATCTGATCAGGAAACGTCAAAACATGACGGCGTCTAACCCTACAGACAGAATAGATTTATCAGAGCTATCGAAGTTAATAAATAAGCGCAAGGTAGCCGACATAAGAAAGTTTAATATGGAGAGAATCGAGCATGCTCTAAAGAACGGAGGTAGCCTAAAAGCGGTAAAGAAGAAATTAGGCTTAGGTAAAAACCAGATGTATGCGTTAACAAACAATGAGGGCAATGTGATTGGCAATAAGGATAAGATAGTTAAATGAGCCGAAGAGTTCTACACAAATCTATACAGTAGCCAGTGTAATCATAACGTTATTGATACAGTAGCGCACAGCAATCCGTCATCCCGCCCGTAACGAAAGAAGAAATAAACAAAGCCTTAGGAACAATGCAAAGGGAAAAAGCAGCTGGTGAGGATCAGGTAACAGCAGATCTGTTCACAGACGGAGGGGAGATTCTGCTAGAAAAACTAGCCATCTTGTATACGCAATGCCTTCTGACCTCGACCGTAACAGAAGCTTGGAATAACGCAAATATTATATTAATTCATAAGAAAGAAGACGCCAAGGACTTGAAAAATTACCTACCGATCAGCTTACTGTTCGTTGCCATCAAGGTATTCACTAAGGTAATCGCTAATAGACTCAGGGCAACCTTAGACTTTAATCAACCAAATGATCAGGCAGGCTTTCATAAAGGATATTCCACAATAGATCATATTCACACTATTAATCAGATTATAGAGAAATGAACAGAATATAACAACCCCTGTATATAGCCTTCAATGATTACCAGAAAGCATTCAACTCAGTGAAAACCTTAGCAGTCATACAGACATTGCGGAATGAGGGTGTAGAAGAGGCTTATGTCGAAATACTGGAAGATATATATGGGAACTGTACAA
Source organism: Amblyomma americanum (assembly GCF_052857255.1). Lineage (NCBI taxonomy): Eukaryota > Metazoa > Arthropoda > Arachnida > Ixodida > Ixodidae > Amblyomma > Amblyomma americanum. The sequence continues at coordinate 203,593,526 of NC_135498.1, forward strand.
CTACCATAGTCCTCCCAAAATCAGCAATGAGATTCCAATAAGGAAAGGCGTCAGGCAAGGAGACACGATCTAGCCAATGCTGTTCACCGCATGTGTACAGGAGGTATTCCGAGGCCCGATTTGGGAAGTTTGGGATAAGAGTTAATGAAGAATTCCTAAATAATCGGCAATTCGCTGATGACTTTGCCTTGCTGGGTCACTCAGGAGATGAACTGCATATCAAACTGCAAAACAGCAGAAGCAAATTTGTCCATTTAAGCAAAACTATATCTTTAAGGTCCTGTCATTTAGAAGCAGCAACAACGTTCAAAACATTAGGTGTTATATTTAATGAAAACAAGGCTTGGGACACCCACATGTTACAGATATCTACACAATTATCTCAAATTCTTGATCTTCTCTACCGTAATCGTCACGCACTCCCAAAATCCGCGATGTTCTTAATTTATCACTCTCTTTTTAATTTTCGCCTTAATTAATGTGGCTTTGTCTGGGGCGCTACAACTCAAATACCTTCAAAAGATGCACGTACTGCAAAAAAGTTTTCTTCGCCTTCTTGAAAACGTGCCGCAGTCTTATCACACCGCCGAACTTTTCGCGAACCATAAAATAAATCCTATACCGAACATGTTTCCTTATCGTCTGTGTCAAGCTTGCAAACAAGAATTATCTATCACACACGCTTCCTTCAAACGCTATCAGAATAAGACAATCACACTCCGACGTATGAAACAACAAGCAGGAACCAATGAAAAATAAAAACTTATCGAACTAGCTACGGTCTACATACGCTACAAAAAAGGCTGCCACGAATATTGAATGAACGTCTAGAACAGAACATAAATTTGCGGGATATCTCGCAGAAACGTTTAGTGGAACTATTCCTCTCTCACACATAACTTTTCTTGCTTTCTTTCATTTTTTTTTGTTCTTGAACAAATGTTTTGCGATAGTGCTATTGGTTTCGCATCTTTACCCACCTCTCCCTAATATCAAGTGGCCATGGTTGGCTGTGCTAGTGTTTTGTTGGTGTTTTTTTATTTCTTTTGATCATGTAGTTTTTCAGTTTGAAGTGCTATTTCATGAGAGTTTAAGTTAACTTTTCTTCCACTGTATTAAGTTGCCATTTCCACTTTCATTACTGCCGCCAAAATTTAGGGGGTCCAGGGATCTGTCAAGCTGTCAATGGGTAGCTTTTACTCTGGGCTCCCTGTAATCATGTACCGTATGATGGTCGCATAAAGTATTATTATTATTATTATCATGATTAATGAGTTAGACAGACAGAGCAGTACGGTGGGTCTAAAAATTAACATGCAGAAAACCAACGCAATGTTAAATCGGCTAGTAAGGGAACAGCAGTTCACAATTGCTAACGAGGTGCTGGAAGTGGTAAAGGAATACGTCTACTTAGGGCAGGTAGTAACAGCTGATCCGGATCATGAGAAGGAAATAACTAGAAGGATAAGAATGGGGTGGAGCGCATATAGCCGGTTCTCTATGATCATGAATAGCAGTTTCCCAATATCCCTCCAGAGAAAAGTGTACAACAGCTGTATATTACCGGTGCTCACCTACAGGGCAGAAACGTGGAGGTTAACGAAAAGGGTTTAGCTTAAGTTGAGGACAGCACAGTGAGCCATGGGAAGAAAAATGTTAGGTGTAATGTTAACAGACCGGAAGCGGGCAGAGTGGGTGAGGGAACAAACGCGTGTTAATGACATCCTAGTCGAAATCAAGAGGTAGAAATGGGCTTGGGCAGGGCATGTACTGCGAAGGCAAGATAATCGCTGGTCCGTAAGGGTAACAGAGTGGATTCCAAGAGAAGGGAAGCGTAGCAGGGTGCGGCAGAAGGTGAGGTGGGCGGATGAGATTAGGAAGTATGCAGGCATGTGGTGGGCGCAGCTGGCAAAGGACAAGGTTAAACGGAGAGACATGGGAGTGGCCTTTGCCCTGCAGTGGGTGTAGACGGGCTGCTGACGATGATGATAATATGTGCATCCATCTAGATCCTCGATGTGGCCATTCATGTCACCAAGCACAATAATATGGGCAACGTCTCCAAAATGCTTCGTATCGTCGCTGAGACACTTAACTAGATCCTTGTTTTCTTGCCTTCATTTGTTCTCTGTCCCTAAACAAACTACACCGAGCCATGTCCTTTTAACGGCAATTGTTCCTCGGTAGGGTCTCGGTTCTGGCAGTCTTTATGCCGTAGGTAGCATAAGAGGGCACTTGCACTGTTTCCGCCCTCGCCGTTAGATGATGTTCCACGTCACACACGCGGTAATACAGGACGTGCTACGTCCGCCGCTATGACGAGGTTGGCACAGATGAACACTCTCAAGGTTCGCTTACGCGCAATAAACAAAAATACCCACGAGAGCAGCAGATTGGATAGCCTTCGCCGTAGCTCACCGAACGCGATATTCGGAGGTTGTCGGTTCGGTTTCCACCGGCGGCATGGTTATTTTTTCTGCTTGTTTCTAGGTATTTTTCTTTCAGTGACAGATTAATCGAAGTAATATTCTCCCACTGATAAGCACTACAAACGACAAGCTACGACAAGAAACAAACAAAATAAAAGATTAGCACCGCTGTCGAAGCTTGGCCAAAGAGGTGCCACTGCGCAAATGATATAGGCAGCGACATATACAAACCGTGGCACCGATGGCGTAGATGTAGAGCGTCCGCTTCGTGTGAAAGAGGCCCGGGGTTCAAATCCTGGTGCCGCGCAATTCTCCACCGGGTTAATAAAATGGCCAGGCTTAGCTTGGTTAAGCCAAGAATGCGTTGCATATCTCGATGGAGTTCCGTGCTGCTCCGTTGACTCGATAGGCTATTGACCCGATCGCCATTGAAACTGCCCGTGTAGCAGCGCTCGATCGCCTTTGAGTCGATAGACTATCGGTTCGAGCGCCCTCGAAATGCCCGTGTGACAGGGGTATAAGACTGTCCCGGCGAAGGAGCGCAGCTCTTTTATACAATGCCGTGACGTCAATCATAGCGCAGCGCCCCTAGCGGGAGGAGCGGGAGTCAGGTGGTGGCTACGGCCACGCGCGACCGCGCCAGTTGGGGCCCAGCTTTTCCTCCGTGACGTCACGCGCCGGAGCAGCGCCCCTAGCGGGAGGAGCGGGAGTCAGGTGGTGGCTGCGGCCGCGCGCGACAGCGCGAGTTGGGGCCCAGCTTTTCCTCCGGCTGTCGTGACGTCACGTCACGTGGTTTGGTGGCTGCCCTGCCGCGCCCAACGGCTGAACTGAGTGATTGCAATATGCAACGCATAAAAAAAAACGCGTGTCGATGGAATTGCATAACGAGGCCTGGGGTGCGGCCTGATCTCTGTGATCAGAACCGACAACGCACTCCCTTACCAGAACAAGACTTCGCCACCCTGGTGTAGTACTTCTATGAACAAACCATTTAACCCTCGGCCCTCAGCACCCAGCGGCTGCGGACCAACTGACCACGGCGGCGGTCAGACCTGGAACGTAGGGGAGGGTGCTAAGAATTTCTGGCTCCGGACAGGCCGCCATTAGAATCTGAACATCGCGACGTTTACCGCTAGAACATGATCTAGTCAGGCAGCCTAGCAGTACTGTTCGAGGAACTAGCGGGAATGAAATGGTATGTGATAGGGCTTAGCAAAGTTAGGCGGACAGGTGAGGTGTATACAGCACTAATGGACGGACACATACTGAGCTATCGCGGATTAGAGGATAGACGAGAACTAGGTGTGGGATTCCTCATTAATCAAGATATAGCTGACAACGTTGAGGAGCTCTATAGTATTAACGAGAGGGTAGCAGCTATTGTAACTAGGCTGAATAGGAGGTGCCAGCTGAAAGTAGTGCAGGCCTACGCGCCTACATCCTGCCATGATGACCAGACCGTTAAAAATTTCTATGAGGACGTAGAATAGGTAATGAAGAAAAATCTGAGTACATTGTACTGATGGGCGACTTCAATGCGAAGGTGGGCAAGAAGCAGGCTGACGACCACGCGGTTGGTGACTATGGGATAGGTTTTAGAAATAGCAGGGGAGAGTTATTAGTCGAATTCGCAGACAGAAATAATTTGCGGATCATGAATACCTTCTTCCGAAAACGAGAAAACAGGAAGTGGACCTAGAAGAGCCCCAATGCTGAGACTAAAAATGAAATCGACTTCATACTATGCATTCAACCTGCCATCGTTCAGGGTTTAACAAAGCACTAAGGGACTTACTTTCTGAAGTAAAGAAATGGCCTAAATAACATGACTTTCAATATGTGTGGCACGGGAATGCTACGATTTTTGTTCGGCGCAGGGATGGGGAGCGTGCGCGGCGCATCCAAGCAATGAGCGAACTGGATAGGATTGGGACCAGCAGTCCTCATTAGCTCACTTGGTTGTTTTTCGTTGTTTTCCTCAAACTTTGTCATGGATAGACACACTATGTATCTCCAAATGATTGTGATAACTTTGTTCGCGGCGACTGTCCGTCTTACTTTAATGCATTTCACGCTAATATGCAAACTGCTCGGAATAAAAACACTTCGCTAGAGACTCTGTTAAATCAGATGAAGACCAAGTTCAGTGTACTGATGTTGAGTGAAACATGGTATCACGATGATAATGATGAACTTAGTATGCCTGGATATCAGACATGTAATCTTAGTCGAAGTTACGGCAGAGGATGTGGTGGTGCTAAGCTGATAAAGTAAGATGTAAAATATGAATTGCTCCCAGCTTTCACGAAATCAACAACAGATTTCGAGGTATTATGTTTACGTTGAAACAAATTGGTGCTTGTAGTGCTGTACAGACCCCCTGAATGAAAATTATTAATCTTCTTTAATTTTGTTGAGTCTCTTTTCTCACACATTAATCAGTGCTGTCTTGGGATTATTTGCGGAGGCGATTTTAATGTAAATGTGGTTAGTACAACCTCAGGTCCAGATAAAGAATTTAAAGGGAAGCTGAAACGGTTTTCAAATCACATGAAACGCTTTGGTTGGGAAGAAAGGACGTTGAAAATCATGTGTGTAAATTTTTCCTCATTCTATCCGCAAACAGAGCTGCAATCGCTTGTTAAAAACCCACCGCCGGCACGCCCTCATCGCTTCCGGAAGCTTCGGGTGGGGGGATGGCAGAGAGGGAGAACTGGCGGAAGTGACGCCATTCACGGAGTGTTGGCCGGGCGTCCGGCTACGCTTGATTAGCTGCGGCCCACGCTTTACCGAACTACAGACCAACGTAATCTTCTGCCAGTGCTGTTTACTTTCTCTCGTTCGGGCGTTCCGTGTAATGCTCGAAGCCTGTATATTAACCAGTTTTGGCATCGTACTTCGTTCGAACAGCGCTGAGAACACAGCGTGGTAGAATTCGTCGGTTGTTCTCACCCAGCCTCTTCCACGCAAACCAGACAATCTGGGGGTACGCAGCATGCCGAAACTGCCTGCACAATATATGTGCATCAATATTTCTCTTTTTGTTATATTACTTTCTTACCTGTTTGTAAACTCTTCGCCTTTTCCATCTGGTTCACATCCATGCTGTGCTAAGGCCACTTCCAGCAGTGTCTTTAAGGCACACAGTTTTGAGCTCGTTGCGCACTGTTTGCCTTTTGGCTTTTTTTCTGATTGCTTGCGCCTCATGGCAGCACAAGCAATTCTCTTAGTCCTTCATCAGCGCGCAGCACAAGCAGCTACACCTAAATGAACAAAAAAACTATTATATAAGCATAGTATACTAGAGCAAAGCAAAACATTAGCAAACATTAGCATTCATGAGCGCTTGGTCATCGCTGACGATTGACAATGACGCCAGAATTCACGCAAATTTGTCCTTGAGTCAGAACGGCAAAGTTGACGAGCCGCGGTACGCATATATCTGCCAGAAGCAATTCTGCCGGTTATCTCGATACGCAACAGCAGCCACTATATCTCGCAGCACACTAGTTTTGATGAGTGGCACTGCGAGCTCCGAAACGCAGCAATAATTATTGTTCAGACGTGTGTTCAGCATGCAAAAAAAAAAGAAAATAACGTACGGGGGTAAGTGCAGAAGTTTTATGGTTGAACAGTAGCCCGAACATGCGACAGAAGTAAAGCGCACACGGGAGCTTCCTACCGATCGCCCCGTCTCTTCGCGCTGCAGTACAGCAGTGTACCCACTCCAACTCATGCAGTTTGGCATTCTTTTGTAGTTCTAAAAGGCCTTCGGGAGTAATTAGGCAAGTAACTATAAATAAATGAACAAAGAAGTACTTTACTTTGCGCGACTCGTGTAAGCTTGCCGGTGATCTGAATTACATCATGTTTACAGGCGTTACAAGAAGTTGGTGGCCAGGCTTTTATGCAGCAGCGGTACAAAAAAAAACGTTTCGACGCACTTTACTTGTTCGGCAAGTGCGTGGTTCGGCAAGTGTCACGCACTTGCCGAACCTTGAGTCAGGGAACATGGGGTGGCGGCGATAGTGGAGAGACGGGTGTGGGGATGGGCGCCGACGTAGGAGCGGGCGGAGGGAAAACCGAAACAGCTCGGGTAGGGAATGTGGACAGGGGCGGTGAGTCGAGTGACGCCGCAGCTTCCGAGTCCGGAAAAGGATCGCAGAGAGTCGGCGTTAGCTCCAAGCCAAAATATGCCGTCAAGCCCTTCGTGAAATCGGCGTATATGTCGGGACCGGGAGGCGGCAACCGCAGCTGTGCAAGGAGACCGGGTGGTAGTTCGCGGCTGGCGTGCTGATAGCGCAGCAGCTGGCTGGACACGTTGTGGACATGAAAGTGCCATTCCAACAGCGCCAGCCACAAAACGGGGTCCCTAGCATAAAACGCGGGCAGGCAGGGCAGCCGAGGAAGGAAGGGGCGTTGATACGGCTGAAGGGAGGTGCGTACATGGCGATGAAAAACTGCCGAAAGCCTGGTGCGAACAGGGGGCGTGCAGTGGCAAAGCCAAGTGGAGGGACAGGCCGGGCAGGAGCGGAGAGCCGGAGGGAGCGGCGTTGCGTGCGTCGGGGCTGTCGTCCGGTGTCACCAGAATGTGGTGGGTGAACCACATTTATTTGACGTCCCGGTAGCCGCGGCTGGTGAGTCGGCGGAGCGGGCTGTTGACGTTGCTGGCTGGTTGCTGCCGGCGTTCTGATGGACGCGAGCGAGAGCTTCTTCCCGACGCTGGCGATGCCAGCGCCGCTACAAAAGCATTCGACTCTGTGGGAACCTCAGCAGTCATGCAGGCATTGCATAATCAGGGGGCAGAAGAGCCTTACGTCAAAATACTGGAAGATATATAACAATTCCACAGCTACTATAGTCCTCCATAATTCAGCAATAAAATTCCAATAAGGAAGGGCGTCAGACAAGGAGACACAATCTCGCCAGTGCTATTCACCGTCTGTTTACAGGGGATATTCCGAGTCATGAATTGGGGACAGTCGGGAATAAGAGTAAATGGAGAATACCTAAATAATCTGCTATTCAGTGATGACATTGCCTTGCTGAGTCACTCAGCAGGTGAACTGCAAATCATGGTCAATGAGTTAGGCAGAGCAGAAGGCTGGGTCTAAAAATTAACATGCAGAAAACCAAGGTAATATTAAACTGTCTAGCAAGCAGAACACCAGTTCACAACTGGAAGCGAGAGCGTGGAAGCTGTAATGTCTACTTAGAGCAGGTAGTGACAGCTGATCCGGATCATGAGAGGGAAATATTTAGGACAAGAATTGGGTTGAGCGCGTATGGCGGGTTCTCTCAGATCACGAGTAGCAGTTTACCAGTTTCCCTGAAGATAAAAGTGTACAACAGCTTTATCTTACCGGTAGTCACTTATGAGGCGGAAACGTCGAGGCTAATGAAAGGAGTTCTGCTTTAGTTAGGAACAACGCAGCGAGCAATGGAAAGAAAATTGCTAGGTGTAACGTTAAGAGACCGGAAGCGGGAAGAGTGGGTGAGGAAAAAAAGGCGGGTTAATGACATCCTTGTTAAAATCAAGAGGAAGAAATGGGCTTGGGCATGGCATGTAATGCGAAGGCAAGATAACCGCTGGTCCTTAAGGGTAACACAGTGGATTCCAAGAGAAAGTAAGCGTAGCAGGGGGCGGCAGACGGTTAGGTGGGCGGATGAGATTAAGAATTTTACAAAGGGTGAATGCAGCTGGCAAAGTACAAGGTTAGTTGGAGAGACATGGGAGAGGCCTTTGCCCTGCAGTGTGTGTAGTGAGGCTGATGATGATGATGATGATGATGATATACAAACCTGGGCAGCACTGGATAAACTGGGGCGTAACGACGGCAACACAACAAGGAAATGGAGAACACATCTCTCTCTGCCTGTCTGTCCTTTTTTTTACTTGTGTTGTCGTCGTTGCGCCGGATGTTTTTCAGCCATGCACCAAGTCACCCCACAGCCTGTCATTCTAGAATGCATGTTCAAGTTGTCGACCACCCGGTGGGCAGGTGAGCAGCCTGCCGAAAAATCGGCTTCAGACAGATAGAGGCAGACAAACACAAAACGTCTAAATGGAAGGAATGGCCGCTGTAAGTGCTGGCACACTAAAAGTGTTACCGTCGCATATGCTTGCTGATGCATCCTCGATCAGAACTCGGTATAATATTTTTATTAGCGCAGCAAAAACTTAAAGAATTGTGTGTCGCAATTTTCCCCCGGTTAGCACTTGGTCTATTCTGGGTAGCACGCCAAAGTGGCACCAAAGGCGAAGTAAAAAACTTGAAACAAACTCGAATGCTCAGACACATTAAACTATTTTTCATCCTACAAATCTCTTTCTTTTTCACCGCTACATTTCTCGGACATTTGCATACGAGTTCTGCTTTCAGTTCTTGCAAATATTTTCACCGAAAATCGCTGACTGATGAGAACTTGATGACAAAAATTTCTCAATACTGGTTATATCTATGATAGTTCGAAAGCACTGGTTTATGGCTTTACTTGCTTTGGAAACAACCCGGGCCAGTTTTGGAGGTCACGATCGTGTTGGGCATGGTCATTAAGGCTGCACATTGGTTTTGGTCGAGATCGGCCAATGTAACATTTCGGGTGTAGCTGGGGCAAATTTTGGAGGTTGCCAAGTCTGAATGTCACAATCGCGTTACGCGCGATAAAATTCTGGAGCGGCCGGACAAAACTTCTAGGTGTCTGTGTTTTATATTTTTTTACTACATGTCGGCACAAAAAAAAAAAAACATCGGCCAAGATTCTTAGACGGTATTGGTGAGCGTATGGGTGCTCTCGGACTGATGAAATTCGGGATGATGAACGCAAACGGCATGCTGGGACATTGGCTGCGCCAATTAAAAAACGTTTAGGTCTCTTTTTGTCTGGCACCTCTGCCGATGGCCTGATAGGGAGAGATAACTCCGTCTTCAGTCTGCTCTACGCCTGGTCCCGGTGCAGTTGCATAGCTGTGAACACCAATAAGTCTAAAGCCATATTTTTTCCGCCCAGTAAACCTCTTAACTAGCCTAAACCGATGGTTTCCACTTAGTTGCGATTATGTAGAAATAGCGGACACTTGAATTTAATTTGTAGTTGTCTTTGATGGCTGCGTGAACCGGAGTGATCTTGCAACGCATCTAAAATAAAACTAGCACCTGCGCTTGGCCTCCTTTCCTTGTTGATCTTATTTTACTGTTCGTTTAAAATTAGGTATCAGTTCTTCTTGTCTGAATTAGAGAGGAGGCTTTTTAACTGTTGCTGAGTTTTATCGAAACTAAAACTCGGAGAGTGTTACTTCAAGATTGCGCTGTAATGCGGACGTTATATAACACATAAAGACTAATCATTAAACGATTTTAATTAAAAAAGTATAACAATTAATGTACCTTTTATTTTTAATTTTATAGGGCAATCTATAATGCGAAACTGAACGCCGTCAACATCGCCCTGCTTTTACATTTTCCTATTGAGCAGTGTGGTTCGAAATGGAGAACATCAGCGCTTGTCTTGTCTATATATGTCCCGCGGATGTTGCGCTGTTCCCACACAATGGACGTCAAAATATTCAATTCAAACTCTTTGAGTTGCCTTTCCCACAGTACATATTCATAAACCGGTGTCTCTTTTTTTTTGTTTTCCATTGCATGTACACGCCGTGTCTGTATTCGACCATGAAGAAGAAAACTTGATTTCCGGGCGGTGCAACGCGCATCGAAAGCATTTTATAAATAAGAAATGCGGGAAATTCAACGAAACCAGCTTTAAAATCCTGATTTTATATGTTCGATATTTCATCTACGCTGCCGATTTAGGATATTCGAAACCAGGGCTTATCTCGTTACTGTAGGCAGCCTTCAATTTCACAATAAAACCTTGTCCGTTGAGATTAAAAATAATGAAGTTGATTACCTCACTTTATTTATTATTGTTTCCTTAATACGCTGTACCAAGTACATAATATCTGCCTTGCTGTAAAATCTACATGCACAGACCGCGCCGATGTATCTCGCACAGATTTGAAACAAAAATCTGTAATTGTTGAAGATCACCCCATATATCATTCTTCGTCATCTGGTTTGTGGCAAAACATCTATAGAAAATGGAAGCAATCGGTTCATGTTGGAAAAGAAAGCTGTCAGGCCCATCGCCGGAGTTACACTGCCACTGGGCTGACTTTAATCTGCAGCATAAAAGTATGCCAACGAATGACTGGAAATCTGTTGCGTTCCTGATACCTCATGCTTTGAAGAAGTGAAACACCTGGCGAATGACCTCTGCTGCCCTCCCTGAAATGCTTTGAGATTACAATTTGTGATTAGAGTGGATTAGTTGCTGTAGATGTGTATATACAAAGAGGTCTTAGATGTGCCTTTCCTTTGCCACCATGCTGTGCGAAGTTTGTTTAATTTGGTTTTACAAGGTTTTGTTACTCTTTGCTTGCGCGCGAGCTGCTTTTGCTTCCCGAGTGTGTTTTTTTTTTGTGCGTTGTATAAAAACACGTCATTCCTCAAGCTAACACACTAGCTTTCCATGTCTGGTCAGTTCCTGCTTCTCAGTGTTTTGAAAAAATTCAGTCCAGGTAAATGTCTTCATTTTAATTACACTCGTAAAGGCAACCTGGTAAAGAATGAAGAATTTGGTTTGATTTGGTGTAAGAGGGTTTAACGTTCCAAAGTGACTCAGGCTATAAGGGACGCCGTAGTGAAAGGCTCCGGGAATTTCGACCACCTGGGGTTCTTTAACGTGCACTAACATCGCACAGTACACGGGCCTCTAGAATTTCGCCTCCATCGAAATTCGACCGCCGCGGCCAGGATCGAACCCGCGTCTTTCGGACCAGCAGCCGAGCGTCATAACCACTCAGCCACCGTGGCGGCCAGAATGAAGAATTTTTGGATGCCTTACAGGAATGTTTCAGTTGAAGTTTACTGAAAAAACAGAATGGGAACCACAGAACTATTCAGTCTGAATGAAAACCAATCGGTGACATCTCTCTCTTTTAGTGAAAGCCAAATTGTCTTCAATATCTCAGAAATAGAGCTACAATGTAATATCTATCCTTACTGTATAAAAAGAGGACTGCTACACCCTCATGAAAAGAAAGAACAGGATATGGTTTGCTTTTTTGTTGTTTTGTCGTCTCAGCATCACAAGAAACTAGTGCTCTCCGCTCTTTATGGTGACGTCATGGTGCCCCAAGCGCCAGCTGGTTTATCTTAATATTATGACAGCGCTCTTAATACTAAAGGGTGGACAATCTTGTCTGAGCCAATTTTTTTTTAATTTGTTTTGAAGGCTGGATGTCGCTACCTTGTCTGTTGGCTTCCGCCTTCTTGTTATCGCTGGTGTTGCTCACGATTCTTATAAAAACGATATGCTGGCGGTTTAATTCTCCACACTCAAAGATCTGAGTTTAGATAAAGTAGCGGAAAAAATTAGTCAGAAACACTCTGTGTGCAGTAAATCTTTGCGAAGACTTACACGCCAAAGGAACGCATTCATTTATCTTGCATTTCCACCGTCATAATCTTGTATCGGTGTGTGTGTGTGTTTGAGGCTGGAGGGGAAGGGAATTGAAGGCGCGATGATTGCGCACTAATGGGCATCCTTCTCGAGATATTTGCGGGAGCCGGAGCGCCATGAAAAACATAGAGGCTGTGGCGTTTAGTGTACAAGCGCTCCCGTAAGCGTTATTCAAGAGGAAGCATAAAAAACTTTGGTTAAAGAAAGCGGACAACGGTAAACATCAAATTTGCACCTGCACTGTTTTCAGGAGCAACTGTGGCGAACGGCCACGGCTCCAATAGCCTCTCATATTCTCCGAGGCGTTCCTTTGGTAAAGGCGCGGATAGGCGAAGGATTCAGCACCTCATTTATACCCTGCATGAAATCCCTGAATATGCTTTCCTCTGCAGGTACGGGACAAGGCATAATCTTCAACTGCAGCGTCATCGGACTCGGCGACCAGTTCGATTCATGGCGCGGACTTGCCCTGGGTGTCGTCATGACGGGTGCGCCAGCGGCGTCGTTCATTTTTCCTTCGCTATTCCACTATACGCTGGGAGAGTACGGGCTACGTGGCACGCTCTTGCTGACTGGAGCCTTCATGATAAACATCCCACTAGTCGGGATTCTGCTTTGCCAACGCGAGCCGCCGAAACACGGACAGACATGCAGCCAAGAAGCCGCCTGGAGTGCTTCCAAACCAACATTACATGCACTCTCAAAACCAAGAAAAAAAGAAGAAGAAAACTTCACCAGCTCATCATCAACGTCTAAAATGGTAACGGTTGAAGCGCATGAGAAAAATATTCATGGTCGTTCTCCTATTTCGAGCAAACGAACACTTTCGTCCTGCCCCTTAGATGCTACGTTAACTGAAAATTCCTTAATTTTAAAAAGCATGCCCAGAAGCGCATCTATAGCACGTGTGCCGCCGAATATGTGCCAAATTGCTGAAAATGCAACTGCATCCATCATACATACAAGGGCAAAAACGTTGTGCACTATGGCACCAGGTGAATTGCAAGAATTATTAAAACTCTCAATTCCAGTACTTCTTGAGAGCAAAGACATAAAAAACGTGCTTGGCGAATTCAAGAAGGAGCCACATTCTATATCTGTATCTCAAAGATGCTCGTCCAGATGGTCAGCACTGGCGAAAAGCGCTCGCGCAGTGATCTCTACGCCACGGTTTTACGTCATCGCTTACGGCTTCTGGGCGTACTGCTTCTTCCTAGACACCTACCTGACTGTCATTGTTGACTATTCCAAGGACAGCGGAGTCACCGAAGCTGACGCGGTACACGTGCTCAGCTTCTTTTCTGTAACAGACGCCCTGTGTCGGCTTCTCATACCATGCCTAACCGACTGGAAGTTAATCTCGACGTCTCTGCTGCTGGCTTTGTCCTGCCTTCTGGCATCGCTTCTCGCTGCTGGTTTGCCATTTCTCACTGAAAAAGTCGGCTTCTGGACAGTCGCTCTCACGTTAGGCCTACCCTGCGGCTACATTAACGTGGGAATCGCGGAAAGCCTGTCGTCCGTAGCAGGGGAAGAAAACCTGCCTATGGCTCTTGGGTTCATGTCTGCCGCCGCAGCTGTGGGATCCTTCACAACGCCTTGTTTAATAGGTGAATAACGTGTCCATAATATTTATCACTTCATGCGCAAAAGACATACTATTTAGGTGCACAGGTTTATCTCTCTTTAGAAGAGAGTAGATAAGTAACGTAGAAAGCGCGAACCTTGAAAATAACCCAATTTTTTTTTTTCGGACAGAGCTACCACGCTGTGCAGGGAAGAAAAACTAACGAAAAGTTTTGAGTACTAGTACTACGACTGCCAGCGAGTCGATGCGAGCCGGTACAAACTGACCCTGTGGTGCGTCATATACGAAACACGGGGAGCTAGCCATAAAATCAGCACATGCTGCAATTAGGCCCTGGTTCAACGTAGCCTTTAAAAGTGCGTGCACGACGTCTGAGCGAAATCAGCTAAACATAGTACAGTCGCGAGTAAAAAATATTAGCACAATTCACTGGCGACCAGAATTTGTATATCTCACCACGCGGCGCTGCGGTTTGCAGACTTGCCCATCGGGCCGTTTCCATATTTGCAGCATGGGGGAGGGGGGGACGGGGGACGGCTGGAAGTAAGCTTAATCAAGCGTGCCATCGCCCGAGCGTCGAAGTGCCGACCCTACGTGACTGTGCATGCGGCATTTATTTTGGCTCGGTTATCATGAGCAAAGATGGCTTCTTTCTATTACTGTCTTTTTATGTCTGTGATGGTTTGTCAAAAGGAACTCGCGGGAACAATAGTTGATAGTGCTGCTTTTAGCCAGTATTATACAAGCTCGGAAAAGAGATATAGTTTATTTTCCCGATGCAGCTAATTCATTCGTCACTTTGTTGGGAAATTGTAGTAACAATATTAACAGGAGCACTATGCCATCAATTCAGAAAAAGAAGTAAGGAGGATAGCCAGCTCGCTGTCGTGATGCGAGAGCAAACACGTCGTTGCACTAATGACATGCATAGTCCCCACCGACTCTCACAACGCTTTGAAGGTGCTCAAGCAGAGTCAAACAGGCTCAGAGTGGCTGTTCGGGCGAGTTGGTTTGCCGTGACGGAACAGATAGCGCTACGACGCCAGGACGAACAAAGAAAGAGACAACACGAGCGCTAAATTTCAACTGAACAAGCTGCTTGCAAGGTCAGGAAGAGCCTAGGGCCTGCTCCATTCCTCTTGAACCGCCGCCAAAAGCATATCTGGCGATGAGTCGTGCAGCTGCGGTTTAGCAAGTCGCTTTTTCATTGACCACGATATATTTTTAATTATATTCAAATATTCTCTCTTGGGAGACCATGACGGCTCCTAGATGCAGAGCTGTTCAAGCAGTTACCAAGCGCAGTGCGGCTAAGGCTGCTCGCAAAAATAACTGCCAAACAAGCAAAACAAAACAGCTATTCTATTTTCACCAGTTGCCTGCGGGAGCAAGGCTGCATGCGCTAAAAAAAAAAAGAGCGAGGGCGAAACAGAAAAATAAACTTTGCTGGGCTGTGACAGTCCGCTGAACCCCAGTAACACTGTAGAATGGGACCGGCCCGGCACTCTCGTTATCAGCCTCTTTATCACCCGCAGCCCCACGCGTTTTCATTCCGGCGCACCGGTGTTCCGTCATATGTGCTAATCTTTTTTACTCGCGACTGTACTATCGCGGACCGAAGTGCCCAGGACGTGGCTCCGACGGCCGGAGCAAGTCAGACTGCATCGCTGCGCCATCTAGGGATGTTTTGCCTGGTTCGAGATAAAACTTGCGCCCTAGCTTGGGTTCAAGCCTGTACTTGCTGGCTCGTTCGCGCTAGTTGCTTTTCGCCCA